>NC_077223.1:47841371-48441371 GCF_024763615.1 Phlebotomus papatasi
ATGAATAAATAAAACAATTCAATTCAATTCAATTCAATGTTAAAAAAAAATACTATAATCAGGTGTAAAATAATTCAATTCAAAGTACCTATTTTGCGGAAAAAAATTTTGAGTTCTGCAAAGTGGCCTTATGGTAATGATACGCACTGTATAATAAAAAAAAAATAATTTTGTATTTAAAATATTATACATTTCAAACTTGAGACTCTGGCGCTTGCATGCAACTATATGCCGAAATTTGGCACACTTACCCTATATTATAATATTTTATTTTTCCAGGTGAAATTTTTCTCTCCAACACTTTAGTATACATGGTTGTTCTTACGTATTTCTGTATTATTGACTTTTCTTTTGGTTGCTGTAACGACTGTTTGGTGGTTTGGAACACAACTGGGGAAATAGTCGTGACAGGAAAAAGAAGTAGATAATGCAAAAGCATATGAAACTTATAGGCATTTTTCTCCTTTACAATTTTTATTTAAATAGCACCATTAGACTAGCTTATTGTGCTATTCCAATGAAAAACGAAAAGGAATTTTTTTCATAAACAATATTTTTAGTATTCTTAAATGCCTTAAATTAGTTGTTTTGTATTAGGTGGCGAAAAAGTGCTTACAGGGCGAAAAGGGCTGACTCTACCCTACTTTGTGAGCGTCTCTCTGGTGAGGTAGTGTTGCCTATTCCGGCAACATCTTTTGCTTTCCTAAATTTCTTATTCATTTTGTGTTTTTTTTTTCAATTTCTGAGTTGTACAATTTCCAAAGAAAAAAACCATCGCTTTTATGAAAAAGATGATGTGGAAAAGGCCTTGGAAGAGTTCAGGAAGGGCAAATTGCTACGGGAATCTGCGCGTAAATTTGAGATGCTACTCATCAGGGTCTTCAGGACAAATTACACGGAAGATCTCTGGGCTTGTGGGTCATAAACGTATTAAACTAAATATTAAACTCGCTCCGTTTGACGTTTTGAAATTTTCCGTTGCGTCACAAAAGGTATGGTCAGAAAAAAGGTGGCCGGTATTTCACTCAAAGTGGCCGGAATACTACCCAAAGCAATGCTCATATTTTTATTGATTTTTCAATATTTTGGGAAGTAATTAAAAAAAAACAAAGATGATAAACTAGTCTTCAAGGTTCCACACAACCCTCCCGAAAAGGAAGTAACAAAAAATATCAATATGAATTAAAAATATTGCATTTCAAGCTTAGGACTTCGGTGCTTATATGCAACTATGCCGAAATTTGGCACACTTACCCTATATTTACACAAAGTTGAATCTTTCATGCTGTCTCCTGAAAAATGTTCGAAAATTAGTTTGCCCCTTGTAATTTCCAAGGAGCTGAGCGATCAGCTCGTGGTAGCATCCGTTACATTTTCAAAAATACACTTAAGTTCACTAAGATGCCATGGCGCTTCAGTCGCATGGAAGCGCAAAATAAGATGCTGCTGTGAAAAATTTTCTCTCGTTTTTCTTAGTTTTTTGTCAATATCACACGATAAATTGCTGGTTTTTAGTAATAAACCATGTCCAAAAGTACCAAGGAATTGATGTAAGTTGAAAGATTTTCCTATTTCTTGTAATATATTGAGATATTCTGAAAATTGTCTTCCTAACCTCTTCAGACAGTGGAAGCTTCTTTGGAAGCTGGTGTCCGGCAATCACTATGACACCCCTCTGGAGGATGTTGATGACAAATTGTCCGAGGTAGTGGATGAATTGAGACAGGGACTGAAGCAGTATGGAAAAAATACGACGAAATCCGATGAAAAACTTCGTGAAGTTGTAAAAGAGGCTGGACAGGAGAAATTGCTATCTTTTTGCCAACGCCTTCAGCATTTTCTCGATATTGATGCCCTGCAAACTTGGTCACTGCTGTGTTCTTATCTCTTGACAGAGTACAGAGGTGCACCAAATTCCCTGTCATTGTATACAGCCAATGAGGAGAGTATGATGCAATTCCTACAGGACATTTGGAAGTTCTATTCCATGGAACGTATGGTGGTGCTGAAGATTGTCCGAAATATTCTGGAATTTCACAAATCTCATGTACACCCCTATGCCGATGCATATGACAAAGTGCTGATGGAGATTGATGTGAAGAAATTGAGGGAGAGTTTGCTGAGTCAGCTGGAAATGTTGATCAAGGAACCACCACCGAGTACCTCTTCCAGCTTCGGTAAGCAATTGTTTAATAAAATTCCACAGTGGTGTGAGAGGAAGCTCAAGGAGATCAATGAGATTCTGCATCTTCTCATTCTCGTTGTGCATTTTGACGGTATTTCCGTGAAGGAGTTCAAACAATTGCTGGATCTCTTTAAGTATCACTCATTTGGGCGACAGCAGCAGTACATTGAGAGATCTTCACATGAAGAACTTGCCAATAAGATTAATTTCAGTGAAGTTGCTTTGTTTATTTGCTGTGTGAATATTTCTAGTAGGAAGGATTCTGAGGAATGGTTATTGGAGGTACAGAAATTGGATAAGGAAATCTTGGGAATGCATCAACAGCCCGAACATGGACCTATTTTGCTCTTTTGGATGCTCCTGAACTTTCGTTTAGCCATCACACGAATTGACGAAGAACTCATGCGGAAGTACACAAGGTGCGGTGGTAGGGCTACTCAATTGGGTGTCTTTCAGTATTTGACACAGATGATCCGGGAACCTATGTTCCAAGAAATGAGTCTCTTGGCTAAAATTGTTCGAACGTGTATTTATGAGAATTTGGGATTTCTCTGTGAACTCTTCGATGAGGATGGATCTGTTGGCATGAAACCGGGTGTTTTTGATCTTTTGGCCGAACTCCTGAAAACCCCAAAAATTTCTGGTGAATTTTGTTCATGTGAGAATGCTGCAGTAAGATCACTCTTTAATACAGCCATTGAATATTTTCCTGAGGATATTCTTCCTCTGGCTCAATTGGCCACATCTCTAACTACATCCGGTGCTAACCAATATGCTTTTGTGCGGGATCATTTGATGACACTACCCGTGTATACGGAAGCCCAATCCCAGAAACAATTTGATCTGCGTCAACATACCGAAGTTGATGAATATATTTTGGGCAGTGACTATACACCCTTTCCCGACATTCCGTATGTCATCCGCAAAGGCACAATTGTTGTTGTTATTGACAAAAAAGATCATACACTCATGCACTTTAAGGCACCACTTGATTTCTTTCATGTGCTGCACCATGAGATGAATGAACTGATGAGGGAATTGCAGGAATTCACAGTGATCAGGGAAAAACGAATTGAACGAGTGACGGCGGGAATAAAATTCCTGGTGGCTGTACTGAAGAGAATCAAGTCACCCGAGGATATCAATGAGAGTATGGTGTTTCCCACGGAAGAGGTACTCATCCTCCTGGCCAGATTGCGTGAAGTGCAGGATCCATCGATGGAATTAATGTCATGTTGCTTGGATGTCTGTACCGCACTCATTCCCCTATTCCCCAACGAGATCCTCCGCAGAGTCATTAACACCAACATCCTCCCGACAATTCCCAACAGAACACTCTCATATGTCGAATACGCCAGAGCTGTGAGCTTCAATTCTGGCAGCCTTGGATACTATTTGGTCAATGCTGAAACGACAAGTGGCAAATATGATTTTCTCAAAGCATATTTTCGCTTTTTGAAAGCCGTCTCAGTAGGCGATGGAGATGTAGAGAAAATGTTCAATGTTGAATTGCCAGGATTGCTTTTCCTCCTGCATGCTGTTTTTCCCCATTGTCACTCGTGGAAGTTTCTCGAGAAAACCGACAAGTCCACAGTGTACATCTTTGCACTGGAACACTTCCTCAGGATCCTGCAGGATGGAGTAAGTGGAAAGATCCATCGACGCCTTCTGGTAGATGTGACAATCTTCAGTTTACTCAATCTCGACTGTGGCCTTACACTTTTGCGATTTGTCGGTGTTGGCAATGGGAATTTGGAAGCATTGGTACAGGCAGAAACAAATTGGATGATGATTGCAAATTCCGGACTCAATCTAATCATTCAACTCTCAATGACCATTCTCATGCACATTCTCAAGCAAAAGGTCACACTGGAGAGTGATACAAAAAGTCTGTCGCCACTTGAGAGTGTCATTTACACTCAGCCCAAACAGAGGGATCCCCTCCGAATCATCCCAGTGGTCACCAGTTACATGGATAACATCTTCAACAGACGCCTACCCTTGTTGGCATGCCGTCTCCTGAGACGCTTTGCCATCGAGTTCCGGATGTCCCTGTTGGCGTGTCTAGACATGGATGCTGATCACATTCGTGTAGTGTTCCTCCAACGACTGAGGGATGAAGCAGAACGTGATGATGTCAAGATAGCCATACTGGAATTTGTAGAAGCATGCATTGATTGTCAACCAGGTCTAGTGGAGGCATTCTTCAGTGTTTCCAATGATCGACGTGGTTTACTGGGTATCAAGAGTACCAAGAAACTTCATATACTCACCGAAGGAATTCCCGTCTACATGACAGAATACCTCAATGTTGTCCATAAAGATCCGGAAAAGATTGCCAATCCATTGCTAAGTCGCATAATGTCCCTCTTTCATGCTATCTGGCGCAACAATATGCAGAGTTTGGTGGGAACACTCGTAGCTAGTGACACCTTTTGGCCATCTCTCTGTAGTCCACTCTTCACAACCATCAATCCCACCGTCAAAGCCTACTCCCAGTTATTCAATATCATGGGAATTGAAGCATTCAAAGCCAACACAGCTGAAGCAATGCCACTAAAACTCAAAGAGTGCTTTGTTAAATTTCTAAAACCAGATACCTTCACCAAATGGCTTGAAATTATCTTCACATTTGATGACAATGATGACAATTGTGAAGGAGATGTTCCTGAGTGGCTGTGTCGTTTGCAATCCTTCAAGGATCTCATGGTAGTCCTGTTACGTCGAAATTATCCCGAGATCCCGGTTAAATGCAAAAAAGTCCTCATCAGGATCTGTTTTCAGCGTCTTGTGACCAAAGCCAAGGCGGCTGATGACTTCAGACCCGTGATAATCCTCGCTGAACTTTTCCTAGTGTCCATGGAAAATAGCCTGGGAAAATTTGTGGATAATGAAAAGGAAGATCGTGAATTACTGAAGAATTCGGCAGATCTCCTCAATTGTCTGGCACTCTCATACGATGATATTCACGTGAGAGCTCGTGAAGCCATCTTAGGTGCCACAATAGAGATCACACGTGCCCTTCCCGATGATCTGGTGGATGATGTAGAGACAACAAGGAGTCTCTTGTGTGCCACAATGGATATTATATGCACAGAACTTATGGATGTAGAGAGAAAAGTGAGGCAGAAGACAACAGAAATCACAAATAGAGGTTCTTCACTTATACTGGCCATGCACCTTCTCCGGAATATTTTGATGATTCTCGAAAAGAATCAAATTGATGTATGGCATGAATGGTTGGAATCCTACAAGATGGCCAATAGACTCTTGAGTGCAGTCAATGGGATTTTCCATTCGCATGAACATAGAAAAATCACAACTGAACTTCTCAATCTCCTTGTGATTCTGGCCAAGACTCTACGTCCCGATTACCTTCTCCACTGTGATGTTGTCTACTATCTCTGGCTCAATCTTCTGCCACCACGAGAGCTAAATCAATCACTTCAATCGGGTCAAACCACTGGGAAATGGCACACACAAGATTGGCTGCCAATTTATGCACGAGGAGTGGAGTTAGTGGCAGTCCTTCTACAGAGAAATACACACATTTTCTTCAGGGATGCAATTAATTTTGTGGGAGTTCATGAAGAATTCCTAATTGCATCGATAATGCTGGCCAAGGAGTCTCTGGAAGCCAATGCTCTTGCTCTAATTAAGACTGTTCTTGATCTCGTGTATGAAATGGCCAAGTACCATCGTCTCTGGAGGCTGGAACATCCGCAAAGTATGATGAATATCATGGTAAGTTAATTTTATCTAAATTCTCAAATTTAGGGAAAATTTGAAACATTTGGTTCAGAAACTGAGTTTGAATAATTTTGTAATACTTATTGATTTTACCAATATTGATCGTAAATTAATTTATAAAATAAGCAAGATTCTTGCTGTGAGCTAAAATAGAATGTATACGTAGGGTAGAGTAAGCCCTTTTCGCCACCTTAAGGTTTTGTACCCTTGTAATTCTTACAATTTTTGTCGAAATAAACAGAAATTTTCTGTACAAGTGCTTTGAAGCATTGTCTCTCTAATGAACCAGGAGACTTTCCGGGAATTTTTAAGCATCTAGTTGAAAAAATACATTTCCTGCAACAATGCATGTTTCAGTACTTTTCGCCACTTTGTAAACACTTTTTCGCCACTGTGTAAGCACTTTTTCGCCACTTGTTTTTAATTGATTTTTAAGAAACAGCAGCTTTCGAAAACCCGCAAAAGTACATTGCACAGTACTTTTCTTATTTAACACCTATATTAGACAATTATTAGAGTATTTCGAATGATTTTTTGCACATTTTTTGTTTGCGACAAAAATCAATTGACAATTACGTCTGTTTCAACTAAATTCCGCGAGGTCCGCCACTTGTAAAATGCTTGGAAATATGAGTGGCGAAAAGTACTTACACAACCGAAAAAAGTAAGCCCTATTTCACCACATCCGTATTTCTTTATTTTTTTGGAAAACATTATTAAATAATTATATTAGAGCGAAGCTTAGTTAATAACAAAGTGACTTTCAGTGAAAAATATCAAATACTGTACTGCAAAAACATAAAATATTGCAATACAATTTGTCTGAGCGTTGACAAGTTTATTAAGAACTCCATATTTTTTTGATGACTGTTCACCTTGTCGACAATTTCTTCAATTAACTTGCAAATAATCTAGTCGGTGGAGCACCAGTTATGGTTTTCTGATCCGTTGGACTAGAGGTTACGAAGTAATAGTCATTTCGTAGTTCCATGAACTCATAATTCCCTGAAAAAGTGATTTTACTTGTAGGTGGCGAAAAAGTACTGACTCTACCCTAAATTCTGTTTTGAATTTTAAGTTTAAGTATCTAGGAATTGGAGATTTTTGAAGTATAGTTTTTTTTAAATTATTCTTTTAAAACTAAAGTGGGTAAATTTAAAGAGTTTCGTTTTAAACGTCTTGGCAATGGTTTTATTTACGTTTGAATCAAATAATTAACCAAAAGAGATGGCAAAACGTCCCAGCTTTGCGGAAGGCTCGAACTCACGAGACAGAGCACTCCGTAAAATAGTTTTTCGCTTGATTTTTTGGTGGTTACTGGTCTACTAGACATGAAATTGATTTATAAGTTACAAAAGCATTTCAAAATCAAAAATTGGTAGATAAATGATCATTTTAGATTTAGGGTGAATTTTGGAATGTGGGACACTTATGAAAAAGTTCAATTTCAAATGCAGTTTTAAGCAGAATAAATTTTTTTTTCCATTTACTTTGTTTAATGAGATTCCTTATGAAATATTCTAACAGAATCTTCGTTTTTATTAGAAATTTCAACCAATTAATTGGAATATTTAATCAAAAATTAGAAAGCAACACGTTTTGAAAAGATGGACAAAATTTTGGTAAATGGCACAAAAACTTTTGGAAAGATGGACATAGTGATATTAATCTCCATCTCCGGAAGTCGATAGCTCTTACCGTTTGATCTCTATCCGTGTCACAAGCTTTCGAACAAATAAAAAGTATTTCTGAAAAATTCTTGAGAAAGATACAGCAATTACGGGTACTATACTCACTCATAACTGATTAAGTCCGATACAGTCGAGTTGGAAAAGAAATCCAAATTTAAGGGAATCTGTTGAAAAATAGTTCATCCAAAGTGGTTAAAATATAATGTTCGAAAATTCGATATATAGAAATGGTTTTCGAACATAGATGTCCAATGACGAAAAAATATTCGCCTCTTGGACTACCTCTAAAACATGTGCGAAAATGAAAGAAATTGTAGGAACCGTTTTCGAAATAAACCAAAAAACATGGTTTTGGAGAGGAAGGTGCGGAGCTGGAGGAAAAAAAGCTGTCATAGATAATGTTGACTTATGGGGGGTCGTTGAAAACCATAAGTCGATATCTTTTATTGTTTGGCCTCTATGCGTGTCACCAGTTGAAAAATTTTGATTATAAAGCTGCTCTCTTTTTGAGTTCGAGCAGTAATTTTTGTGTTAAGTCTCACAACAAAGTTTAAGCTCTGAGAAATTACTCAAAATTCACCAGTCTATAATCTATACCCTAATCGTCCTTTTTTGCAACTGATTTTTAACCAGTTTGTTGATTTTTCAGTCCAACAAAAACACCTTAGTCTTGAAAAATCGAAATTTTATTTTAATTCACTTTGGGAAAGGGAGAGTAAGGAAAAATTAAAGTCATATTAATTATCTACGAATCGACTTTTTGGGGGGT
Organism: Phlebotomus papatasi; assembly: GCF_024763615.1. Taxonomy (NCBI): domain Eukaryota; kingdom Metazoa; phylum Arthropoda; class Insecta; order Diptera; family Psychodidae; genus Phlebotomus; species Phlebotomus papatasi. The sequence goes on from NC_077223.1 coordinate 47,849,767, forward strand.
ACCCTGAAGCTCTTGCATTCCTATCTCTAATCATTTGACGTATAAGTTCTATGATTTGCTAAAGCTTTCGATGCTTTTATGAGGTCTACACACTAGAAGCAATTTTCGTAAAAAATTGCCTTTTTTAAAAATTCTGACGTTTCTGCCTACAAGGATAGAGGAAATTTTCTTTAAAAAGCATTTTTTAAAGAAATTTCTCCTAGTGTGTAGAGACCTTTACGCTCTAACCAATCACAAAATGCGATAGAAGACTCTCAAATTCGGGCATATGGGACCGAAATGTCAGCCGAATTAGACAGAAATTCAGGCGACAAACTTTTTGAAATGCAACGATTTTTTATTCATGTGCATATAGATATTGAGTTTACACACTCATATATAACGTAAATTGCATGAAAATCCCTCAATAATGCAAAATCACATCAAAACTAAGACAAACCATGCCAAATTTGAGCATATTTGATTAATTTGATAATCATAATCAAACTTGAAAAATGACAACAGACTTTTTTCAAATGTAACCGCTGCCCGAATAAAAAATTAAGTAGCCCGATTTTAAAAGAGCCGAATTTGCGAGAGGCTACTGTAGTAGTAGATTTATCTACAGCGGAAACTGGGGCACCATCGAACATGGGGTAGCACCGAACACTGCGATTTTTTAATTAAATGACTCCAAAGGACGAGTCCAAGTCCAAGTATAATTTAGAAATAAAAATAAGTGTTGGATGCTACCCCATGTTCTGTGGTGCCCCAGTTTCCCCTAAGTCACAATCGTCCCAGTATATGAAATTAAAAAAAAAAGTTCTCATGTTAATGTTTCCTGAAAATCATTACCATCCTTTTTATCCTGCAGAGAAGTATTCAGCAACTAATGGACCACGCAATTTCACTGCTTCATCGACCAAATCAGCTCAGTCAACTCCTGACTACTCCTCTGACTTCCATAAAAGCGAGAAGTGAACCAAATCCACCGGTTCAGCCACACAAAGTTCTCATAACTGCCATGAATGAGTATGTTTTTTGATAAATTTCTGGTCCTTATTTAATTATTTTAATTATACCTTGAAACTTTTTTCAGATTAATTGAGATTATTACACTTTGTGCTAAGACATTGTTGATCTTCAGTCCTAAACTTATGGATTTGCTCTGTGAACCAGAATTTCAGCCATCACAGTGGCAAGCACTCATTGAGATTCAATTTAAGACGCCTGCATTGAATGAATCTGTTAGGCATTTATCCCTAGGAGCTCTCCTGACGGCTGTGGTTACTCTGACAAAATCTCTGAAATTGGTAAGTTATGGTGAATAAAATCATAAAAAATACAATGAATAATATATTTAAAAAATTGTTTTTTAGATTCAGTACAATTTCACAGAGTATCCGCTGAATTATAAGGATTCTGATCGCACGGAAATGAGCATAAGTACTTCAGTTATCGATTATACACAATCAACAACAACAACAACAAGTCCTCGACCACCTTTTGGAAAGTCCCTGTCAACATCGAGCTATGGAACACCAACTCCTTCCGATGAGATTCTATCAAAGCTCAATGGGAGACTCTGTGTCATGGCTTTGGAATATTGTTTGACTCTTGTGGCCAGTCAGAGTCTTTTGGCTCTGCGGGATCCTAATCTGTCAATTGTGGACAAGCAGCTTATCCGAAAGGAACTAATGAGCAATGAATTGGCTTTTTTTCATGATTTTGTGAAGAAGAGAATACTTCTCAATGGAAGAACATTCAATGGTAGGAAGAAGTATGGCTTCCTGAATATTCCTGGTAGGTCACATGCCAAGCCAGATGATGATCAAGGAGGAGAATTTCCAAAACCATCTACTTCCAAGGGTATTAGCCAAAGGGATTCAATGAGGGTGAAAATGGTGAAAAAGTTACATCAGCAGAAAGCCCAACCTTTCATAACGTCAACGCCAATGAAGGAGACTTTCTTGCCAAATACACCGGGATTTGAAAGTAATACTCCCATTATGAAACCACTTCCATCCGGAAGCAATCCGATGGACAAAAGGCTTTGCCTGAGGGAAGAAATTCAATTTCATGAGGGTGATCCTCCACCGCCAACTCTCAATATTGCTAAATTTGTTGAGGAGGACTATCTACATTTCCTTTCTTACCTTTTCACCTCGGTCTGCCACTCAGATGTTTAGTTTATTTCCTAAAAACCAAATCTCTCATGAACTATTTTCCGTAAAGCTGAATAAATGCCGTTACTATATGAATTTCTTGTCTAGAGACTCTAGATTTCTCTTTTGTGGTAACTAGCGCCAGTGGTCTCCGTTTGGACTTAGTCCATTTCCCTGTTGGAGTGGATATCTTTTCGACAATTTCGCCGGAAAAAGGTAAATTTTCTACAATTTCTAAGCTTAATCCTGCAGTAAAATTGTCTTGAAAGGGTTACTGTGTGTTGGCAGTGAAAATTGACGAGAAATACTTCCGGGAAACTTAGTAATCCGCGAATGAGAAATTGCAGTGACGTTTCTCTTACATAATAATTTTTCTACCGCCGAAAAAGCCTAAATTCCTTGTGAAAATCTGATAGTTTTGCATTTAATTGTGTTTATGGGATAGTTGTGAATATTTTTGGAGTGTTTTAAGAGTGAATATTTGGAAAATTTGGACAAAAAATGCAAGTTCAGTTTAATTGAGGTTATGTTGTGTCATTCCAGGGAGCCCGACTTCCCAACCATGATGCAAAGATTGAACGTTGCCGGACCCCTCCTGAGGGCTGCTGCCACTCAAGGGGTTGAGCAACAGCAACAACGTGGCATGGCCACCCTCAAAGCCATCTCAATTCGCTTGAAGTCGGTGAAAAACATCCAGAAAATCACTCAATCCATGAAGATGGTGTCAGCTGCTAAGTGAGTATCCCCTCGGTGCCAGTGCACAGTGGGGCCAAAGCGGCCAAAACCTATTTTTTTCAACTATTTTTAATCAAACCTAAATTATTTTTATTTCATTTGGCGTTAATTGAAGAACATTTTCCCAAATTTTCATTAAGATCGGTCAAAAATTGTGGCCTATAGGGTGGATTGTGGAAAGGGAGACACTTAAGAAAAAGTTCAATTTCAAATGCATTTTTAAGCCGAATATTTATTTTTCTCATTTTTTTATCATGAGATTCCTTGTGAAATATTCTAACAGAATCTTAACAGTTTTTAATAGATATTTCAAGCAATTAATTGGAATATTCCATCAAATTAGAAACCAACACAGTTTGAAAAGATGGACAAAATTTTGGAAAGCGGGACAAAAATTTTTGGAAAGTTGGACATAGTGATATTAATGCCAAAATATCATACAAAATATGTAGAAAATCAAATGTTGAGGGTTTTCTCTGTATACTTGCACATTTGATGGTTATGCTAATCACTCCTTTATGTCCAGGTAACAGTTGAGGAATGCTAATTACCAAGAACTTCCTGGACGTCCAACCAAAAAGAGGTTTTGTAAATTTAAAATCAAATTTTCTATTTTTCTTTTCGTCATTTTTGGCTTTTTGGAAACGTTTTCATGCACCCTAATGGTATAGCCAAGAGTGCTTTTTTCAAGAAATTATGCCATATTTATCCAGAAGATGTATCACTGAAAGCGAAATGACCATTTAAAATTATCCTTATAAGGATTTACCAGGACTTCGACTCATATAATACGTATTATTTGAAATAAATTTCAAATTCTTAAGATTCATCAAAGGTTCTACTTATGAAGCCGCTACTTGCCGCTATTCTGAAAAGCTTTTTTTCCCTTCAAATTTAATCTCAACTTTCAGGAAATACTAAGCTCATTTTGCCCAAAGTTACCTGGGGACCCTTCCGAAGCGATTTTCTGAGACTATGCACACCCAGAATGTGGTTTTTAGTACCTAGTAGTCAAGGGATTAAAATAGAGACTTGGTACCTTCGGGGTACCCCCATAAATCGACCCAAGGATCGCTAACATGGAACACTTACCAGCACCCCCATCACTACTAGTGATTCCAACAACGGTTAACAGGTTTTTCGAAACGAAAAACCGGTGACTTAAATGCTAATTAACTCGTAACTTAAATACTATACCTAAAAAGTACTTTCTCATCATTTACCGTTCACCGGTTATTCAAAAGGTCCTTTAAATACCTTAAATGTAATTGAATTGATTTTTGGACAAAAATTACTTATCGGTTATGAATTGGTTTATTGGTCCTTCCAAGTAACCCTGTTGTTCAAAATCTATTTTTAACTCAGTCAGGACTTATCTGAGGACCTTTTTGACCAAAATTTTCCTATGGAATACCTTACGATGACGTGCTAGACTGATTTTGATACATTGAATCATTTGAAAATTCTGAATTGTTGTTGTTTTCTGACCCGTGGAACCGGTGGCAGCCAAAATTCCGAGTCTTATGTTTATGTAAACACTATATTGTGTTATGGATCATTGATTTTCGTTATTTAATGTAGTCAGCTATGATATTCACGATCATTCCATGCCTTCGTAGCCTCAAAAATCTAATAGAGCCTCTAACAAGAAAGTTCTACATTTTCTCCAATTTCTCATATTTTCATTTATCCAAACTTGGAAAATTAATTGTCAAGACACTAAATAATTACTGACATTACACTAAAAAATTTTTATATTTTAAATACTCGAAATGAATTTCAGTTTATAAAAATAAATTAAAGTGATTCTATTTTTTTGGCCGAGCAGAACATCCCTTTTGACGCATTCTGAGAAAAAATACAGACCTTTTGCGGCCAGTACTGTACTTTTTCGACGTAAGGCAATTACTTTAACAATTTCTAAATTGAAATTTTTTAAATAGGGTGAATGGTGGAAAGCAAGACACTTAAAAAAAAATCAATTTCAAATGCATTTTTAAACTGAATAAATAATTATTTTTTACCATTTTTTTGTATCATGGGATTCTTTGACAAATATTTTAACAGAATCTTAACAGTTGTTATTAAATATTGCAACCGAATAATCGGAAAATTCACGGAAATTAAAAAATAACACATTTTGAAGAGATGGACAAAAACTTTTGGAAAGTTGGACATAGTGATATTAATGACAAAATATCATACAAAATATGTAAAAAATCAAATGTTGAGGGTTTTCTCTGTATACTTGCACATTTGATGGTTATGCTAATCCCTCCTTTATGGCCGGGTAACAGAAACGCTAATTACCAAGAACTTCCTGGACGTCCAACCAAAAAGAGGTTCTGTAAATTTCACAGACGCCTCGCGCTGTCCAGCAGTTATAATTTTAATGCGGATGCAATTTTTAGCACATTTCAATTCCCCATCCGCCCAAATCCTTTTCCACTTGCTTTGGGAGTTCTGTAGAGGCTCCTATTTGTCTTTCTCCAGGAGTTTTAGCGATATTTACTATCCATTTTGTCAGAAAAAGTGGTCTTCGGGATCTGGAAATCTTTGCAGCCTTTTCCAGGAAATTTTCTCCTTATCAGCTGCTAACTGGTGTTGTAACTATTTCTCCGGATACTTAAGGATCTTTGTCGTTCTTGTTAACATGATTTCACTACACAAAACCACCAAATTCATTCACAAAATCAACTTGTCCAAGATTTCATAAAACTTGTTTTGAAAGCAACGCGAAATTAAATCACTTTTCTATCCTTTTTAAATGTAATATTTCACAAATATTTTTTATTCACCTTTTAAATGGATGTATGTCCTTCGATTTTCACTGCGGACTTAACAATATTTCACAAATTAAGGCGAAAAATCAAACAAAACACTTTGATATTTTCCTAGCAACTTCCATAAGAAACAGAGAAAATGACAACTACCGTGTCAAGGTTAAGAATATCATGCATCATTTTTTAAATTCTTCTTGCAAGTCACCCTTTGATTGTTTTATAACGATTTTTGCATTTTTAACTTCTAAAATAGTCATAAAATTAGGTTTAATAATCTTTTTATCGAAAATTGAAATATTTAATTGATTTATTATCAAGTTTTTAAGAAGGTGTCTCACATTCCACACTGCTTTGTCCAACTTTCCAAACTGTCTCGCTTTAGACCAATTACCCTATACTAAAAAAAAACTACCAAAAGTTAAAAAACTCAAGTTTAAAGGAGTGATTCTATTTTATTGGCCGCCACTGTAATATATGACCTTCTTGCCTTAAAGTTAGGATTTTGGCCGCATTTTGTGTGGAGTGGCCCCATTGTGCAGTGGAAAATTTTGCAGGAATTTGACGTCGGTTTTCATTGGTATAGGTATGCCCGAGCTGAGCGTGATTTGAAGAAGGCACGTCCTTTTGGTGTTGGCTCTCAGCAGTTCTTCGAAAAGGCCGAAATTGCTGTTCCAGAGCAGACAGAGAAGAAGCACCTGGTTATTGCAATGACATCTGACCGTGGTCTCTGTGGTGCTGTGCACTCTGGAGTGGCACGTCTCATTCGCAATGAACTGGCTGATGCTACTCTGGCAGCCAACACGAAGATTGTTTGCGTGGGTGACAAGAGTCGATCCATTCTTCAGCGAATCTTTGCTAAGAACATCATCTTTGTGGCCAATGAGGTTGGACGCTTGCCACCCACCTTCATCGATGCATCTAAGCTGGCTGATCAGATTCTGAACTCCGGCTACGATTTCACCGATGGGAAAATTGTCTACAATCGCTTCAAGTCTGTGGTGTCCTACAGCTTGAGCAACATTCCCATCTTCAGTCGATCCTCAGTGGAAGGCGCCGCCAATTTGTCCGTGTACGATTCCCTGGATGCTGATGTAATCCAGAGCTACTTGGAATTTTCACTGGCATCATTGCTGTTCTACACCATGAAGGAGGGTGCTTGCTCAGAACAATCCTCCAGAATGACAGCCATGGACAATGCATCCAAGAATGCTGGTGAGATGATTGACAAGCTCACGCTGACGTTCAATCGTACGCGACAGGCCGTGATCACCAGGGAGCTCATTGAAATTATTTCTGGTGCTTCGGCCCTCGAGAAAGAGAAGTAATTCACTGCCATCCGATCTGGAATGTGCAACGTGTAGTTGAAAGTAATCAATATTCCCTTTTTAATTTTAATCTAATTTGTTGTTATACACACATGCTACAAGCCTCCTGATCCTCCCAATCCTTGTTCACATCTCTTGACACAGTCTACAGCCACTGAAATCCGCTTATTAACATCCAACTCTCACTGGGAGACTGTGTCGAGATGGGATCAACGATTTGCCCTTAATCTCCTAAGATTTGCATTTTCAGGAATATTTAAAGGAATAAAAGTGGTACGAGACAAAACTTGGAAAAAAACCTAGATTCTTATTGAGAGTACGGACAATGTTCGTGCTCAAAATTATAATTTACAATTTTGCAAACTTCGATTGGATTATCCTCCTCTAATCTGATATTCTTTAGTCAGTCTGATTTTTTTGCGAAATTTCTGTTACTTCTGTCGAACTACTTTCAAATATTCTCAAAAGTTTTAATATAAAATGGAATGGTTACTTCGTTGCTGAATGCTCGAATTCGTGACTTAAGACCTCTACGCATTGGGAGCAATTTTCGTCAAAAATTGCTTTTTTGAAGGAAATTGTACTGCTGTAGGAGAAAACGTTAAAATTTTGTCAAAAATGCAATTTTTGACAAAAATTGTCCCCAATGTGTAGAGGCCCTAGAGATCATCATCATCATTTTCAACCGCTTATCTCTATTGGCGTCGCGGGCCCATGACATCCAAATTAGCACCCCACGTTTGTCGATCCTCCGCTACGTCAGGAAGATGTTTGGGTTCGATCCCAAGGCGCTTCAAGGCAAGATTCTGAATTTGATTCAGCCACCTTGTCCTAGGTCTGCCTCGAGGGCGACGCCTTCTCATAATGGCTCGCATAGCTTTTCTGGGGGACCCTTAGAGATACTATCGTAAAATGGCAAAATCTTTTTGGTCAGTAAAAAATTCAAATTAGTCAGTAATGGCTCCGGCACACCTTTTACATCAGGAAAATTTCATGAAGTCGAAATTCGAAGCCCTTTCTTTCTCACATGTTTTGCATATGACTATCTCATTCTTTCGCACACCAAATTCGATTGAGCTAAATTGAATTTGGAGTGATGTTTAAGAAAAGAAGAAGAGTGCGAGAGAATGAGATAGACATATGCAAAACATGTGAGAAAGAAATGGATCCGAAATTCGACTTCATGAAATTTTCTTGATCTAAAAGGTGTGCCGGAGCCATAAAAAATAAAATATTGGTCAGTAAAAAATGAAATTCGGTCAGTAAAAAATAAAATATGGTTAGTAAAAAATTGAATTTGGTCGGTGAAAATTCAAATTTGATCAGTAAAAAATCAAATTTGGTCAGTAAAAAATTAAATATGGTCAGTAAAAAACTTTAAAAAAAATCGTAAAAAATTAAATTTGGTCAGTGAAAAGTCAAATTATCAGTAAAAAATCAAATTTGGTCAGTAAAAAATTAAATATGGTCAGTAAAAAACTTTAAAAGAATCGGAAAAAATTAAATTTGGTCAGTGAAAAGTCAAATTTGATCAGTAAAAAATCAAATTTGGTCGGTAAAAAATAAAATATTGTCAGTAGAAAACTTTTTAAAAAAATCGGAAAAAATTAAATTTGGTCAGTAAAAAATAAAATTTGGTCAGTAAAAAATCAAATTTGGTCAGTAAAAAATCAAATTCGGTCGGAGAAAAGTTAAATTTGGTCGGTAAAAAGTCAAATCTGGTCAGTATTTTTTTTTAAATCAGTAAAATGTGAAATTTAATCAGTGGAAAATTAATAATATGATCAGTGAATAATAATTTAGTCAATAAAAAACTAAAAGGAAATCAATAAAAGTTAAAACTTTGCATATCCGGATAAAAAGTATTGGATATTTCGTATTTTAGTACATTTCGTATTTTACCATTTCGTATTTCATATTTCGTCTTTCCTAAATTTTGTACAAAAATTAAACAGGTGCTACTGATAACTTTCCAAAGCACAGAAAATTTCTCTTTGCCTCAACAGGCGATACAGATAACTTCCCGAAGCACAAAAAAAATGATTTTTTGCTGACCAGGTTCTTTATTTTTTACTAACCATTTTTTATATTTTACCGATCAAATTTCATTTTTTACTGACCAAATTTGACTTTTCTTCGACCGAATTTGATTTTTTACTGACCAAAACATACGATGATAAAATTTGATTTTTACTGACCAGATTCTTTATTTTTTACTGACCATATTTGACTTTACTGACCAAATTTGACTTTTTACTGACGAAATTTAATTTTTTACCGATTTTTTTAAAAGTTTTTTACTGACCTTAATATTTTACTGACCATATTTTATTTTTAACTGACCAAATTTGATTTTTTCTGACCAAATTTTATTTTTTACTGACCAAAAAGTCGCATCCCCCTAAAATTGTTTTTTTTTTTTTTGCTTTATTTGCCTTAAATGAACAAAGTTGGTTAATGCTGCAACTTCCATGTCATGAGAAAAAACTTCATGTTTTTTGATTTTTATTTATTTATTTATTTTTTACTTATGATTCATACGTTATCAGAGATTCAAAACGATCTTTCCAACAAAGCTAGACTTACTCCCTTACTCCGATTGGTTGAGAAATTCGACCTCTGGAGCCTGCTACCTCTCGCGTCTTTTGGGACTCTGGGTAACCATGGAAAAATATGTATGGTCTTGTCTAGGAAACACATATTTTAATTTCTTTAAAATCGATAAATAATATGCAATTCTTGTGGATGATTATAAACCATACAGCTGTCCAAAGATTTTTTTGTTATTGAACCTCCAATAATTCCTCAGATAAGTTATTTTTTTTTATCAAAAAATTATCAAATTGGCTTGCTGCATTCCAGAAAAGGTTAAAAGTTTGACCTTGAAAACTACTATTAGGGTTATTAGGAATGATTCAAGGGCATTTTCATATAAGTATAGGGGAAAGTGGCCTACCTTTGAATATTTCAAATTTTCCCAAAGCAGAGTTATTAATAAAAAAGAGGTGGCAAAGCGTCCCAGGCTTTGCGAAGTGCTTTGTTTTACAAACATTTGTTCGTAAATGTTCGTAAAATTTTGTAATTTGTTCGTAAATTTTTGTTTGGCAAAAAAATTATGAACAAATGACAAAATTTTACGAACATTTTTTTGTGTGTTTACGAACATTTACGAACAAATGTTTGTAAAAGTACAAAAAATGTTCGTCAAATATGATCATTTTACGAACAATATTTGTGAAAAAAGTACAAAATTTCACGAACTTGTTTGTGGGTTATATGATTCACGAGCTTTTCGTAAGTCCTCCATAGGATTTCACAAACATTTACGAACTATTTTACAAAATATTTTTTCTGTGTAGACGCCACTAAAGTCAACACAGAAAAAAGTGTCTCAAATATGCCGGCTCTCCTCTATATACCATCTATTTTGTCAAATTGAAATTAATAATGGATCTTTCTGCCACTTCCAATAAAATGAATAATTTTAAATTCATTATGACTCTAAAATCAGTTAAGCAAATAATTCTCAAAGAAAATGACTTTTTTTATTTTAAAATTGACAGTAAAAATTGTATTTTAAGATATGCAAAATGAGTCTCATAATCCTGCAATTCTTTAATTTTATTTTTTTAAAAATTATTATTTTGAATTTAAACAAATTTTGATCACATTTTCTCATCTCTATCTCCATTGCTTCCACATAATATCATCTTGGCTTTTTTGGGGCTTTATTTTGTCTCCAGGAAGCATTTGGTCAATCCTCCGATCCATACAGCAATTGCATATGCTCCTGGATCAGGATATTTCAGATTTTTGTTCACTGTTGAAGTCGTATAGGCTGCTCGACCAGCTCGTGGTATCATGTCTTTGGTAGCAGCGGCGCTTTCAGTGACAATCTTTAAAAGGGCTTCTGCTAGAGCAGATCCTGTGATTTTTGATGAATTTTGAAGGAAGTTCTCAATTGCCAGAAGAGGATCTAGCATTGTGCGATCACCACGTTTGGATCTTGCAGCTTTTTGCAGGGCTAAATTACCACATTTGAGAGCGTCCAGCCAGTCGTGAAATTCGGCAAAGGACTCTCCAGAAGTGGAAACAAAAACTGTAGAAGCTGCTTGGAAGAAGATTCCATAGAGAGCACCACTTGAGCCTCCCATTTTGCAGGAGAGTTCCCAACTTAGGCGTCTGAGGAAGTCTCCGGGGCGTTGGAAATCTGCAGAATTTGTGAAGTGACTAAGCAAATGGGATACTCCTCGAGAAATTGTGGTTCCTGTATCTCCGTCACCCAATTCAGAGTCCATCTCATTGAGCAGTGTGCATTCTTTTAGGAGATCGTTGCATGCACTTTTGAATAGTTTCTCTAGAAATTGAGGATCACGTTGGATTTTTTGTGGTGCAGAGTCATGCTCTGCAATGAGTTTGTCCAAATGCGTGAGATCTCGTGTTGTAATTTTGGGCTGGGGTTGAGGGATCCCTATGGAAATACTCCTGTTCACATATTCCAAGATTTGTTCCTTGTTATTGATATTGAGGAGAGTTACAGATATTCCTTCCTGGTCTAGAGACGTCATAAAGGCGCCTGAGGCAAGATGCACAATCTGAAAATATTCCTTGATCTTTGGCAGTAGCGATGATGTGAAGACATTGAGAATATGTTGAGATGTTCCACCTAAATTGTTTATCATTACAATCAACTTGGAATCTTTGGGTAAGTACTTTAGGAATATTTCAAGCAAATGCTGGGCAATATCATCGAATGTAGAGAGATTTGTGTCTCTGGAAGCTCCAGGTTCTCCATGAATGCCTTTTCCAATTTCCACATTGGAAATTTGGCCAGTTTTTAAGTTGCTGGAAAATGTAAATCCAACAGTTTGGATTTGTTTCTTTGAGAACAATTCTGAGCAAAAATTATGGATTTCCTGGAGAGATTTTCCATCTTCAGCCATAGCTCCGGCAATTTTAATAGTTAGAACACATCCAGCAAGTCCACGAGCTCCAACACTTTCCTGGACATTTTCAATGGCAATGTCATCCGTTACCAGGAGGATTTCAATGTTTGAGTAACCCAGGGAATTTTTAGCTATTTCTCTGGCCAGAGAGAAATTCAGCCAGTCTCCAGTGTAGTTGTTCACGATGAGTAGGATGGGATTCTCTGATGATCCAGATGCGAGGATACCAGCGAGAATCTGCTGGACAGATGGCGAAGCAAAGATTTCACCACAAACAGCAGCAGTCAAATGATTGGGTCCTACATATCCGACATGAGCAGGTTCATGGCCAGATCCACCGCCAGAGATCAATTTCACACGTCGCTGATCACCTACGCGAACCACTACCTGGACATTTTCAAGCAATTCCACGGGAGCAGAATGCGTCGGCAGGAATCCTCGAAGGGATTTTTTGATAGAACACAGTGAATTCATAATTTTCTTTTATCGACTTCTTATCTCTGTGTTTTTGACAGAACTGCCCTTGTTCAGTGATCTCTCTGTCGCAGTTTCAGAATTTTTATTGCTTTGTATTTGAAAGATCTGAACTGAACCGGCTTTTCAGGTTCAGAGATGAAGAATAGGTAATTCAGATTATTTTTAAAGGAAAGATTTATTTTCCTATAATTTAACTGCAAAAACATTGAGAACCTAAATTCCTTTATGATATGGCTCAGTTCTACTTGAACATAGGGGAAAAATCCCAATTTTAAAGGTGCCCCACTTTCCCCTGGGATTACCTGGACATCAATTTGATTCAATTAGTTTAGTTCAATTTGTTCAAATTTAAGATCTCTGAGGAATGAATGATTCCCCAGAAAAGCTATGCAAGCCATTGTGAGGAGATCTCACCTCGGATCAGACACAGGACAAGGTGGGTGAATCAAATTCAAGATTTTACCTTGGAGTGCCTTGGTATCGAACCTACAATCTTCCTGTGGCGGAGGCTCAGCAGGATTGGTCTGTTAACCTTGATGTCCAGGGCCCGTGACTCCAATATTTATAAGCGGTTCAAAATAATTTCTCTCTAAAGGATCCTTAAGATTTCACCTTTATTAAAATTATTCGTTCTTCAAGCCTTTCACGGTCGTTTGAAGAGAAATAAGGTAAAGTGCTCTCAAGTCGACGGGTTCCTCAATTCGACTGGTAGAGTTATTTATTCAATTTATTTATATTTGCACTAATATTTGGCGTATGATCTAACATTATTAATAGGTGAATTATATCATAAATAAATACGAATCAGTTATTTATAGAAATTCACCATCAAACATTTAAAGGGACAGATAATCCTAACCGGCTTATGTAGGTGAGATTCTTAACGTGAGCTAACTCGGAGTGCATGCAAATTCGATTTAGAGCTGAAGTTGGGAGACGCCATTCAGTTATCTTGAATCAAATTCGTGAAATTATACAAATTTTGTATCTAAACCAAAATATCAAGGATTTGGATGAACTGGCACAAAAGTAATATATGGGTGAAATGTAGACCAGAATGTACTCTATAATTTTTCTATAGAACATGATCTCATCGATTACTCAGAAGCCAAGATAAGCGAGGTTTTTTGTTTCTTAACTTGGTTTTTCATCCAGAGTGCCCCAAGTAGTCATTTGTTGAACTTCAACTATATCAAAGAATTGTTGTATTTTGTGGGACTTTCCATTTAAAACCATATACTGCTGTTTTTTAACTTGTTTTTCTTTTTTCTTTATCACAATTGTAAGAGGGATGAACCCTATTTTTGTGATTGAATAAATATTACTATTACTATTACTATTACATATTTTAAGTGTCTTGGTGGAGTAGAGGCAGTTAAATTGGCATCTGATCTGAGTGATTTCAAAGCGTTATTATGGGAAAAATCAATTTTTTCACACTTAAACGGCAAAATCGGAGTGATACTGTAGTCTGAGCGGAAAATGATGTATGGATGAAATGTAGAGACAAATGTCCTCTACAATTATGTCGAAATAATTATCAAAATCGGTTCAGCGACGGTCGAGATAATTAGGGTTATGTGATATTAAAATTGGTTTTTCGACTGTGGCGCTACTGGTGTTCATCCCACGAAGTTCAAATGTTCCAGAAAGTTGTAGAATTTGGTGAGATCTTTCGTTTAAGTCCTCATTCATCAAAATCGGTCACATAGAACCGGAGATATGATTTTTTGAATTTTGTGAACTTTGACCCCTCATATCTCCGGTTCTATTGTAACCACAGCGCACATTTGCACCATTTTGGAAACGTCCTAGACTGGACTACAACATACTAAAATTTCATTAACTTGCACAATGCCGTTTTTGAGAAAAGTGACTTTGAATTTCGATGAATTTTGACGCTATCACAGCGCCACCTGTGGTGACTTTTTGAACTTCCATCTGAAAGTGCTCATCGAGACGAAACCAAAAAGGTAAAATTTATGTCGCTATGTTAGTTAGAACCGGAGATAGAGACCGGTCAATGTTCGAACTTTGACCCCTTATAGCTCGGGTCAGGGGTTTTAGATCGACTTAAGGTTTTTTTTTGATAGGTATAATCAACGGCTACAACATACTAAAATTTCAGCCCGATGCACAATGGAATTTTTGAGTTATTTAACTTTTAAGATTTAAAAATTTTCTTTTTAATAATAGCGCCCCTAGCGGTGGTTTTATGAACTTGCGATGTTAGAAGAGGAAGTGGCATTTCACGAGAGCTTTCCAAAAAGCCCTCACTTTTTAAGTTCTGACAATTAGAACCGGAGTTATGGCCATTTTAAGAAATTTTTTTTGGACCCTTATAGCTCGGGTCAGGGGGGTCGGGGGACCTTAAGTTTGGTATTGATGGAAAGCTCTAAGGCCCAGCTATAACATACTAAAATTTGAGCCCGCTCGATGCCATAGGGGCGGAGCTATTGAGAAAACAAAAAAGGGTGGTCTTCAAAATGGCGGAAGGAGGGGTGGGGGGTGGGGGGTCAATGCACCAAGTTGCAATTTTCATGCGATATATAACCTTTGCCGAAAACCGCAAGTCGATATCTTTTTTAGTTTAGGAGCTATTAAGCTCCAAAGAGCGGCCGGCCGGCCGGCCGGGAACGTAAAATAGCCACATATACAGTGAGTGTCAATAGTTTGTTGCCTAATGGATGTTTGAAAAATCAAGTGAAAAAAATGATAGAAAAAAATACTTTTCCAAATTTTTCTTTTTGCAGATGAGTTCCTTGTAATCCGTAGATATTATTTATAATTTTCAAAAAAAAATAATTAATTTTATTTCATATCAAAAATAATTGTTTTCCAAAAGATGGTCATTTTTGAAAAATCAAAAGTTTGTTGCCTCATTAAAAAAACTAATTCAAAATGGTGAAAACGTGCAACCAACTTTATGTAAACCGGTTACATTTTGAGCTTATGTCATTTGATAGGCAAATGGTAGATTTGTACATTTTTAAGGCTGTCAATGGTAAATATATAGGTGTAAAAGTGATGATAAATAACAAGAAATGATCAGTTTTTTGATAATTCATAATTTAGGTTATAATGGCAAATTACAAAAAGTTGAAAGGTGGGATATTGTCCAGAGATACTGCTGGAAGGAATCGGCGTCGCTTAATTGCCAACTTTTATGGAAATTCATGAAAAGTTATACATAAAATGGTCAAATATTATAGTTATGAGGCACGAGTACATCTGAAAAACGCTATTGGTAGACCCAGGGTTTCGACTCAGAAAGTCGATAACCACATTCTAGGTATCTCTGATAGTAACCCCATGATGTTTGCTTCAAAAATTCAAAGTCGGCTGGTTACAGAAGGCATACAGGCTCCAAATGTTTCGAAAATCAAACTCAAAATGAAAGAAAATATAAGAATAGGTACTTGGCTCGCAAGATTCCATTGGTAAGCAAAACCAAACTACGTAAGAGGTTGTATTTTTACGTTTTTAGCATGCTCCAAGTGAATTTACAACCTTTTAACCAGATTGGTTTTGTTTACCAATGGAATCTTGCGAGCCAAGTACCTATTCTTATATTTTCTTTCATTTTGAGTTTGATTTTCGAAACATTTGGAGCCTGTATGCCTTCTGTAACCAGCCGACTTTGAATTTTTGAAGCAAACATCATGGGGTTACTATCAGAGATACCTAGAATGTGGTTATCGACTTTCTGAGTCGAAACCCTGGGTCTACCAATAGCGTTTTTCAGATGTACTCGTGCCTCATAACTATAATATTTGACCATTTTATGTATAACTTTTCATGAATTTCCATAAAAGTTGGCAATTAAGCGACGCTGATTCCTTCCAGCAGTATCTCTGGACAATATCCCACCTTTCAACTTTTTGTAATTTGCCATTATAACCTAAATTATGAATTATCAAAAAACTGATCATTTCTTGTTATTTATCATCACTTTTACACCTATATATTTACCATTGACAGCCTTAAAAATGTACAAATCTACCATTTGCCTATCAAATGACATAAGCTCAAAATGTAACCGGTTTACATAAAGTTGGTTGCACGTTTTCACCATTTTGAATTAGTTTTTTTAATGAGGCAACAAACTTTTGATTTTTCAAAAATGACCATCTTTTGGAAAACAATTATTTTTGATATGAAATAAAATTAATTATTTTTTTTTGAAAATTATAAATAATATCTACGGATTACAAGGAACTCATCTGCAAAAAGAAAAATTTGGAAAAGTATTTTTTTCTATCATTTTTTTCACTTGATTTTTCAAACATCCATTAGGCAACAAACTATTGACACTCACTGTATATTCGTGATCAGGAAGTGGCGAAACACATTTTGGCCAAGTTTGAGGTCGATCGGACGACATGAAATTTTGTTAGGATTATAGTAGGTGAGATTGTTAAGAATCTCACCTAATATTGACCACCGGTCGAGTCGAGGAACCGGTCGACTCGAAGGCACTTTACCTTATATTAAACAGTTTTTTCTTAATTTCCTGCGTTTATTCCCTTGTAGGGTAAGTGTGCCAGATTTCGGCCAGCTTCTAATTTCGGCCACTTTGAATGTAATTTCGGCCAAGCAAATAAATTAAATAAAATTATGTATATAATCTTCGAAATCCTCGAATAGTCAATGAATTCATTTTGTTTTTAAATATATATTCATCTTAGGATGTATTGGATGATTGCATAAGTTCGTGGGACTTTTTCACGCAGGTCACTATGGGGTATGCATGCCGTAACTTACCTCCACCATTCATGTTTACTTTTTGCTTGTACTGGAAAGATTATACAGTAGAGTTCCTCAAATTTGAACGACGGTTGAGTTCAAAATGTAAAATTTGAGGTTATGTGAAGAAAGTTTTGCGTGGAGTCTGAATTAGAACTATTTTTCTCTGGTGTTTCCTCAATATTATCGTATTATAGTAACTTCCGCAACAAATTCGATTCCTTTATCAATAAATTACATTGATATATTCCCTAAAATTATTTCTCTTAAATTTGGGAAAGTGGCATTTCACATGAATTCAGTTACGTTTTTGAAAATATTGTTCAAATTTGAGGAACTCTACTGTAATGTCTTTTATAATAATATAATAATAATAATGCTGGCATAACATTCCATGAAGGAACAAGGCCTTCCCGCAAGGAGATTTCTAGACCTGCAATATTATTTTTTCTTGTACGGGATGAGGTCGTCAGTCCCATGCCCGTGGAATCAAGTGCAGTGAAGCTCACTTGATACAATCCGAACACCTTTAACGCCAGAAAAATTCCTGGTGACCTAAAGGGGATTCGAACCCGGGACACTTGCATCATAGATCGAGTGCTCTACCACTTGATTCATTGAGTGCCCAGCCCAGTGTTTTATTTACATCCCTCTAATGCCAAGTATCCTTCAAATAAGTCAATCATGTCCTTTAGAGGACTTTTCCAAAATGTTAAACAAAAAGATGCATTTGCAGCATTTAGTCTTAGGCGAATTTTGGAAAGGTGTATGTAATGGACTTCCACGAAAAAGCATTTTGGGCGTTTATTTAGATCATAGGGTAAGTGTGCCAAATTTCGGCATAGTTGCATACAAGCGTCAAAGTCTTAAGTTTGAAATGTAATATTTTAAATTCAAATTGATTTTTTTATTCTTTCTTCTTAAAGAATGTTGTTTGGAAACTTGTAAAGAGTTTACAGTCTTTATTTACTCTAAAATCATTCTTAATACATTTTAAAATGAATAAAAATATAGACATAGCTTTGGTGCCCTATTTCGGCCACCTTCATTCTCATAGTTCCTTGCCCTTCGGGAATTCTTCCAATATCTTTTCACGTAATCTTGTTTGTCGAAGCTACATTTTTTGTTATTCGAGTACGTAAAATATAAAAGTTCATGGAAATTCGAAGAACAAAAAAGGTGGCCGAAATTGCAAGCTGGCCAGAATTTGGCACACTTACCCTAAATAAAATAATTTAGTACTGTATTTATCGTGAAAACAATGGTGTTTCCATTTGAAGTAGCGAAAAATTTCCATTTGGAACAGGTTTTGAATTAGCTTAATTTACCCTATTAAACTCGTTCCGTATGACGTTTTGAAATTTTCTACCCGTTGCTTCACAAAAGGTGGTAACAAACAAGGTGGCCGGTATTTCACTCAAAGTGGCCGGAATACTACCCAGAGCAATGTCCACAATTTCATTAATTTTTCAATATTTTAGGAAGTGATTTAAAGAAAACGAAGAAAACAAAGATGAGAAACTAGTCTTCAAGGTTCCACACAACCCTCCCGAAAGGGAAGTAACAAGAAATATCAATATGTATTAAAAATATTGCATTTCAAACTTAGGACTTCGGTGCTTATTTGCAACTATGCCGAAATTTGGCACACTTACCCTAATCGTATTAGGGTAAGTGTGCCAAATTTCGGCATAGATGCATACAAGCGCCAAGGTCTCAAGTTTTAGATACAATATTATTAATACAAAGTGAATATTTTTATTACTTCTTCTTAAGGAGTGTTGCTTGGAACCTTGTAAAGAGTCTACCGTCTTTATTTACTCTAAAATCATTCTTAATACATTTTAAAATAAATAAAAATGTTGACATAGCTTTGGTGCCTTATTTCGGCCACCTTCATTCTCATAGTTCTTTGCCCTTCGGGAATTCTTGAAATATCTTTTTCACGTCATCTCGTTTGTCCAAGCTACATTTTTTGTTATTCTTTTGCATTGCATAATCTCTAAACAAAAAATGTGGCAGAAATTGTAAGCTGGCCGGAATTTGGCACACTTACCCTAATTGAAAAACATTTCCAAATAAGGAAATAAATTATTTGCGATCATTTTAGAGGCCAGCATTTCTGAATTGAAAATATCTAGTCGATCATAGTTGGCTTAAAAAAAAATAAATCCCAGAAGTTGATCTAGTAATCGTGGGGTTTTTTAAAGACAAATGAAGTTTCCTATTGATTATAAAATGCATCTCCATTTATTTACACTATTATAGCTTGAATTCTTAATTAAGTTAACAATTTGGGGAGCGACTCAGAGTAAGGATAATTACTTGGCCAGATTTTATGATGATTTCCTAGTAGACTCTCCGTCAGTGTCTGCCGGAAGACTATTTGATCGTAGATCGTCAATCTTACCAGCGAGATCGTCAGTTTTCATAGTGCCATTTCTCAAGGATTCCTTCACGAGGTCATTGCCATTTGTGGTTGAACTTATGGTCTGATAGATAGCCATGGCTTGTCCCACCAATGAAGATACATCACCCACATTCTGTGGCAGAATGAGAGTATTGTTCTGCCGGGCGAGATTTTGAAATGCCCCAACATACTGCTCAGCAATGGCTAGGGAAGCAGCACTCTTGCCGTCTTTGGCAGTAAGAGATTTTGCTACCATTTGTAGACCACGAGCCCGAGCATCGGCAATAGCTAAGAGAGCAGCTGCTTCACCATTTGCCTTATTGATTTGTTCCATGCGTTCAGCCTCAGAGGCTAGAATGCGTGATTGTCTCTTGCCCTCGGCCACATTGATGTCAGCTTCACGAACACCTTCAGATTCCAGGATAGCTGCTCGTTTTCGTCGTTCAGCTTCTACCTGCATCTGCATGGCTTCATGCACACGCGACGGTAGTTTGATATCACGAATCTCATACCTGAGGCACATGATTCCCCATGCCGCAGCAGCCTTATTGATTGCATCCACAATACTCACATTTAGAGACTCACGCTCCCGGAATACCTTGTCCAAGGACATTTTTCCCAATTCCGATCGCATAGTCGTCTGGGCCAGTTGAGTGATGGCGAATTCTGGATCTTCAACTCCATAGGAAGCATAGTAGGGATCTAGGATGCGCAGATAGAGTACTCCGTCGATGCTGAGAGTGACATTGTCTGATGTGATAGCGCTCTGCTTGGGCACATCAATGGCTATCTCCTTGAGACTCTGCACATACTTCACCCTGTCCACAATAGGGAGTAACACATTGAGTCCGGGCTCGAGGATTCTGTGAAATTTACCCATTCTCTCAACGACCCAGGCCTGCAAAGAAAAACAACCAAGTATGAGGTTATGTAGTGTGTGCATCCAACGGGGCACCGCCGGCTCATACTCACTTCCTGCTGAGGCACAAACATGATGATTGTGTTGATCGGAGTGGAGGATTTCTGACGCATCTGGTTGGTGAAGAAGTAATTTCTGTAATTCTGCATAGTCGAGGACTAACCCAAAAAAAGAACGAGGGACAATGAGATGTAACCTCTTTCCCTGAAATTTCCAGACATCCTGGAGAATACTCACCTTGAGGGCACTCAGAGATGGCCCAGAGAGGCGCAATGTTGCCTGACGATACATTATCACTCAATTAGGATGCTGAAATACCTGAGATTTTTCACGAAATGTTCAAGAACAACTGTGCTATGAGCATCCAATTGGAGTGTATTTTTCTTCTACGACCGCCTGACAAACTGGTAAGGCTAAAAACGCTTTCTAAAACTGTGAGTCTATTGTGTACCACCATACTGCAGCGTTTCTTTTAATCATTTTAAATTATATATTTCCATTTGTTTTCATTCCTGAATCTCCTGGCGAAGATAAATTTTTAGCTAAGATTTTTATTATTATTATTATTATTTTTTAATTTTAATCGTTTATTTTTTTAATGATAAACTTTTCGCGGTCCGTAGATGATTTTTTCGCGGATTATCTCGGACCGCGGTTTTTAGGGAGTTGCAAAATTTGTCACCGTGGAATTTTTTGCAGATTTTAACGGAGATGCGGGTTTTCGCAGAAATTCACACATCTCAAGGATTAAGAAAGCTCTTAAAAAACTTTAAAAAGATATTAATATATAATCTTTGAAGCCTGTATCTTTCATAATTTCCGAGATTTCTCATAATTTTAAGTTTTACCAATACTTCATTCCTTATCCAATTTTCCTAATTTTCAAATGAAATTTTGTACATTTCAAGTATAAGGAGACTCTTCAACGAATCAGTTTGCAGCTTCTCTCTAAAAAATACCATTTGAATAAAAGTACTGTTTATATTAATTATTAATACGATATTATCCCTCTAGCTTGTCACAATTCCAATTTACCATGAATACCCAATCACACGTTATGTCCTGGACACACTTACGACTAAAGTCCAGAGACGACTGAGCTCGTTCATAGCCAAGTCAGTTCCTGACACACTACAAACGAGGCTTAAAATTTTCTGGCACTCACAAAACATGATTTTCGTGGGTTTTTATTCAGATGATTCAGAAATTTCTACTGAAATGCACTAGTAGTCCTTTGAAAATAAAACTACTTTTAAATTTGCTTCACAAATTCACGTATAACAACAAGAATTATTCACTAGAATCGCCTAAATTGGCTTAAGTCGCGAGTTAGCTTCCACCTCACAAATAATTGTAATTAATAATCATTATTATTGAACGTGTACTGAGACATGATATTACAAATAGTTTCATTATCAGAGGAGATTAGTGCATTTCAGTAGAAATATCTGCATAAAAACCCAGGTGTTGGGGACCAAGTCCCCTGGGTCAAACAAAATCAAGAGTTAGTGGACTGTATTTATTTTTTTAACTGATTTCACGCGTGGCGGACTGCAAGGACTTGATTAATTATGGCGATGACTGATTGGCTAATGGCTAATTATACGAATGTTGCAATATAAATATGTGTGTGTGTTGATGGTTCCTAAAATATAACCTACATTTCAATTCACTTCCTTAAACAAGATAATTCAATTCTTACTTTAACACAAACGGCCTCCGTTTGCTTCCATCAACCTCAAGCTTTCAGGAGTTTACAACCTGTAATTTAATAATTTTCATACTATCGCCATATTGAATTTCTCTAATTTTTCTCTTTCAACCTACCAAGTTGTAAAACTCTTTATCCTGACTCAGGACCTAGCTTGATCGTCTCCCAAGGAGTTCAGCCAAACCTATATAATAAATACTACTAAATTACATAGGTTTTAACATAAGAAAATATCCTAACTTACGCAAATTCCTTTCTCAAAAGAATTGCACAACTTGGCACAACTACACGTCACGCCACGCTTTTCACAAAAAGACTGACAAATGTGCCGGAAGGGCTTACATAATAAACCTTCAAATATTTCCGCTAGTTGGCGCTCGTGTTTCCAACACCAGGAAAGTTATGTTTTGTAGAATCTCTCAAATCTGAATCTCTCAAATTCGAACGCCGTTTGGATTCAAAATGTCATTTATGGGGTTATGTTGGAAAGTTCGCATTCTAGGTGAATGAAAATCATATTTATGTTTACATACATTATGTTCGTATGAAATGAAAAGGACGTATGTTACCACTAAGACTTGCAAGAAAATACGGGAATTTGATTCAAAGTACAATTTAATCTCACAGACATTTAGTTAGTTTTGAAAAATCGTTCGAATTTGGGAGGTGAGAAATGTCAAAAATACCCCCCGAGCGTTCGAATTTAGGAGACTCTACTGTAGACTGTACCAGTGAATACTAATCCTCATTTGTAGTGTGTCAGGAACTGACTTGGCTATGAACTAGCTTAGTCGTCTCTGGACTTTAGTCGTAAGTGTGTCTAGGTCTTTATACCGGTCACATCTCTATAAGCTGATTTGGTTAGCCCTGTGTGCCCTGTGTTCGAAAACTGCTCACCGGTCAGCATTTTTGCTGATCGATTCAGCAAAAATATGCTGAAAACACTACCTTTTTCAGCTAACTGTGCTCGTTGGGTTATCACAAGATATATAAAAACTGTTAAAAAAAAGTTGCGTACTATTAAAGGACCTCATTAGGTGAAGACTTTTATGGTTCGCATATACGCTACATACCCTACCTTCAAACACTTCGAATTTCTCCCGTAAGGTAAAGTACCCTTACTCGACCGGGTTCCTCTATTCGACCGGTGGGTCAATTTTTGAATATTTGATGGTGAATTTCATCAATTTCTATGAATTTGTCACTGATTCGTATTATTTAAAGAATAATTGACCTATTAATGTTAGATCATACACAAAATATTATAGCAAATATAATTAAATTGAATAAATAAATCTACCGGTCGAATAGAGGAACCGGTCGAATAAAGGGTACTTTACCTTATTCCTTTATAAATCTCAACAATTTAATCATTTTAATAGATAGTCTCAAATCGCACATTTCCTGAAAAAATTAGAGTTTAGCTTCTTTTCCCGGGTTTCAGGAAGCATAGATCAAAAACTGGTCTAAAACTTTTCCTGTTCTAAATAAACTCATAATTGCCTTACAATGCTTACAATGTGATTTTACTTTAGGTGGCCAAAAGGGCTGACTCTACCCTATTTGAGAGAGTCTAGTAAATATAATTATATAAACAAAATTCTTTTGCCAAATGCAATAGCTGTGATTTTGCGATTTAGTTAACATCCAATCTTACATTGCGTCATAAAGATGAGGAAATCTCTTGAAATTTGCCGCGAGAGTTTTAAAAATCAAAAAGTATTTAAATAAAGGAATATATTTATTTATTATTTTTTTTTGTAAAGGCACACGTGTAATATTAAAAAGCATTTTCCCAATCCATGGTAATTTGTGCAGGATCCTGTGTTTGTGTCATCAACGGATCTGGAAGTTTAACATCAGGATCATTACTCGGATCTTCCCATAACTTGGCATCATCATCTAGAAGTCTTTCTGATTCTGTTTTTATCTTCACTGGTTCGGATTTGTCCCTCTTGCGATTTCTGATGACCACCTGACTCTCCTCAAAGTACTTATTGGGATGGGTAAAGCTGAGGGCAAGCTGAACATCATGGGAAATTTCAAAGTAGCGCTTGCAAGCTTCCTGGAAA
The DNA here is from genome assembly GCF_024763615.1 of Phlebotomus papatasi. Classification (NCBI taxonomy): domain Eukaryota; kingdom Metazoa; phylum Arthropoda; class Insecta; order Diptera; family Psychodidae; genus Phlebotomus; species Phlebotomus papatasi. Next base: position 47,874,035 of record NC_077223.1, read on the forward strand.
TTTCCAATCTTGGCTATTCCTGTGATCTCTTCAGCATGTGCACGAGAAACCCCATAGGCGAGGAGTTTGTCTCTCAGACGAGCTTCTTTGAGATTTCGGAAGGGACAACCATGCACTTGTGGCGGAGTTGGAAAAGTATCGATGATTTTGCGACATCCGTAAGCGCTAAAGTCTTTGTATTTGCCTTCCTTGCCGTAGTTGTATCGGATGTTATAGCGGTATTTCTTCTGGAAGGCATCTACAGGAATGAGTCGTGTGAATTCTTCCTGCCAGAACCGTAAAGCGTCTTCCAGTGACAGTCCGATGGCTTTGAGGAAGAGTCCATACTGCAAGCGTCCATCGTGTTTCATCGTATGGGTGCTTCTGAGGTGCTCATGCATAATTCTCATGCAGAGTGGGAAGGATTTTTTCGAGAGATCATCGATCTGGTGGAGAGAAACACTTCCTGCAGCTCCTGTGGCATAGTCTCGTCCAATGTAGGATTTATGGAGGTTCTTGATGATATGATATACCCTCTCGTCATTGTCCACTTCAGAGATAATCTTTGTCAAGGCTTGCAAGCCATCTTCCAAGATCTTCTTAAAGTCCGTCGAGACAATGGATACAATGTCATTGGCACTGACGAATGCTACACCACGGTACAAATAGCATCGACCTGTTGTGACGAGATCTGGTACACTGGCAAAGGGTACTTTGAAATATTTTCCATTCTCAACTGAAGCCACACTCCCGGAAAAGGTGCAGGAGGCAATTGAGGCTTTGAAGTAGTCCTTCTCCTTTGCAGTCATTTCATTGTATTTCAGATCGTGAACCTTGAGAAACTCAGAGACTCCATCGGGACTCAGATGCATAAATTTGAGACGGAACAGTTCGGTCTCTCGTGTCACAAACCACCTTCGCAGATCCTGAGAACGGCAGTAGGCCAAACGAAGGAGAAAATGCGATATGTAGTCCCGACGACGTGCCTGAAGGACACTTTCCTTCTGACCAGAAGCACCCTGAATGAGGCGTACATATCCTTTGAGGCCAGCCACATTGAGTTCTGTCAACACGAAATCTCGCCATTCGTTGCTGTAGGGTTTAAATTCCTTGAGAGTGCTGTGCTCAAGGATTCGCAGAAGACGCAATCTGTCCAGCACCATTTCTTCAAATTCCTGAATACTCACCTCCGACATGGGAGGTAGGCGATACATGGAGATATTGGTGAAGTAGAGCTTCTCCAAATTCTCCATCTCAGGCTGAATTTCCACCGTCCTTGGGCGTCTCTTTGGAAAATCCATTTTCTCAGGAACCACGACAAGGAATAAAAACACCAAAAGTGAGGTTATGTTACTGCTTTCCCGCGCATTTTTTTTTTGTGTAAGAGAACCTCCCCATTGCAGCGCCTCCTAGTTGCGAAATTGTTTTTGTTGTTCATGTTGAGAAAATTGCGTGCTTTCAAGTTTTCACTGATTTTTCCAATTTCTGTGTACGTATTTACACGTGAAAATGGCACCAATTGTGCGTGCTGAGAAGGTGCACCAGGATTACCTCGAAAGTCTGGCAAAGAACAGTAAATTCCGAGTTGGCTTCCTCCTTGGAATGGTAATGTAAACATTGATGACGTGTGGAAGAAAAATATTCATGTTTTTCCCTATTTTCAGGAAAATACAGGCGGTTTTCAAGGAATTGTTGTTCACATGGCTGCTATACAATTCTCTGAGTCTGATGAAAAGAGTCATGAATCAATTTCAGGGGCTGAGAGTGAAGAAATTGTCCTGCAAGCTATTAACCTCACTCGCATGCTTCCGGGAGGTTTCACAATTTTGGGCCTATTTGTGGTCAATCCGGAGAATGTGCTGGAGGATGAGGAACAGAAAAAGGAACTAACAGATACTGTCAAGAAGATACAGGAGCAATTCCGACAGAATTCCTTTTTAGTGGCCTCAGAGAACGATGAAAAAAATTTCCTAGTTCTGGTTTATTCGTCCGGACGTCCGAATCCCTGTGTTTGTCAGCAAATTCACACGGGAAAATCTGTGGATTTCACCTTTGCCCCCAAGGGGATTAACTGGCGTACAGTGGAATTGTATTTTAATCTTGAGGATGAGTATGCTCTTGAGCAAGTTGGAGATACTTGCAATATTGAGGGAAATTTGCAGAGAATCCTCGGGAGGGTGTCCCAGCAACTGGAAAATGCATATGTATTTCGGGCTGGAGCTCCTTGTGAGGAGAAAGACACAGTTGAGATGTTGTTTAAAAATAATAAGGATTCCATGGTTCAGACACAACCACTTATGATTTGCCTTAAGAATGAGGATAGGGACAGTGTGGAGGAAACTGTAGAGGTCAAGGATGGAACTGTACGCCTCTCTGGAAGCATCTGTTGTAGAGTTTTTGTGCCTAAAGGGACTTTGTTGAGTGAAGTGGTGAAGTTTGCTAAGAATGACATCACACGATCTCTGGCAGCTCGTCTTCAGCTATACCGGGATTCTCTTCAAGAGGACAAGGTCTCCACTGAAAATTGTGAGTATTTACCACTGTTTATACCTTATGCCGTCTAGACTAGATACATTTGCGACTTAAGCCGAGAGACGGCTTAACGTAATTATAATTAAAATGTTGATCCGACTGAATTCCCATTATTTTCATTTATAACTAAGCCATTTCTGGGTTTAAGCCAAGAGATGGATTAGTCAGAAACTGATGGAATTATATCTGAACATTATTTTGATTATAATTACCTTAAGTCGTCTCTCGGCTTAAGTCTAGTCTAGTGCATTAGGATAATCGAACCACTTAGGGGGAAGTGGGGCTACTTTGAGCTGTGGGGCTACATTGTTATACGATTTTTTCGCATATTTCTAATGTAAACTGGGCTTTAGCATGATGTAATTTGGATAGACAAAATAATTGTGCATCTAAATAAAATAATTGTCAGGACCAGTTTCATTTAGAAATATGCGAAAAAGTCGTATAACAATCTAGCCCCACAGCTCAATGTAGCCCCACCTCCCCCTACTGCTTTCCGTGTCCCATTTCATGCTCCTTTGAACAAATTAATAAATTTTAAATATCGCAATAATTTGATATAAAATGTAAGTGATATGGCGTTTTTTCATTAATCTACGTTTTTCGATAAGGATAAGTGTTCAAATTTCGTATTCCAATTGGTACAGAGTAAGGTGTCAAAAGGTCCTGACAGGAGTTCTTAAAGTGTCAATAGATGTTCCATTCACCCTATCTCAAAGACTTATGTTTAATTAAAGGCCAAATTTACAAATTTTTGAGCCCCAGAAAACGTTTGAGGCAGGGTAAGTGTGCCAAATTCCGGCCAGATTGCAATTTCGGCCACTTTTTGTGTTTCTTGAATTTCCATGAATTTTTAGTTTTTACATACTCTTTAGAGATTATACAATGCAAAAGAATAGCAAAAAATGTAGCTTTGACAAGCGAGATGACGCGAAAAAGATATTGGAAAAATTTACGAAAGGCAAGGAACTATGAGAATGAAGGTGGCCGAAATAGGGCACCAAAGCTATGTCTACATTTTTATTCATTTTAAAATGTATTAAGAATGATTTTAGAGTAATAAAGACGATAAATTGTCTACAAGGTTCTAAGTAACACTCCTTAAGTAAAAGGAATAAAAAAAATCAATTTGTATTAAAAATATTACATTTCAAACTTGAGACTCTGGCGCTTGCATGCAACTATGCCGAAGTTTGGCACATTTAGCCTAGTTGTAATTCAATTTTTAATTTTTAATTTAGACCAAGATTCGTAAAAAAGCACTTATCGAGGCAAGTTAAGAAAGATCCATGCGAACATTTTTCGATTTCACATCATTAGGGTCATGACCAGAGGAAAAAACAATTTTTTTGACTATTTACATTAATTGAAATCTATCGGTTTGTGCACGACATCGTAATAGAAGGATGTAAGATTCTTGATTAATTTTCTCAATACTTCAGATATTCAGGAAAAGAAAATATTTGAGATCAAAAATCACGAATTTCGAACTTTATGAAATGACTTTTCTTTTTCAAAATTTTTTATATTCATTCATTTTTTTTAGCAAAAAGTTCTTTAGAAACATAAAATAGAATATCCAAAGATTGTATATTGCATATTTTGATATAATAAACTACTCTCAATTTTCCAGAAAAGCGTGTAGAATTTTTCGAGTCATATATGACCCTATTGTCGGCAAGGGTAAAAGTTTATGAAAGTGTTTTCGTGCCATGTAGTTGGAACAGTTGGGACATTTTTTTTCTTTGTGAAATCCTGAAGGAAAATATCTTGCTACTGGACATTTCATCTTATATCTGATGAATTGTAACATATTTTGCAATATTTTAGAGTATTTTGCAAGCGTCCCATATTGTACAATTGTATTTTGTGTGAATACATAAGTAGATAAGTTTATTTTTGCCAAATACCATTCAAAATAGTGTGACAGAGACTGTTCAAGGGATTACCAGGAAGATTCCTTGAACATCAGGAGTACAGTGTTCATCAAAACAATTCAGTTTGCCATGGTTTTGGCTAAATTAATAACTTCAAGCAAAAAAACTCTTAGAAAGCCCGTGATATAGATTTTGAAAATGGTATGTACACTTCCCTTGAGGACAATAGGGTCATATATGACCCGGGGTTTTTCCGAGTTTTCACGCAATGGAAATTATTTTTCCTCTCAGGACTATTATATTTGATCATAAAGCATTATTAGGAAAAACTCAATTTTACATGAATTCACTTGATTAATAAAAGTGTGACGCGAAAGAGTTAACTGTAAGACGAAATCACTTACACGGATTTGTTCCCGACAATGGGAACAAAAAGATTCCCCATATGTGTAACTATTTCGTTCCAAAAATTACCTCGTCCACTTGACACCGAAAATTTTTGGAACATATATGTTAAAGATGTAGGAACAATATTGTTATAAAGAAAATATACCAATTTGTGCCTGACAGTGGGAACAAAACAGCCGAGTGCAATAAATTCTGTTCCAAATTTCAGGAACAAATTTGTATAAAATGAAATCAACTCAAATTTGTAGGCATTTCACCGTATCAAAACTGTTCCAAAAATAAAAACTAACAAAATTGTAACTATATTTCGTAGCAAAACTGTAAAGAAAACTTTTCGAAACAAACAAATATCTTCTCTAGGAACGAATTGATTCCAAAAAAATTTGTTCCAAGGAAATCTTGTTCCAATATTTTGGTCAGTGTCCAAAAGTCTTTACCGTGTAGAGCTGGCAACAGCCGGACTGATCAGTTGTCTTCTAAACTCAGCTGTAAATTGAATTTGTATCCGTTTGATATTTTGTCCCATATTGAGAATCTCACCGAGAATAAACAGATCTAGGTTTATCACTAATTTTAAATAAACCACCAATTTATTTAAGGTGTGTGGAATTTATTGGCCCATTGCATTAAGGGGAGCAATTACTTAAATGGATTGGTAATGAATCGCTGTTTTTACTGCTCGAACTCCACGGAGAGAGCAATAATCCCTCGATTTTTTCACCCCACCCCCCAAAATTTCCACCTTCCACCCTCCGGAGACCAATTTTGTGATCAAATATTCACGTTTCAGACGATTTCTGTCTGTCTGTCTGTCCGTCTGTCCGTCCGACTGTCGCCAGCTCTAGAGGCCAAACGATTAGAGATAGCAACTTGGGACCTTCGGGGGACCCCCCCATAAGTCGACCCAAGGATAGTTAACATGCTCCTCATTTTCCCCCACCCCTCTTCTTCCCCACCAAAACTATGTTTTTTAAGGATTGCTCGAAAACGCGTCGTGCGATCTTTTTTTATTTTTGGATATGTTTTAGAGATTACCCAGGCGGGCATTTCGTCCTTATACGAAAATACCGTTGAATCTAGGGGGGTGACATTAGCTCAGAAAAATGCGACCGGTTTTAGTGTAATTTTTTCCCTGTTTTCGTACACATTTCATGAGATATCTCTAAAACTACGTAGGCTGCCAATTTGGGGTTTTCGGTTGCTTCTTCGTTATAGATAGATAGATAGATAAATTTTATTCCCATACTCTGTAACCTGGTTGCGTCTGCCACCGCCTTACCATTACCGGCCTCCCCAGGTAAACGGCAGAAACCCTGGTTCAATAGGCCGTATATGCCACTCATACAATCGAGTAGTTTGCAGTACAATTATGCAATGAGTAAATAATTCAATAAATAAAAAAAAATACAAAAAATGAAGAACCATAAGCATGAGGCCATCATTTGGCACTAGGAGGGTGCATGGAGGACGGACACATCACAAGGAAACAGTGCTGGGTTAAAGAGGCAACGGGCTCAGAGAGCACGTATTGTTGCCACTGTGTTCAGTCAGGGAATCAGGGAGAGGAGGCAAAAAAGAAATATATATATATATAATGCAAATAAAATAATATTAACAGTAGTGGTTTAGTGAATATTTGGTAAAGGATGAAAGGATGATGTTGTATCCAGAGAGAGAGAGAGAGTCGCGACAAAAAATATAAAAAGAAAAACAGAATAAGATTATAGAAATCAATCAATAAATAGAATAAGAAGAGAAGCATGAGAAAGTAAAATAAGAACAATTTGACTTAGAGGAAATAAGCGAGACCAGCAACGGCCCCAGGATTACCCACACCAGACGACGCAATCCGGTACCAGATGTTACTGAAATGCAACCAGAGGCAGGTCAGCCAAAAAATAGGCAGTTCATTTAATAAAGAAGTAAAAAAAAATATATCGCGGGGTGTATATATATTGCAGACAATAAGCAGGCGAAAACTGTACACAAAGTGTGGACAGAGAAAGAGCTGAAGGCCCCAAAGAGATCCCACTATAGAGATCGCATGAACTATTATCTGCCGCACCAGAACATTCATCATCGCAAAATATAATATAAAAATAATTACATTCAGCCCAAATAGCACTATCAGCGCATCGCCAGACATGTGGTAAAACAGGGACGCGAAAACTAACTTCTCGACATACTAAATTCCTTCCAGATCAGAGCTCTAATTCTACTGATAAACGAGAAGAAGGATAAATCTTGAGATCTTAAGTCATGTGGAAGGGAATTATATTGACAGGGTCCAAGGTAAGAAAAGGAGCGCTTGAACCACTCTTTCCTAGGAAAGGGAACAGGTACTGAATGACCAATTCTTAATGGACGTATCCTTCTGGAGTTAAGAAAACCTCCACGGACATAGAAAGTGCGGAGGGTTTTATACTTATATGAGTATGCGATTGGGATGATACGATGGTCAATAAAGGTCTGCCACAAGGAGTCATACTTTCCCTTTCTAAAAAGAGCTCTAATAGCAGATCTTTGAATCATCTCAACAGATTTGAAGTTGGAGGGGAAAGATGCGCCCCATGTAGCCAGTCCGTATTGCAACCTAGAATCGACACACGCAAAATAGAAAGAGCGTGCAACATCACCAGGGCAATGTTTGCCTATTTGAAATGCTTTGGCCACTATTGGAGCCAGAGCAACTTTCAAACGGTTAATCTGGGGCTTCCAGGTTAGTTTGCTATCTATGGTAACACCAAGATAAGTAGCCAATTATTAAATTGGCTTTTATTTTGTATTAGTATATTTGCTAATTCATTCTACAATGACAGAAAACAGCTAATAAAATCAAAAGTTTTTTCGGCTCGCTAGAAACATATGGGAAACATAGGAAATGTCATGCCCCTGGTTGAATCATTCCCAATAACGGTTTCTCAAGGTCAAAGATTAAAAAGTCCCTATAGAGCGCATTTATCAAGCGAATGGTATCATGTTTGGGCTCGTTGGAAAGGTCTTGGAATTTCCGACAAAACTGAATCGGTTCGAATCGGTTTTGAACCGATAATGAACCGGTTCATAACCGATAACTAATTTTTATACGAAATTCAATCAAATTACTCCAGAGGTATATTTTGGGAAATATTTTGAGTGATTTATGAACCGGATCAAATCGGTTGTGAACCGGTAATGAATCGGTTATGAACCGATAAGTAATTTTTGTTTGAATATAATTTTTATTACTCTTTAAACTATTTTGTGGAATCTATTGCGTGATTTATGAATCGATTTAAATCGGTTGATTACCGGTAAACGGTAAATAATGCGAAAGTACTTTAGCGGTATAGCATTTTTTTTTTGCAGTGATTGATCTCCACAGTGATACTCCAAGGAGGGTTTTCTTCACTGTTCAGCCCACTGGCGTACAATTTTCTGATTACCTGTTTGCTGGAGAGAATGATGATACTGTACGGGAAAATGTGAGCAAACTCATGGACATAGATCTTGAACCAACAGACATTTTTCTCATGGTTGAAGCGGCTGATGGTAAGTTGTTGAACTTTTTCAGGATTTTCTTAGGAAGAATCTTGGAGCAATCTAATTTTTCTGTATATCTTCCAAGATACTGAGGATTTGCCCGATACTGATGTACAGTTCAAAGAGGATAATCAGTGTACTCAGACAGAGACAAAGACCGATTGGCCAGAAGTTTTTCTTAAACTCCTGGCAATTGTGTCACTCCTTGTGGCTCTAATTGGAGCCTATTTTGCTGTCAATCAATCCCAGTAAATGTGAGATATCTCATCTTATATTCCGTGAGACGGAATCAGCCAGAAACATTCGAGTCATAAATATGGATAAAAATGAAGTTTTGTCAAGTAATATCTTTCGAAAAATAATTTCTTGAAGTGTTGCATTAAATTTCCTATATTTATTTTTTCACTGTAAAAATACAAAAAAGTGTTTAAATCTAGCATAAGCCGTCGCATGCAATTACGGAATCTATCCACTTGCGGAAGGAAGACACACGCGTGTAGACTCCTGGACCCTCGCTAACGGTACAGTCGTCTCCGAAGCTCGTGATGCCAAAAAGGGTCCAGGGACGGGATGGTGTTTTGGGATCGCGACAGAGAAGGGGTCCACCTGAATCTCCTCCACAAGTGTCACTAGCGTAGTTGCGGGATGAGGCACAAAGCATGTGACGCGTTATAACGTTCCCGGTGCCATAGTAATGTCTTTTGCATGACTTTATGGGTTGGATGTTCATATCGGCTTCTTGGAGGATTGTTCTGTGAGTACCTCCGCCCCAGCCCAACACTTTGCATACTACGCTACGGTCTGGAGAAGCCTGAAGGTAACTGGGTAAGCAGGCAAATCCCACATTGTCACTCAATTTCACTTCATCGTAGAGTCTGCAAAGGGAGCATATTCCAGTTAAAGAAAATCATTAATAAAGAGGAATTCAGAGAATCTCACCTCAATAGAGCGATATCGTTGTCATTACTTTCAGGATCGTATCGTGGGTAAGTAACGCGCTTCTTAATGAGATGAATACTGTATGGAGAATCCTCGACATCTGCAGTATCGTGAAGTCCCACAAAAACAGTGATATCAGTCGCAAAGTCAGAAACCAGACAGTGGGCAGCTGTTAGGACCCAAGATTTTGCAATCAGAGTTCCCCCGCAGAAGAATTTCTATTAATTGAAAAGATAATCCGGGGATTAGCATAATTTAAATAACTATGAACTTCTTTGATTACATCAGAATCTTTTGACTTTTTGTTTAGGTTTTTTTTCAGAATTTTAATTAAAATTATGTACTCATTCAAAGAACTAGTCTAAGTTGTCAATCATTTATTGATTAGTTTGACTAACTTTATTCTAATTAAAAAAAAAAGGCAACGAAGTGGAAAAGAATGCAGAATGTTCTGATTTGATTAGGGGAAAAAGGGGCAGATCGGTCAAGTAGAAGCAATAAAATTGGCATCTGAGTGGTTTCAAAGCGTTATTATGGGAAAAATCAATTTTTTCACACTAAAACGACAAAATCGGACAGATGGCATTGTCTGAGCGAAAAATTATGTTTGGATGAATATAAATGTCTACAATTATGCCGAAGTAATCATCAAGATCGGTTAAGGACGTGTCGAGATAATTGAGGTTATGTGTTATGAAAATTGTTTTTTTCGACTGTGGGGGCCCTAGGGTTGGTCCTACGAAGTTTAAATGTTTCAGAAACTTGTTGAGCTTTGCGAGAACTTTAATTTGCGCCCTCATTAATTAAAAACGGTCAATTTTTTTTTTGTTCCCCCCCCCCCCCTTCCCCTTTGTAGGTCTAAAGCCCTTGGGCTTATGATGACCAAGAACCACTTCTAAATTGCTAAAATGCTAAATAAATAAATAACAAATAACAAACAACACAAATGAATTACAATTTGTCTCCTTATAAAATTAACTCACACACATTAAAACGGTCAAATAGAACTGAGATATGATTTTATGAATTTCCTGAACTTTTACTCTTTATATCTCCGGTTCTATTATAACCACAGCGAACCTACGTCACTTTTTGGAAACTTCATAACCTAGACTACAACACTCTAAAATTTGATTAAGTTTCTTAATGCCGTTTTTGAGAAAAATTAATTGGAATTTTGATGAATTTTGACGCTATCGCAGCGTCGGCTATGGTGACTTTTTGAACTTCCACCTGAAAGTGCTCATCGAGACGAAACCAAAAACCCAAAATTTAGCTCAAAATGTTAATTAGAACCGGAGATAGAGGCCGGTCAATTTTCGAAATTTGACCCTTTATAGCTCGGGTCAGGGGTTATCGATCGACTTAAGTATTTTTTTGTTTGATGGGTATAATCTGCGGCTACAACATACTAAAATTTGAGCCCGATGCACAATGGAGTTTTTAAGTTATTTAACACAGAAAATTGAAAATTTTTCTTTTCAAAAATAGCGCCCATAGCATAAAACCTAAGTGGTTTTATGAACTTGCGATGTTAGAAGGGGAAGTAGCACTTTACGAGAGCTTTCCAAAATGCCCATACTTTTTAAATTCTAACAATAAGAACCGGAGTTATGGCCATTTTAAGAAATTTTCCTTCAAAGAAAAACTGTTCGGATCCATGAGAACGCTTTTGTATCCTTTTATCTAAATCAGTAAAAATCATTAAAATCGCTACAGAAATGGATTAAAGGTCCTAATAAGGATTGTACAGATCTTGAAATAAGATCAGTTATAAAATTGTTTTTGTTTTGCAATTTTTGAGAAATAAATCTTATTAAAATCCTAGATACGCCCTTGTATGACAATAATTTTATTTCACTTAGATTTTGACTGTCTAAAAATTTTTAACTCCTAAGTATATTCATTTATTAAGGTATTATCGGGTAATTTGAAACCGCATTTATATTCGAAATTGCAAAATTCAAACATGTCAGATTCTTAATTACTCGATTTTACTCTATAGCCACAAAATATATATTTTCTAAATTCACTATTGTGATCTGCCCTACTTGACCAAGACAAAAAATACAACAATTTTTTGATATATTTGAATTTCATCAAATGAACACTTGGGGCGCTCTGGTCGAAAAAACGAGTTGAAATAAAAAAAAACTCGATTATGTCGGCTTCTGATTAATCGATGAGATCAAGTTCTACGGCAAAATTATAGAGGAGATTCTGGTCTACAAGTCCATCTAAATCCTTGATATTTTGGTTTAAATACAAAATTTGTACAATTTCACGAATTTGATTCATGATAACTGAATGGCGTCCCTCAATTTCATCTTCAAGTCGACTTTCCATATATTCCGAGTTAGCTCACGTTAGGAATCTCACCTAAAATAAGGTGATCTAAGCTTATCACTAGCTTTAGTTCCATAATTGTTTTGTAGAGCTAAATTGTATTGCTTTAAAGCTAATTGACCTTTAGGAATATGTGAAAATATTGTAATATCAATGTAGCCCCACTGCTCAAAGTAGATTCACCCCGCCCCCCCTATGTAGCAAGCCAATTTCAAGATTTATTTTAGCAAAAATATTTTATACATCAATTGAGGTCCTATAACAATATCCTAGATCTGGACATCCTTTAGTTTTTAATCACACACAAGAATTGGACTTTTATCGGCTTTAAATAACTCAAAAAAATGTTAAAAGTGAACAAAAAAGAAATCTTGTTCAAAGTGGCTTTTGTTTCATTAAAATGACGGGAAATTGATGAAAAATTGAATAGAAAATGCTCTTTACGAATCACAAAGTTTTCTTTCCGAAATTAATTGCTAACTCAATTTTTATAATTTTTGAGGCTAGATGTGGAAAGCTCTAGAGCAGGCCTGAGCTAAAAGAAAAGCCGAAGTGAATTTGGTGGTGCCTGTTGGCTTTCTTCGACATGCCGCGAAAATTCACGTAGAGAAAATGAGAGGTTTTTTAATATGAAAATTGTTTCATTCCTTAGAGTTAAGTCATTTTTACAAGAAAATCCTTTTAATAATTTAGTTGAATACAGTTATTTGGGTTAATTGTGAATAATTGTCGATATTACAAAAAAAAAAAACAGTGGGATGAAATTTTGAGCTGGAAGACTTATATTCTTTTGAGTTGTCCCAAAATTCAGGATAGGTTTGAGAAAAACCCTTTTGTACAACACTATTTTGGTCAATAAGTAATGCAAAAGTACATATTACAAGAAGGGACACGACCTGCTAATAAGGATAAAATAGAGAAGAAAATATTTTGTCGCATTTCAGAGATTTTTTTTTGCAACCGCAGCGCCGCCAGATATTTGTCAAGTAAGTTATTTGTGTCTATTTCTCTCTCACAGTTAAATTGTGCGCGATTTAAGAACTTTTCATTTGAAATGATATTTGCATTTAATTTCTTTGTATTTCTGCAAAATTCAAGTAAAAGGATGTGTAGTGAACAGCTATCCGTCTTCCGACAAAGATATCAAGAAGACAATTTCTTTCTTTATGAGTTTTTATGTTTGTTATATCTCTTTGGTGCAAAAATAATTATCATGGCACCGTGAATGAGCGGGATTAGTGCTACCAGTATGGCTATCTGTAATTTCCATTAAAATTAGCAACACAAAATTTTCGATATTACACGACTTTTAACGAGCACAGGTCTGCTCTAGAGATTCCCTAAAACTTCTTTTGAGACAACATTGTAGCTTTCTTTAAGAAAAAGTTGACCAAAAGTTTGCCCATAGTTCTCTCAAAAGCCTATATTTGAAGATTTTAAAAATCATATTTTTGCAACATGAATTTAACGAAGTGGTTAAACTGACGTGACAAACTGACGTGTTCTTAAGTTAAGCTGAGCTAAACCTTGATTTATTTATTATTATTTTTAATTTATTGTTTTCGAATACTGCATTTGACCTAGAGCTCTTAAATGCAAAATTTTGAGTGATATAGGTGTTCAAGGAATTCAATGTTTGTTTGATAGCGGCCACCGCCGTCTTAGCGTTGGTAACCAACCTCCAGAGTAAAACGGTGGAAAACTTTCTCAGGCTTCTCTTTTTTAATTATTTCAAAATCGTTGTAGGGGGGGGGGGGGGGTACAACGGCCCTTCTCTGGTAATGATGATAACAGGGGATCTTAGTTTTTACACTGAGAAAAAAGGGTGCGATTAACTTTTTTTCTTCGTAACTTTAACATGTTTAGGTGCAAAAATATATCAACTTTTTTAATGTTAATTTTACACATTTTTAAGTGTAAAATTAACATGAAAAAGGGTAACTTTAACCCATACTACACCTAAAAAGCATAATATTTACACCGATTTCGGATCAATAATAATAAATTAAATAACAAATTAATATTTCCGGAATGTTATTTTAACTTTTTCGGATTTCTCTCAGTGTACATTTGTTAGAAATACATTATTTTTCCTCGTTATTAATAGCCCCGGCCTAAAAGAGACTTGAACGATCTTTAGTACAATTTTATAAATTGTTTTCCAAATGAGTTTGAAAGAGAAAACTTCAGTTGCCTGAACTGCCCTGCTTTTCCTTTATATTAATCTAAAGCGAGAAGTACATTTATAAAAAAAATTATTACAAGTCTTATCGTTTTACCTCATATTCCTGACTGAAGAGTGCCACTTGCCACGGCCATCTGCCTCTCATTGCATTCCTCCCGCCTATGATTTTTGCCATCATTGCTGGAGATCTTTCATTCTTTGTTACTCCGCAAACGTGATCCTTACCAAACAATTCCTCTGTATTCGTTTTGCCATCCACAAATTCTACATCTTCATTTTCGTCATGTTCATCCTGTTCTTCAACGTCATTGTCAACAGGACTACTACTGAAGGGAATTTCCCACTCAAAATCGAACGAATTGAAGAAATCACTGAAGAAAGTGTCCAATTTAAAGTCATGATCACTCCTTGGATTTTCCATACTGGTATCAGGCATCAACCTATATTCCTCAGAATTCTCCATTCCATAATCATCTTGACTGGAGTCATCCAAACCGAAGATGGATAGTAGTTTCTTCACAATGCTGATCTTTGTACTACATCCTGGGCATTTTCTCTCCTTCATGAGACGATTCTTTTCACATTTCCCAATGAGGCATGATCTCACCTTTTTCTGATGGCAATTCTCATCACAAATACTCCATCGGCTCCAATCTCCATAAGTGGCGTTTTTATCTGCAGGAGAAGTCTCATTTTGGGGAACATGCTGCAAATAGAATATTTCTATTTTCTCACAAAAATACAGTCTTTTGATTCAAGATCAAGATCATTTTCAGAGGTTGAGAGTTATGAACTTCCGCAAATTCTCTCAATCATTTCTAGAGATCTTTCACGTGTAAAGCAAAATTGTGCTGAGAATTGCTAGAAAAACATTATTTAGTTAGAAAGTATTAAAGATTGAAAATTTTCTGAGCGATAATTTCTCAGAATAAATTCAGCAAAAATATGTCTAAAGTTCAAAAGGTTATCACAAAAGAATGCTTTAGCATAAACAAGTGAACAAGTGAATTCGAGAGAATTATTTCGCAGTTGAAACGATGCACTTTTTTTTAAATTGCAATGATCTTGATTTTGCGGATATTACCTGAGCTAGAATTATTATACACAATAAAATACACAATTGCACTAATTTTAACATTTCCTTCTGTGATTTTTCTCGCACAAATTTAAAGCACTTTGGGACACCCAAACTGGGGCTGGAGAGCGGAGAAATGCGTCCGAATTGGGTGGATAGTTATTGTAAATTGAAACGTTATCAATATTGAGCATTTCATCTCACGCGCAGCAGTTTCTAAGTTATCGCATCAAATTATCATCTGATGAATTTCATAAGGAACAAGGGAAGGGGAAAGGCTTTTCTTGAGTGACGCTTTTCATCGTTATATTTCATAACTCTGAGAAAAAAGTCACGAGGAAAATCATAGCATTTCACACAGAGATTATTACAATTTTTTCATTTAGAATGTCAACGTATTTTTGACGATCAACAATTAGATGTGATTCCTTCTAATCACACCTATTGTAATCCTCTAATTTTCTCAAAGTGCTCCGATCGAGCTAAAATTCACAGGGTATATGTTTTGAACATCCGTGATGCCGAAAATCATAAGCCGGCAATATCGGGACCGGCCGGCCGGCCGGCCGTCCGTAGTACGCAATATCTCTGGTTTGGATAGAGATATCTTCATAAATTTTTTTAAAATATATCTACGCGCGCGTACAACGATTTCTGTGCTATTAGTTTTTTGAAAAACCGGTTCTAAACCGGTTAAAAATCACGTTTTTATCTCGAAATCTAGGTATGCGATTTTGAAAATTTTATGTTTATGTTGTAGTCCAGAAAATTTAGACCAATTTAAAAAATATATATTAAGACATTCGTCGAACGGTTCTCGAGATATTTTACTTTAAAGATTTCAATTTTAAGAAAATTTGCTATTAGCGCCAGGCGGGAAAAAAAGCGGGAGAAGCGGCGTCGGACAAGCTTTTCCCATATACAGGGTGGCTGAAAAAAAATGCAACAAACTAAAGCCCTATATTATCCTCATTATTTGTTTAACTTTTTTGAAATAAAGACAAAATGGTAGTAAATATATCAAAATTTTAAAACATTATCGGTTTTGTTCAATATGATCTCATTTTGACTTAAATATGGTCTTAAGTCTGTCGGAAGCGCTATCTCAGTTTGCACGAATGTGAGCCTTCTGAATGTCCTGCTATTCACGAGGAAGGGCTGCCTTCAGCTCATCGATACTGTGCTATTTTTTAGTCCTAACCTTGACCAACAAAATGCCTCTTTTGGAGGAGTCAAACGATCTTGCATCCTAAAATCGTTGAGGTCATTGTGCTCCCAAAATGAACTGCGAAACATTCTTTTTAGCCAAATCTTGTTCGGCGCGTGATTTCTGCGACGTTGTCGAGTCCTTATCGAACTTCCATTACTTCATGCTAAAATTTTTGTTTGTTCATGACTCCAACTCTCCTTCCAGGACAATTTCTAGAAACACATTGGCATTCGTTTCGACGGTATAGCCTCAAAACCCCAGTGGAAAGCGATAATTTGTCTTTCAAGGCAGTCCAGACCTTCAAATGAGGTGGTCCTTGACTTCCGGTGATCATTAGAACGTGTAAATTATCGTATGATCTTTCCTTCAGATAGACACAAACATTTTGTTCGCACATCAATTGCTGAATTGAAAATTTTTCTTATCAGAAAAAATTATATTCTGTAACTGACCATGAATGTGCAAGCGATTTTACTCCTTTGTCGATTGAGTATAACTTTTTTTTGAGGATCGATGAAATCTCGTCTTTTTCAGGACTTTTAAGGCTCCATATAGAGGTCCTTCAACAATATTTATTTCAGGGTTATTTGCGATGTATGCGTCTCAGAGATCGTTTGTTTGTAAATGTGATGCAGATTTTGTTCAATTTGCTTCTTCACTTTAAGAACGATGTCTCGCAATGAAGCAATTTTTTTAGACCTCCACCAAAGCATTTTAAAATGCTACTAGTATCCCTGTACCAAATTATGTTTCGAAAAACCGAAAGTTTAATTACATTCAGGGTTTTGAAGAGCCCTAACGATAGCTGCTTTCGCATTTTCTGCAAAATATAGCGATATTAAATTGTCGCTTTTGAGTTCCATTACGGTTTAAAAAACTTTTAGAAAATATTATCGAAAATGCTTTTGCAGGTTTTTAACCAATAAAATGAACTACCACTATGCAAAATATGAAACCGCTATCACCAGTGCCAGTGGTTTGACAGCTATGCGCTCTGAAAGTTGTTGCATTTTTTTCAGCCACCCTGTATATTCGAAGATTTGTAAGGTGGCATATACAATTCACGATCCGCAATGTCTTTCGCGGATCTTCGCGAGGTGCGAATGTTTTCGCGAATTTTCGCGGGGCGCGAATGTTTTCGCGGATTTTCGCGGTGCGCGTATTTTTTCGCGAATTGTTTCGCTGATTTTCACGGGGCGCGAATTTTTCGCGGGTCGCGTATTTTTCGCGGGTCGTGTATTTTTTCACGAAATTTCGCTGGGCGCGCATTTTTTCGCAGATATTCGCGGGCACGTAATTTTTCGCGGAGTTTCGCGGGTCGCGTATTTTTTCTCGAATTTTCGCGGGGCACGAATTTTTTCGATGATTTTCGCAGAGCGCGAATTTTTTCCCTGGTTTTTGCGGGGCGCGAATTTTTCGCGGATTTTCGCGGTGCGCGTATTTTTTCGCGAACTTTCGCGGGGCGCGAATTGTTTCGCTGATTTTCTCGGGTCGCTGGCAGAGGTTCTCAATGAATGTAAAGTTGAGGCCTCTATCTTTCATAGTTTTCGAGAAAATCAACTTTAAAGTTTTTCAGATACTTTCATGCATTTCTCATCCAGTTTTCCGTATTAATAACGATAATATGTTACATACAGTTTAAGAATTATTAAACGAAATTTGCATTATTTATGTATAAATATCGTTCGAGTTTGCCACAATCTGAATTTACAACGAAGGAATCACACCTCTATAAGCTGATTTAGGCTTATCACTGGCTTGAGTTGTGTGATCATTCTGCGTAAAATACTTAGTAGATTTTCATTGACTGGGAATGACCATGATCTTCATCAACATTGATTTTAGTGAGATTTACATTGAATTTATATGTAATAGAGATTTTTGTAATTACCAAGTTCAACGCTGGACTTTGATTTCTTTCTCCAATGAATTACTTGACATTTTCTTCACATAAAAATTATCATTTCCTTCCACAATACCTTAACATTTCCAAAGAAGTGTTTCTTTTAATTAATTATTCTCCCAGTCAAAGACAAAAGGTTATTTATTGAACTTACGATAGTATCACCCTTCTCAATTGATCGCGATCTTTCGTTCCTCCCTTTTCTCACCTTGACGACGCTCAAGCACTTCCCATGACTTTTTTTCCTTCGTTTTATTAATGTTTGGCCGCGCGTGAAAAGAGCTTTATTTGATCTGTGAAGGAGCTATCGCCCAGATCATTATTATTTGTAGTGATCGTGATTTGAGAGCGCACCGAGGAAAAAACAACCCACATACAATTTCGAAGCTCACACAACCTTGTCTACGTCCCGCGACCCAATTGACCGAATCGATGAACAGCTTTTTGTTGTCTTTTGCCAGCAAATTATTTTATATATTTTTTTCCACCCAGCAACAATTGTAAGAATTAAAATTTGCAAAAATTTCCAACACATAATTTGTGACCTCTTGCCTGTAATTTTGATGTGAACTTTAAATCCGAGAAATTATAATTCTTCGTGTGAATGACATGAAAACCTCCCCAAAAAAAGAATAATACAAGGTTGCAAAAGTGTCTCTCTCTAGAAGTATAATTGAGCAACATAACAAAGTGACAGACCAGGAGGATTCTTGGAACAGAAGGGTGGACATTATGAGTTTACTGGGATGATTAATTGATCAAAAATGCAATCTTCCCAAGAATGAACAACCTCTTTTTAGTAATTCACGTGATAATCGCAGAAACTGCCATATTTTCAATGGCACGAAACCATGTAAAATAAACATTACATACAAGAGACACAACAGAAGCATTGACTTCTGTTTGATCTTTTTTGGTTTTGTGTGACGTGAGGAAGAAAACGTGATTAGCATCGAATGCACACACTGCAAAGCTGATTGACGAAAAATGAGGGGCTCCTCATTCTTCAGACAAAGGTGCTAACTGACGAATTGCATTGTTGATCAATGTATCAGCTCAAAGACATTGAGATGTGGTAAGTGGGATAAAGGTCGAATTTTGAATATTTTTTTTTTACGTAGAACTGAAAATCTTGCCCAGTTTTATGTAATTCAGTCCACAAACATTTCTGAGAAAAAAACTCGCGGGGAGTTTCCCTATCCGTTTCTCGAAATTTCCATCTGTTTTAGCTGAAATAAGGAGAAATTTGTCTAAGAAAATCTTCAAATAGAGGCTTTAGCCACGTTTAAGAAAAAAATAGGAATAAAATCTCGTATTGTACAAAAATATTGCCTCGTAATATTAAAATAACATATATTTTCATTAACCCGCAATCTTGCTGTCTAGAGTCACTAGTCTAGTCTAGTCACTGAGAGACTAGAAAAGGATAACTCAGAAAATTTAGATTTTCTCAAAGCTTTTGACTCTATCTTCAAGACTTTTTCAATGGCCAAACTTGCAGTCGAAGCTTTAGAAAAAATTAATCTTGTTTGAAATTCCTTCACCCCGAAATTCACCGGATCTTAAAATAATTGAAATTACTCGTTGAAAAATATCAACTTTACGAAATATTTTAACTCGTGACATGATAATGCTTTATCCAGAGTTGAACACCTATAAACTTTATGAATTATACAAATTAACTATGAAAAACCAATTTTGGAAAATAGCATCTAAAATGGTCTTTAGATTTGAGGTTTAGTTTATAAGTATATGATAGGTATTTTTAAGGCTTCCATAAAACTGAGGTTTTTGATATGTTTTTATCTTAAGGGGTTATGTAGATTATTTTAAAAATATTATTAATATTTTTAATATTGTTATTAAAAATATTTTCTATTTTTTCAGTATAATTAAAAAAAATAATTAAAACAATTACAGGAAAGTTCTGTAATTTAAAAAGTAAGACATTTTTGTCTAAATATTTTAAATATTCAGCCGTTGGAGCCTGATTTTCCGAGACCTTTTTGAAAAAAAAAAAAAAAGGAATTTGCTTTTCACGGTGGACATGATAACTCAAAGTAAATTCATTTAAAGTCAAAAAACCAAATATTTCCTGTTAGCTGAACTCGTATTTGAATGAGGGAAATAAAAAGTCCTTATGAGCTTAACTCAACTGCTATCTGAAAAAATGTTGTTTTTTTAGCTGAGATTCTTTACAATCTCAGCTTTTGTATTCACATGTGAAATTCGACCTCATCAGATCGGGCCCAAATTTTGGATTTACACGTTTTGACACTCATAGATCACGAAAATCATGTGTGCTAAAAATTGATTTTCGTGGACGTCCGTCCCGTCCGGATTACAAACGCTTCTGGAGAGAGAACAGAAAGAGATATCGACAAGGGTTTTCGGCAAAGGTTAAATGTCGATGGGTCGAAGTAAGTGATGCGAAATTAACCTCCCCACCCCCACCCCCACCCCTCCTTCCGCCATTTTGAATACCACCCTTTTATTGCTTTCTCAATGGCTCCGCCCCTATGGCATCGATCGGGCTCAAATTTTGGTATGTTATAGCTGGGCTTTAGAGCTTTCGATCTATATCAAACTTAAGGTCCTCCGACCCCCCTGAGCCGAGCTATATGGGGTCAAAAATTAAACTTTCAAATGGCCATATCTCCGGTTCTAATTATCGGAATTCGAAAATTTTTGGTGTTTTGGAAAGTTCTCCCAATCCGCAAAAATTACTCTGACTCAAAAATGACAGTTTTTGATGTACAAAAAATGGTCGAAAAGATTACTCCTAATTGGAATCTTAAAAATTAGTCGTATTCGCGTTGTATTTTGGTCACAGTATTACTCAAGATTGAATTAGTAATATTATCGTTATTTTACGGTTCTAAAGTTTACTCTGCCATGCGGTAACAAAAGCGACTTCAAACGACGGTCTTTTTCCGTACAAAAAATGACGCGCCAAAAATAATGCATTTGGCGTCCTTCTCTACCACATAGGTACGAAATCGACGAACGCACTTTGAATGAAGACGTGAAGTACACTTCACAACTTTGTATTGCATTACCACCGTAGACACTATTTTCTCAACAATTCATCACATTTTCTGCCGTTTTCTACTACGTTCTATGTAAATTTCTCTATTTTTCCCTAATTCACTACTCGCATTTGTGAAGATTTTTGCCATTCGACTATTGCTGAATGAGGCATCCGACATATTGAAAATTTTCCAACTGCATAGCAACAACACAAAAAAAAATCTTTTAAAATTTTCACTAAATAGGTCTTTTCGACACAAGATTTTAATCACAGGACACTACAGAAACTGGAGCAAAGTCCTGAACCATAAAATTTCATTTTACAGAAAAATGTTTGTGTGTTTATCATGTCAAAAATTGCCTACTTTTTACTTAATTCCTGTCGGCACTGTTCTTTTTCGAATCACAACACACATGTCTACCGGGAGAGCTTTTCCTCCCAATGCACACTATAATATTGTTGAGAAAACACGCGAAAATATCAATTACTTTGCGAATTTACAGCACTGAATAGTTCTATTTGTCATTTGACAAGTTAATTACCCCTCAGATATACCCAGTGAGGGGAAGATTTTTTATAGGAACAATGGAAGGTACTGGAAGTCGGCGTCATATTTTAGTCATGAGCGAGTAATTTCAGAGTTATTATGACGCCAAATGACTTCCGTAATTACCGTTATATTATTCCCCACTTACCGTCATTCGACTCTCTGACGACCGTCATAGGACCCGATTTTGGAATCCAGAATACATACATCCAACGGTAATCTTACTCCAAATTGCTATTTGGGCTCGTGGAATACTACAGCCCTTATGAGACCCCAATTTCATCCGATTTAATTGAAGGTCCGATTAATCGAAAAATCGATTTTCAATTAATCGATCTCGAATATCTCGAAAACTAGACGATGCTTTTTCTTTAAATTTTAGTATGTAGTAGCTGAGTTCGAGACCTTTCCAACCGTCTCCGAAAATCGGATCTCAACTATTGAATTTTTAAATAAAAATTTCAAAACATCGATTAAATATTATTAATGATTTCATGTGCTTGAGAGGTTCAAATCCTTTTTTTATTATACTGAAAAAAGGAATAGAAAAACTTTGATGTTTTTTAGTTTACGTTACCCACATATCCCCTTAAATGTTTAAGATAGTACAGTAGGCTCTCGCTCAATCGGCTCTTTTTCAATCGGGCGAAAAATTTTGTTGGCAATTTTCACGTTTAATTTTGAAGCAAATTTGCCCAAATTCGCTGTAGTTCCTCTTATTTTATCATGATTCTTTATAATTGAGCACTTTTTGTGGAATTCACAATGACTTTGACGCCTAAATCACTCGATAATTCGGATGATATTTTGCTCCAAATGTCCAATTGAGAGAGAGTCTACTGTAGGATAAGTGCAATCAATCTTCCAGACTCTTTAAAAAATCACTGGTCCTGCTTGCTGTGCCAAAAATGGATAGGTTCGGTAGGTAAACCAATTAAACATTTAGTGTGAAGCCCATTTAAGTCTCGAGTTCGAGCATTGCGCTAAGTTGGGATTATTTGTTTCTAGGGGAAGGCGCATCAACTTTGTACGATTTATGCTTCGAACAATTCATTTTCTGCAAGTGGTATAAATGAATTTGGCCCATTCACATTTTCAGAAAAGAACTATGAGTGAAATCCATAAGGAATATAGAGAAAAAATTGAATTGTCCGAAGGTATCGCGCTTTCCCCTATTAGAGCAAAAAAATCATTTGTCTTTACAAACTTCATAACTATTGAGTAGCCCCTAAAATTGCCAGTAAAATTGAAATTCATTCTTGAATCTAGGCAAAGGTTTAATTTGATGGTGATCGTGGTGTCTCATTGTAAATTTCTCACGACAGTAGTCAGTTTTTGGAAGTGTCTTACATATTACTCTCTTCCTCCGTCAAAGGACGAATGGTGTTTTCATGTGCGAATGTCTTGGAATTTGCATTTGAGCGCGTGTGTGCAGAAACAATAGATTCAAATAATTCACTCTTAATTTCAATGTTAATGAGTCTTCATCGTTTTCTGTTGCTGGGTATTTTGCAGCAAAATCCGTTCAATAGTGTTACAACCGTGGAGAACTTGTGATTTGTGTGGATATCTTTAGTGTTTTAATTGCCAATTAAAATAATAGAATTAACTCTGGAGGCTTTTTCTGCCACCCAAACTGCCCAGTGTTCTTCCAACTATTTTATATTTTATTCAAAAATTGCCACCCATGTGAGTGTGAAGATCGTGCTTTTAGAGAATTTTTTTTTCAATTGTGCAATTTTGTGACTGAAAATCAGTAAAGTGTGGATTGTGGCATTTGGGAAAACTGGAGTGTACCATTTTCTGCATTTTCTGTTAAATGTCACTTCATTTTGCTTTTTCGCAACAAGTGTTTTCCATACAGTACAAGAAGGTCAATAAACTTACCTGTTGGACAGTAGATTATTTACATACAGAAATAGCACGGTGAGTTTTGTGGTTTTGAAAAGAGTCACATGAAAATCCCACCCAAAAATTTGGGCATATAGAAACAAGAAGTATATTAGAAGATGTTAATTGGGAAAATCCACGTAAAAAATAATGACTGTGCCAGATGGGTCTATGAATCCGGGATTTGATGAACAATTCCTTGTCAATCAAAACATATAGTGGATGTTTTGTTTCACTGCCGGAGATCATACGTAGAGAGCCACTCTCCTAACTAGAACATTCTCACATATGGAGACTTTTTCTTCAGACACAAAAATAGCCAATAGACTAAGTATGATCTCATCTCAATGAAGGAATTGACTAGACACGGATGTGTACTTTATAGATAATAATTTATTCTTATTGAAGCATGATCTCTTGTATGATCATGCAATGAAGGGGAAGAGAAAAACGATCCATAGTGAAGAGGTTGTTGGGACAGAAAAAAAGAGATTGAAACACATCGCTATTTTTTTTTACTTACTAGGTTACAAGGGAGCAAAAAAGCGCCACAGATGGTGCTTGAAAAAAAAAAAGATATTCATCATGTTGGACAAAAAGCTCATCAATCTCAACAGTGTTAAATTGGCGGCTTCGTGGTGCTTTTGCATGGAAGCCCATACACTGTGTTAATATCTCTTTATACACATAATGCGGAAAGATTTAATAGAGCGTATCAAAGTTCAGTTGAGGAGTGATCTATACGAAAATTTGCTACTCTTCTCCTTTCATTTTCTTTGATCTCTCTTTTAAAGTTATCAAGACTTTTTTTTTCTATGAGAAAACACACAATGAATTATCTTCATTGGAACTGAATAAGATAAAATTAGAAAAATAATTAACACCTCTAAGTAAAAGAATTGAACTACATTTTTAGAAAACAAATTTTATAAAAACAAATTATTATTTAGCACAAATAGTTAGAAAATAATTATGAATTTGTACCCGATCTATGATAAATTTTCATTTACTTTCAATAATCAAAACTTTTATTAAAAATACTTTGAGATATTTATGGTGAGTAAAAATAAAAAGACTCACAAAAAGATTTTATGTCAAAATACAACTTATTACTTCGCTAAACTTAACTTAGTAGTAGTTAAACTAAACTTAGTTGAAATGATGGCAAAGCGTTCCAGTATTGCAGAATGTTCAAATTAATAACTTTTTCTCAAAATTAATCTCGCTATACTTTTTTTCTTAAACCAGTAAAATTCTACAGCGGTTCAAACTCTTTATCAATGGTTCCGGTCCACAAACCGATTTGAACCAATTTAAATAGAACTTAAAAATCGTCTAATATAGCTTAGAAAAATACAATTAAACTTCTAATAAAAATTAATTATCAATAGAGGAGACTGGGGCAAAAAGTCTCAAAACGAAAAATTCAAAATTCAATATTTTCCCAGATACACTCTTAGAAAAGTTTAGACGTGATTACTAATGAAAATTAGTTGTTCGGGCGATTATTATCAAATCTATTTAAAATAGTTCTTATATTCTTAAAACATTATACTCATAATAAATTTATTAGTAGTGAGAATATAAGACAATATTTACGTGGATAAGTTGCGGCAATTATTTCATAATGCTTTCATACAATTATATTTGCTTGTGTTAATTAAATGATATCATTATCCCAACTAATATTGGTCACTAATTCCTTTTAGTTCTCACAACCAATGTAAATAGATAGGCCTATATTTTCATAAAGTTATGACTACTTTTCCAATAGTAAAGAGTGGTTTTTATTTTAGTAATGCGTTGAAGCTCTTTCGAATTTTATGCAACTAATAAGAAATATGCATCACAATGAATGCTATATAGTAACCACAACTAATATGATATAGTTATTACAGCCAATAAGATGGGTATCAACCCCATTTATTTAGTAATTGGAACTAATATGTTATAGTACCCATTACTATTTTGATTTAGTTGTGATAACTAAATGAAAAGGATACTTTAACTAACTGTGGTCAACTATTTCATTTAGTTACCCAAACTAAATATATAGTTGGGTCTATATTTACTATATTTTATAGTTCTAATAACTGCACATGAGCTCGTACGAACTAATTTTTTCTAAGAGTGTAAAAAAGATAGCGGCTCAATTTTTTTCTATAGATAGCCTCCATAGACCTTCTTCAATGTCGTAAATTTCTTAGAATTCGAACAAGGAATTTAGAAAATAAAAAATATCGAAGTTTTTAGCCTTATATTTGAAATATTTTCCTTGCAGAAAATAGGGTAAGTGTGCCAAATTCCGGCCAGTTTGCAATTCCGGCCACCCTTTTTGTTCCTCGAATTTTCATGAATTTGTGAAAAAGGCATTTGAAGAATTCCCGAAGCGCAAGGAGCTATGAGAATGAAGGTGGCCGAAATAGGGCACCAAAGTTATGTCTACATTTTTATTCATTTTAAAATGTATTAAGAATGATTTTAAAGTAAATAAAGACGATACACTGTCTACAAGGTTCTAAGTAACACTCCTTTAGTAGAAGGAATGAAAAAAAAAACAATTTCTATTAAATATATTACATTTCACACTTGAGACTTTGGCGCTTGCATGCAACTATGCCGAAATTTGGCACACTTACCCTATCAATTATTAGCTACTTATTTTCCAAAATTGATGCACTCCTGAATATTTTCTAAATCATTTGGATTTTTTGAATACGAATCCGCTATCTATTTTAGAATTTTACAAAAGTTCTTTTCTCCAGAAATCTTTTTATTAAAAATGGCCACTTGGGGTAAAAAGTAACAAAAGGTATAGAGCAAAAAGTAACAAAAAAGCGAAGCAATTTCTGATGTCTCACGGCGAAAAGAAACGTCATTATCATGTCTCGCCGCTTGTTGTTTGCATTGGTCAAACGATTTGCAGTCTTTTGTGTGTTTTTTTCTAAAATAGCTTGAAAAGCGCTTTTCTCGTTCAGATAGAGAAAACTCTGTTTTACAAAGGTGTAGATGAATAAATTTTCTATGAAAATATATCCTCTAGGTATTTTTTCAAATTGACGGAAGCCCGTAATAAAGCGAATCAAAATATGATAATACCCAATGTCTGGTACTATTTGCCCCAGAATTTTTGAGAATAGTCACAAAATTACCTTTTAGAAATTGGCTCGATAAACGTATTTCCTTACAAAATAGAAGAATATTACTTTCACAAAGTTGTTGAGCGGTAAATTTCCTATAAAACTGCGCTAATTAGAAATTTTTGAAGCGCTCGAGTAGCTTGTAAAAAAAATAAAATATTCGTTTTGTGACTTTTTGCCCCAGTCTCCCCTAATGAACTCTTTTTCGTTACATACGGTTGTTGACCGTATGGATATTTAACGCAAGTTAAGGTAGGAGTTCCTAGATATGTTTTCCCAGATTTTTGATGCCCTGAACAAGATCTTATCCAGGATCGAAACGTTCGTTGGCTAATAAAATAAATTGAAGAACAAAAAACTGAACTCTCTCGCCTTGAGTTTCCTCTTTTACGTGATCGTGACACCTCTCAATTCAGAGGCAAAGAACGTTTAAAGATTTAAGTTAAATATTTGGTGTCAAAATTAAAGATTCTCTATTCTGTGTATAAAAAAGCTGTTGACGCTTTATCTAAATATTCCGATTTTTCACGCAATTTTTTGAATTTTGAAGTTCTGCTTTAAAATTTAAAAATATCCTAAAGATTTTTATATGAACTTATTAAGCTAGGTTTTTTAGGACACTCTGTCCTTCCGGTGAGCGTCGGAATCTATTGATCAAATCATATGAATCAAACACACAATTTCTCCAGAGCTTTCGACACTTATCGTGTCTTCCTGATTGACGGACTGGTGCCAGTCCGTTCGCTGTGTATAAAAGAAGGAAAAACAGTCGCTCCTAACCAAATTCTAAAAACTGATGTATAAGAAAGTAGAGGAATTAGTGACAAAAATCGTAAACAAAAGACCAACCACGAACCACTAAGGAAGACACGATAAGGGTCGAAAGCTCTGGTGAAATTGTGTGTTTGATTCAAAGGATTTGATCAACAGATTCCAACGCTCACCGGAAGGACGGATTGTCCTGAAAAACCTAGCTCAGTTCCTCCACCGTCTGCTATCCCTTTATACACTTAACTTATTAAAGATCTGTATCAGGGAATAGAAATTAGCCTTTAAAGGTTGATTTAAAAATTTAATGTTTAAGGTTTTATCTTAAAATTGAGGGGATGATATGAGGAAAATTTTGGAAAGGAAATTTTGGGATCTTTCAAGGTTTTGCATTTTATTTTGTGAATCAGTAAAGTTTTTGTTCATACATGTATTATAAATATTATTAGGAACATTAACTTTTTCAGCTATCTACGGTATTTGCAACTCTGATCTCAACCCATTTAAAATCGTGAATCTAAAAAAATAAATAAATCTTGATGGTTCGTCGTCTCGCCAAAGAGGTCAATCATCGAAGTTCCTTAACGAAAGACTTCAATAGCTAAGCGACGAACCCTATAATTAAAAGTAAACCTCCTCGAATATTTGTTTGTTTATAGCTAATTTTGCCGACTTAACACCCCGGAAATGATGGGGAATTACCTGAGACCGATATTTTTCCTCCTGACCTCAAAAAATGTCTTAAGAAACAATTGAAATTTCTCGTCTTTCATCGTCAATTATATGCAGATTTTCAAATAGGTAAAAGTGAAAATGCTCACTCTCACTCTCATTTTACAGCTTCCAATGAACACCATTTAATCAAGGGGTCTTCTCTATCAATCAACAAAATATTCGTCTTTTTAAACTACTTTTTTTTATACGAAAAAACATTAGCATGAGGTTTAATTACCTGCGGACTTAATTAAAATACCTGAATAAGGAAATTTATTTTAGCATCAATTTTGACCACAAGTGTTTTTGGCGTCGTCAGTCTATTTTTTTTTTGTTATAGGCTTTACACAGCTTACATTGTACTCTAAATATTGACAAAATCTCTGTGTTCTAACCATTTTTCAGTGTATTTTTCAGCTACTTCAATTATCAATGAGGCGGAGTGGTTGACTAATGAGAAAAAATCGGTGATTAATGGCTTAAGTTTCGGCGGATTTCACTGAAATTTTAGAGTTATCTTAGACATCTTCACCGCCACTTTAACACACACTTCATGTCCAGACAATTAAGTCAAATGTTTCCAGTTTTTGCTCATGGCTAATAAAATTGTATAAGACATTTTCGCACTAATTTTTACAGCAGAATTTCGAGATGTACGGAGTCTTTTTCACTATTATTTCAAAATTGAAGATGATCGCAAATTTTTCTTTTCAAGGTATTTTGCAAGAGTGCTAAATACCCCTCGAAATTTTTAGGGCTTGGCCACCAGCGAATGTATTTGAAATACAATTGAGCGCAATTTATGCACATTTGATTCGAAGTAGGTGAAAAATGAGTGATGACTTCTATTCCCTGAAGGAACCTTTCTCAGTTTATAATATTTAAATTTGAGAAAAAGGTGTTCGCACAAATCCCACGAAAAATTTCAATACCACTCAATTAAGGTGCAAAAAGCGTCACAAAGGTATTTTGCAAAAAAAAAAAGTAAAAAGAAGAGCAAAATGAGCTTCAAGAATCACCAGACATTGACATAAATCATTGTGGTAATTTCATATATTTGTTAGAATCACATAAATTTAATTAAAATTGCCCTGTAGCTGGAGGAATATTTAAATCCATTTAAGACATCACGACACCGTGACACGATGGTTGCATTTTTTTTCTAGATTGTGCAACTCCCTGAGATGAAAAACAGATGAATTGCTTTTCTGTGTCTGTGGGTTCTGAAAATGCCACACTATTAGCACAACATCTTTGGCCGGGGGAGATGGGAGACGATTGGGAATGTTGAGGTTGGCACTCATCAGTGATGTGTGCGCAAAGTGCACCTCTTCAAACCATCAAATAAATCGTGTCGATGACGAGAAAATTAGGTCATTTTTCACTTTACAATAAATCACAGCGTCAATTGTGCATTAACGTGCTTATTTAATAATTTCCACAAACATAAGACATAGAGCATATTTTTATAAACACAATTGGTCATTAGAAGGAAATTCTTGATAATACTCTTTAAAATACAAGCATGTGCAAAGGGGAAAGATAAAAATAACTGAATTAGTGCACATGGTGACACTTTCTTCAACCTACCAGCTGCAAATACCTTCGAGCAATTCCAATAATGATAATACGAGAAAAATTATCGGTTTATTGATCAAGAATTGAGTCATTTTGCTTTTCCACAAATGAGAAAAAATATAGCTTAGTAATGGAATTACATTGAAAATATGCAGAATTAAAAAAAAATCATAACAGCAGAGTAAATTTTTATATACACGATACAACCAACTCGTTAGGGATATTGTTAAAAATGATATTAAAGACTTCAAACATATTTAGTTCCCTTAAGTTAACACCAATTTAACGCCGCATCAATTCCTTATCAGTAAAAGTGCTAGAAATAACTTTTGAAATAGAATTCTTTGTACAAATTTTGATATTACTATAGAAGAATTGACATAATTAAAAAAAAAGCACACTACACAGCTAATTTCTGGTCTGCTCAGGACCATTATGTGATTGTTCAAAGTCTGAAAATAAAAAAAAAATGCTGAAAAAGTAATGGTAAAGTCTGTGGAATTTTTAAAATTATTATTTTAATTAAAGTTTCATCGAAGTGAAATAAAAGCACTTAAATTTACCACAGTAACAGCTTAAATAGGTACACTAATGGTCGACAATACATAAAATAAGTTTTTTTTGATTTTGGGATGAAGAAAAAATGTAATTCGCTATAACCTAATTTGAATAAAAGCATGTTTATGAATTCAATTTAGTATTCCAATTTTTATTGCTTATCGCCAATATTGCCCGAAAATTGTATGAAATTGCTTTTCCTATAGTAGCGGAGACTGGGGCAAAAAGTCACAAAACGGATATATTATTTTTTTACAAGCTACTCGAGCGCTTCAAAAATTTCTAATTAGCGCAGTTTTATAGGAACTTTTACGCTCTACAACTTTGTGAAAGTAATTTTCCTCTATTTTGTAAGGAAATACGTTTATCGAGCCAATTTCTAAAAGGTAATTTTGTGATGATTTTCAAAAATGCTGGGACAAATAGTACCAGACATTGGGTATTATCATACTTTTTACCCCAAGTGGCCATTTTTAATAAAAGGATTTCTGGAGAAAAGAACTTTTGTGAAATTCTAAAATAGATAGCGGAATCGTTTTCAAAAAATACAAATTATTTAGAAAATATTCACCAGTGCATCAATTTTGGAAAATAAGTAGGTTATAATTGTTATCTTCGGCAAGGCAAATATTTCAAAAATAGGTCTAAAAATTTCGATATTTTTTATTTTCTAAATTTCTTGTTCGAATTCTAAGAAACTTACGATATTGAAGAAGGTCTAGGGAGGCTATCTATAGAAAAAAAAATTGAGCCGCTATCTTTTTACCTTGGAAGATATTGAATTTTGAATTTTTCGATTAATGACTTTTTGCCTCAGTCTCCCCTATTAATTAATCTCTTAATAACCAGTAAGCACTCAATAGTTACTCACTCAATAGAACTCGCATCTGCGATCCAAGTGTCTTGGGTTCAGTATCCCCTTTAGGATTTTTCTGGTTTTAAAGGAGTTCGGATTGCATTCAGCGAGATGGGATTGATGACAACCCATAATAATGCATGTCTAGAAATCCCCTTTCGGGAAGGCCTAGTTGCCAGTATTATTAGTTAATTTAATAACCGGTTGACTACCGGTTAGAAGCAGACCAATTAGAAATTCCAAGACCTTCGCAGTGAACAAAACTTGTCTCAATCGATTGATAAATTAATATACTCTCTAGACGGTTCTTAAAATTTGGCTTTGAAAACAAGCATTATTAAATGATCAGGTAATTCACTGGGGTTTTCGAAAATGGATGAAATGTTCGAATAGATAACTGTCTTAAATACGATATATTCTTTTTTCTTCTTCTTCTACTTTAATCAGGCAAATGCCTGTTTTTCAGTTAAGTTCAGTTCAGTCAGTTGAGTGTTTGAAAGTGGCATAGTACTGATCATACTGATATGATAAATATAATGATAAATATTACTGTGAAAGTGATTGAATATGCTTCTGTTCGCTTGGTACGTCAGCCCAAGAGTTTTCGTGTTTGTGCACAGAGAGCGACAATCAGAACAAGTGATTCCAACCCACAAATTTAACCCAAATAAAGACAGGAAAAAATTTCTGCATCCTGATAATTATACTGATAAATCAGCCGGGGTTCTGATTCTAATGTCCAAAACTTGCACTACTTTTTAGTTTAGATGGTCTACCTCTTGGTCTCGTAGTTAATGCTGGAAGATTTTTTGTACCCTTTTCGAAAGTCCTAGTATAGTTCATTCGGTTCACATAATCTCTACACATACAGTATCGCCTTCTTGACTTTGACTATATCCTGGACTTCAATATTCAAAATCAAAAAATAAAATCGTAACGGGTTATAAAGGTTTTCAAAAAATATGCTTTGAGTTTGAAAGAGAGTGGGGTGGGGGGATAAAGGCCATGTTATATTGAAGTCAGTTAATGAGTAGTCCTGCAAAGATCCCAGGAAGCTATCCATAACAGTTTGACCTCAAATTTTAGTTATGGATAGACGGACAGATAGACAAACCGCGAGACATCAACATCAGAATTAAAAATAGGCGGTAAAATATTAAATTTTGGTCAGTAAAAATCCTAAATAAAAAAAAGTCTACCGTTTAAAATGTTTAGAGAGAGGTGGTGCTACATCGAAGCCCAGTTTTCTTTGGATATATGAGATAAAATAGGATATTCAATGTAACCCCATCTTCCCATTCCCATAGGACATTCAATGTAGTCCCCTATCACTGAGAAAACAAAGAGGGTGCGATTAACATTTTCTCCTCAGAACTTTAACACTTTTTAGGTGTAAAAATATATCAGCATTTTTTAATGTTAATTTTACACCTTATTAAGGGTAAAATTAACATGAAAAAAGGTACCTTTAATACCTAATACACCTAAAAAGGGTAATATTTACACCTATTTCGGATCAATAATGTAGGGTAAAATAAACATTTCCGGAATGTTATTTTAACTTTTTCGGATTCCTCTCAGTGATGTCTTATTTTGCATGATAATTTCACTGTTATTTTATTTCTGTTCAAATTTATTTCTTTATCGTTCATTTGTACTGTGTCTTAAAAATTCAGATTGCAAAAGAATCAATCTATTGTTAGGTTATTATCAAAAACGTTAACAACTTTTCTTTGATTTTTTTTATTGCACAATGAAAATTTCATATTTCTTTTTCCTATATCCTATATCAAACCGATTGTGGATCTGTCCTAATACGAGCATTTACTATTCTTTATTTTATATTTTAGTGTCTTGGAATCATAAAATTTTATTTTCACATTTTTTTATTCTTATATTATGTCTTTTTTAAAGTAAAATTTCAATCAGTTACAGTTCCAGTTCAATAAATTTTCATAGGCGCAATCTTTTAAATTCAAAATAATATCCAATAATAAATAACGAGTTTGAGTAGAAGCTGACTCCAAATAAACAGAAATTTTTTTGTCTAAACAGAAAATGAATTATGTGGTTTAAAATTATGATAAATAGTAATTTTACAACATCCGGAAAGTACGATCCGGATTTTAGAAAAAAAACAAATATTCCTTCTAAGGAAAGTCTCCCAATTTCTAAAAGCAAATTTTACCGGTATTATTTTTGATGAAATCTTCAAGGAAAACGGTAAAAATTCCCATTTTTATGATAATCTTAAATTCTCTTCTGATGTCTTGTGATCACTGAATTGCTAATCAATTTCACTCGAGATGATTCATAGTTGTACGACCTTGACAAGGTTGTTGGACATCTTCACGCAATCTTATATGACAAATATTATCAAATTCACGAGAAAGCAACAAAAAAAGATCTGAAATGCTTGGGGAATACCACGAAGAAATATTTTGTAATTGCATGAGCAACTAATTGATCGTGAAAAATGGTCGACTAAACAAATCAAAGAGAGGAAAAAAATGCGAAGCAACAAGTTGGGGACATTATATCTGTAAAATACTCCACGCAGCAGTTGCGGCAAAAAAAAATGTTAAAGAAGAACTTCGGTGGGTTAATCAACAAACATCATTGACGTCACCACTGAACTTATGTATGCGCCTCGTGTATTGAGAGATCAGTGATCTAAATTGCCAGGGATATAGTTTTGAATCCCGTGTCATTTTCTGCAGACACCACGAGTATGGCTTTTAGAAAAAGGACCGGAAAAGATTGCGGATCCACGTGTTTGGAGTAAAAAGCGAACGATGTAATTAATTAATGCTCATTAGATCGGTATGAGAATGATTTTAGAATGGCTATACTGGAAACAGCTGTGGTCTTGTTTCTCCTCTTAATTCTTCGTGGTGATCAGTCGATCGTGCAACGATCGTTGGGGCTTTGCTGTATCTCAAGTTCCAGCTGTTTCAAGCTCAGGGAATATATCTGAGCCGGCATCTCACCCATGCCAGTCAGTCGAAGCACAGCCGTTGTCGCGGAGTGTGCTCCAAGAGAAACCAACACGAATTTTTTTGGTGATCAAGGCATTCTTCTTTTCAACATTCCCCAAAGTGAAGATCGCGATCTTTATAAGAGTGTTTTTTTTTCTAATTTTCTTCTTTTTTTTGTGAATTTTAATATATTGAAATTCTTGTGTGCCATTATGAGTTAGAAGATTACATTCATTTTCTCAATAGACGATTTTGTGGTAAATTGAGCAATTACTTAAAGACAACAAAAAAAACATTAAAGACCGTAAAACGCGAAAAAGAGTAAATCGATTTGGGAGAAAATTTAGTTCAAAAATGAAATACCATGTGGATGCACCAATTTTGAAGGTATGGCACATATGAAAGGAAATTGCGTGAAAAAAAGCTTATAAATCATTTTCTTCTTCCTGGAAAAAAATAACCCGTGAAAACACATTATTGCTTTGCAATCATCTTTTTTTTTGGGCCAGTTTCAACACCATTAATTGCCTTCAATTAGTTTTTCATTTATTATCCCCTGAGAGACGAGGAATTAAAAGCAAATGCTACAAAATTAAATTATAGTGTAATTTATCAAGCCTGCTCAAAAATGTTCGAAAGTGTTTGTAGTTGGTGATAAAAATTTAATGAAGAGCCTGTGAAATCTCTAACATAAGAACAACCAAGCATTTAAAAAAAACCAAGGGGAAATGCGAGAGGAAATTAATTAAGAAAAATTCATTGTAAAATATTCTTTGTATTAAAAGTGAGACTCTTGACCCATAAAAGTTACTATGAGAATACGCTTATGAGCCACTACTGTCGAAGAAAATAACGCGAAAAACAGACAAAAAAAGGCCCTCAATGTTGGTGCCACAAATTTCCCGCCGAAAAATGAGGGGAAACACCTTGTTAATTAAATTGTCGCATTGTTCACAAATCACATAGAACAAAACCTTCTTTTAAATGAGATGGAAGTGAGTTGATCATATATTCATTTAGTCAGCAGTCAGTGCTATTTAATAAATATTAAAATAAAAAGTGATCGTAAGTGATCTTCGGAGTTTGTCAAGTTATCTTGATGTTTCATTCATTAATTTCCATTTGAATTATGTGTAGCAAAGAGTCTCCTTTTTTTTATATTGAAACCAATCAATAAATCACAATATTGTGAACATTCCCATTAAATTCCAAAGCTTTATTACCTATACCCGGTTATTGCAATTAAGACGTCGCTCGGCGAGGGTAAGAAAAAAAAAGAACTAAAATTAAAGCGTAACATCAAAAGGAATCAATGTGTTAAGATTTTATGATTGACATTAAAATAAGTCAATTGATCTATTAAGAACGTGCAGAAAATTTTTCACACTTGCAATCTAACATGAGAAAACCAACCTCTCAATTCCTTTTCCTCCTCACTCTTCTCATCAGCAATTATTCACAAAATCATCATTCTCTTGAGAGTAATTGAATAAAAAATCAGCAAGATAATTAATCGATCACACCACCACTCCCTCTCACCTTTTTTTCTTAAGCAATAAATTGCAAATTACACGCTGATTTACGTGTTGATGCTTAAGAGCAAATTAGTATGTATCTCATGGAGATTATCTCTGGAGCTTAGAGGATCAATTTGATTGAAAAACTAAATATGGTGTCTTCTGCCACAATGTTATACAAGTTTCTATACACCGTACCCTAATGCATCTAATATCCAATAATCATAATTCTTAGCAAAAGAAGCTTACATCTTCAATTTTCATTATCCCAGAAATGCACCAAAATCATAAATCTGTCAGAGAACCACTTTGTTGCTAAAGGTTGCAAATTATCAATGTAAAATGATATTGCATTACAATTTCAATAGTCTGTTTGAATTGATTGATTTTTTTTGCCATTTTCCCATTCAAATCATGATGGTAGTTTTAGACATAAAAACAAGCATAACGATAAAAGACTTTAAAAGTAATTGAATAACTTAAATATGAATTGAAGGAACACAATTAAAATTGTAGAATAGTTACTGTAATATTTAAGAGATAAGTTTGAAAATAATGTGGTATTATTACAGCAGAAACTCATTAACACAAAAATTCTAAGATAAAAAGATCTTCAAAATAAATAAATAAATAAATGAAGTGTAGGGTAGTGGCATCCTTTATGGTTAATAGGGTAAAATTGAGTAATTTGCAACCATTTCCAATTTGGAACATTTGAGATTTCTTCACTGTTTCAGATGGACAGAGATAAAGAAGGCCACAAAATAAAAGTAAAATGACAAGGAATAGGGGAAAGCGCGCTACTTTCGGATGACTCAAGCTTCGCACAATTCATTTTTTTTCTCTATTTTCCTTATGGATATCACCAATAACTCTTTTCTAAAAATTTGAGGCATTGGACTGTCTATTAAAAAATAATATTATAATGGGACAAATTCATTTATAACACACTGAAAAAATGAATTGTGCGAAGCATAAATCGTCCGAACACTGAGAGAAATCCGAAAAAGTTAAAATAACATTCCAGAAATATTAATTTTACCCTTCAGTATTGATTCAAAATCGGTGTAAATATTACTCTTTTTAGGTGTATTAGGAGTTAGTTACCCTTTTTCATGTTAATGTTACCCTTAAAAAGGTGTAAAATTAACATTATAAAATGTTGATATATTTTTACACCTAAAAAGTGTTAAAAATATGAGGAAAAAAAGTTAATCGCACCCTCTTTTTTTTTCTCAGTGCATCTATCCTAAAAATTTCAAGTCAATCGGATAAAAATTTGTCGAGTTCTACTGCTAGTTGCGGAGCGTCTCAAAAAAATTGACTCTCAGTCCTCGAACTGCTGCCTTTCCATTTTGTACACAAAGTTAAAATTAAAAAATAAATGTTTGTTTCTCATTCATAATCTGATTTCGTATTTTTACGCCCCTTCTCATGTGTCCATCTCCGTCTTAGCGTTGATTCTAGCTCCCAGGATTAAACGATGGAAATGTCCCTTAGCAGGCAGTATGTTATTTGTTACAATCTAATGGCCGGACAGAATTGAGAGAGGACGAAAGATCGCTTTCTAGCCAAAGGTTGTTTAAAAAAGTGCATTTTTACATAAAAAAGTAGAAAAATGCCATGTTCAAGAACTACCAGATAGTCAAAATAATCACCACACTAATATCCAAAGTCTAGCATATTTAGAGGTAGGCCAGTTTCCTCTATATATCAGTTTTTAGAAGGCTGAGAAAAGATTTTTTTTTTATATTGCAATATTTTTTTGTCATAATAAAAGACTTATTAACATTTTTAAGCGAATATGAAAATAGAAAATTTTAGTTATCTTGTAAAACTTTCATTTAATTTCAAAATTCAGTTGTTGGAATCAGATTTTCAGAGACTTACAAAACCTATTTTTTCTATTATTAGGATATTTATTTCTTTATCAGATATTAAAAATAAAATAATATTTTCCTTTAGCGAGTGGGTATAGGGCTTGAAAAAACATATTTTTAAATTGAAATTTGAATTTTCCGAAGAATTTGAAAGGAAAGCGCGCTGCTTTCGGACGACGCAAGCTTCGAACATTTGATTTAAAAAAAAATATCTTTTAAATAAATTTGACCCATCGTAATAAGTACATTTTAATAGCTAGTCTAAAGCCAGAAATTTTCAGAAAAGAGCTATGAAATAATCCATTAAGAACATAGAAATATTGAGTTGTCCGAAGCTTGAGTCGTCCGAAGGTAGTGCGCTTTCCCCTAGTGTTACAAAGTTATTGAAATTATCTAAATTATTTCATATTGTCTAAAGCGGTCTTCCGACTAGAGGTTTAGCCCAGTTCCCAAAGGTCTCAAAATCTTGAATAGCGAGCAATTTTATTGCGTTTTGAGAATCTATAGGTCTCTTATCTTTAATAATCCAATCCTAAGGTAAATTTCTCCAAAAAATCGTGATTGATAAGAAATTAGAGCAATTAAGCCATATGGCTAAGTCTTAGGTCTGAAGCCCGTATAACAATCTAACGTTCGGCTTTTTATATACTAGCCGTACTCACTATGGCGCTGTTATCTTGTAATATCGTTATCTCGTTATCTCGTTATGTTCTCGCAATGTATTTTATAAATGAAAAATTATAACAAGATAACAGATTACGGAGATTACGAGATAACAACGCCATAGTGAGTACGGCTACTGTTTTACCTTTTTAAAATATTACATAAAACTCAAGTTTTTTTTTAATCTGAAGGTAACTATTTATTTTATACGTTTTATAAATTGCTATATTTTATTGTATTTTAATACCGTCTACATAGAATATATATAAGAATTAATTAATTGTTTCAAGTCCTGAGACAATAAAAATATAGATTCTAAACTGTGAAAGAATAAAATAGAATCTCATGTTATTTATAGCCACAAATAAAAATTTTCCCTTCCAATAAAAAGTAAATATTCTATTGAAATGTATGCCACAATTGTAAATTCTTCGATGCTTTTTCATATTTTTTTTCCTTCTGAAACATCTCAATTTTATGACATATATTTCTTATTTTTACAACTGTTTTCATTTCTTTTTTTTTGTATTCTTTGAAGTGCACGTCTTCATTTGCAACACTATACAACTATTATGTGAACTTAAACATTACCCAGATCATGCTCAATTTAATCACAAAAGCGTGTCGTGATCGCTGTGGAAAAAGCAATATTCAGAAAGACAAATCCCTGACCACTGAAAAATATTGTGAAATATATATATTTTTTTATTTAAGATAATTGAATTATCTCCAGCAAATGGCTCTTTTACACTCAGAAAAGCGCAAGAAAAAAGAGATTTTTAAATTCCTGGAAAATTCCGTGGGTAAATATTTTGCTGTGCAAAGAAAACACAATTTCTGATCATGCCAAGTACCATCGTTTTAGCGAAAAACCCTGAAAATCTCACTCCCACTTTCTGAGTAGCACAATTGACGATTGACCGACAGAGGGAAAAAATGTGGAAAAATATTTGTTAAAAATTTATCGTTAAATCTTTTTTTCCCTCTTCTCGAAGAATTGGCTAATTAAATAGTAAAGCAACTTCCGTGTTTGATTTCATGTCTCAATCGAAAGATTATGCACAACTTCGTTTTTTTTTCTCTCCTGAGTGATTGTGTCAAGATAAAAGGAGTGATCTTCACATCTCAAGTGTCTATTTGACCATGATTTTTTTTTTTCACAACAATCACAATTGAACGTCTTTCTGGGCACCCTCCCATACATCATGATGGTATGAA
This sequence comes from Phlebotomus papatasi, assembly GCF_024763615.1. Classification (NCBI taxonomy): domain Eukaryota; kingdom Metazoa; phylum Arthropoda; class Insecta; order Diptera; family Psychodidae; genus Phlebotomus; species Phlebotomus papatasi. The sequence goes on from NC_077223.1 coordinate 47,913,349, forward strand.
AAAAAAGTACCAACAAATAGAGTATTTTACACTTGAAAAAAAAGGTCTTTCGCAATTTATCTAAATAAGACATGCTTCTTTAACAAAACTTGTCGATTGTGGATCATGTTATGCAATAATGTGATCTCCTGAGCAAATAAGAAAAATAAAAGAGAGACACTGAGATCGAAAGTTATAAAAAAAGGCGTTCAAGCTGTGTGAGAAAATTAGAGGAAAAAAAACAAGTGCCAAATTATTACAAAAGAAATGTTAGTTAAATTCTTTACATGCTCACCACAAAAAAAAATTCATCGTGCTTTGTTAACAAAATCACTTAACAACTTCTCCTGAAGACACAGTATAATCAACTCATGGTGTTGGGTTATTGTTTTACATTGAATTTTTTATGAGCTACAAATGTATGTGAGGAGAAAAAACAAATATTTTGACATTGGTTATCTAACTTTTTTTTCGCGATAAAAATATGATAATATCTTGGAAAATTTTAGCGCGATAGCAATTTTTTTTTTTTCAAGCGAATGAGGTGCAGTTAATTTTGCAAGAAGGCGGAAATTCTTATTTTTTTTCTTCGACTTTTCACAGCAAAATGCAATTGTCTCTCACCAGAGTAACTGGCATGACCTATTAATATTTAATAAAAGACTTAAATATAATGTTTAAAATATATACACACACAGACCATAGTACAACATGGCCTAATGGGCAAGAATAATTCTCAATCGATTGGCTTTTGCACCGGCGAAAGAGCATTTAATTTCAACTATAACATTCATTTGATACAATTGAAATTGATCATTTTGCAATTGTTCTCCTTTGCACGCTGGCGCACAGAACGACAAAAAAATAGAGAAACAAGATCATTTAAATATGCGTATTTAATTGTATTAGTCACATTGAATCCAATTTTTCAATTGTCTTTCATTTAGAATTTTTGGCGGATTGTATTTTCCGCATTCTTTCTCTGTCTTTAAAGTGCACTGAAGCAAAAAAAATGTTGTCCCTCTAATCTCCAATTTTTTAACATTACACACTTGATCATCACGTACGATCATATCAAGAAAAAAAAAACCAAAATATGCTCAATCCGTTACTGCATGAATTAATATAATTTTTCGTGATGAAAATAATTTTATACCAAACCAACCACACCAATTATCTTTACCGCTAGAATATTTTTCTCTAAATGTGATTCTCCCGTTTTTTTGTCGCTTGTGGCATCTTGAATTTTTTTTGTCATGCACAATATCTCATCTTGAGTCATTCACATTCATTTTGAACACTTGAAAATTACCAACAGAATGCTAAGAATGTGATGATGAGTTGTTGGTTGGAATAGAGTGTGAAGTAAATATTTTTGCTGCTGTTGCATATTGGAAAATGTTTTGTTTTTTTTTTCTTACCTTAAACCCCAAGATGCTTCAAGTATAAGGTGGGCCAAATCGAACTGCCAGTGACGTAGATACTTTTCCCCGACTGGTACAGTGTAACAAACATTTGTCAAACATTTGTAATAGAAAAATTAGAGATCGAATAATTTTGTAAAGATTAATTAATTCTATTCATAAATGAAAATATATTAATTGTGCTTCGGCTAATGAACTTCAAATAAATATAATATAATAAATTTTGATATAAAAAACACCTTTTTACTATTACGACCACATTAGGTTTTCCATAGGGGAAAGGCTCATAATTTTGTCCAGTTTCTTATTTTGGACACTTTGAGGATAAAATTGGACACTAAAAATTAATTGATTAAAATGATGGATTTTTATTCCAATATTCGATGAATAATGAATTCTATTTTAATATTTGTTCTTTTTGGAAGATTTTAACACTAAATACGTTAAATTTTGAATATGATTTGAGTTAAAATTGCTTTGTTGAAAATTCAGTGTGAGCAATTGCTTACGAGAAATATGACAGAACTTTGTGTTTACTTCAGTCTTATTCAGCTGTGATGAACTACTAACAATGTTTCTTCGCTTTTTTTGAGTGATATTATTCAATATTCATTGAATATTGTGTTAATTGACAAGATTGAATTAGCAATATTATCGTTATTTTACGGTTCTAAAATTTACTCTGCCATGCGGTAACAAAAACGACTCCAAACGACGGTCTTTTTCCGTACAAAAAATGACGCGCCAAAAATAATGCATTTGGCATCGTTCTCTACCGCATATGTACGAAATCGACGTACGCACTTTGAATGAAGACGTGAAGTACACTTCACAACTTTGTATTGCACTACCACCGTAGACACTATTTTCTCAACAATTCATCACATTTTCTGTCGTTTTCTACTACATTCTATGTAAATTTCTCTATTTTTCCCCTAATTCACTACACACATTTGCGAAGATTTTTGCTATTCGACTATTCCTGAATGAGGCATCCGACATGTTGAAAATTTTCCAACTGAATAGCAACAACACAAAAAAAATCTTTTAAAATTTTCACTAAATAGGTCTTTTCGACACAAAATTTTAATCACAGGACACTACAGAAACTGGAGCAAACTCCTGAACCACAAAATTTCATTTTACAGAAAAATGTTTGTGTGTTTATCATGTCAAAAATTGCCTAATTTTCAGTTAAGTTCTGTCAGCACTGTACTTTTTCGAATCACAACACACATCTTTACCGGGGGAGCTTTTTCTCCCAATGCACACTATAATATTGTTGAGAAAACACGCGAAAATATCAATTACTTTGCGGATTTACAGCACTGAATAGTTTTATTTGCCATTTGACAAGTTAAATTACCCCTCAGATATACCCAATGAGGGGAAGATTTTTTATAGGGACACTGGAAATTACTGGAAGTCGGCGTCATATTTTAGTCGTGAGCGAGTAATTTCAGAGTTATTATGACGCCAAATGACTTCCGTAATTACCGTTATATTATTCCCCACTTACCGTCATTCGACTCTCTGACGACCGTCATAGGAACCGATTTTAGAATCCAGAATACATACATCCAACGGTAATCTAACTCCAAATTGCTATTTGGGTATATATGACCCTATTGTCCTCAAGGGAAGTGTACATACCATTTTCAAAATCTATATCACGGGCTTTTTAAGAGTTTTTTTTGCTTGAAGTTACTAATTTGGCCAAAACTATGGCAAACTGGATTGCCTTGATGAACACTGTACTCCTGGTTTTCAAGGAATCTTCCTGGTAATCCCTTGAACAGTCACTGTCACAATATTTTGAGTGGTATTTGGCAAAAAGAAACTTATCTACATATTAGGTGAGATTCTTAACAATCTCACCTACTATAATCCTAACAAAATTTCATGTCGTCCGATCGACCTCAAATTTGGCCAAAATGTGTTTCAGCACTTCCTGATCACGAATATATATGTGGCTAATTTACGTTCCCGGCCGGCCGGCCGGCCGGCCGGCCGCTCTTTGGAGCTTAATAGCTCCTAAACTAAAAAAGATATCGACTTGCGGTTTTCGGCAAAGGTTATATATCGGGTGAAAATTGCAACTTGGTGCATAGACCCCCCACCCCCCACCCCTCCTTCCGCCATTTTGAAGACCCCCCTTTTTTTGTTTTCTCAATAGCTCCGCCCCTATGGCATTCAGCGGACTCAAATTTTAGTATGTTATAGCTGGGCCTTAGAGCTTTCCATCAATACCAAACTTAAGGTCCCCCGACCCCCCTGACCCGAGCTATAAGGGTCCAAAAAAAATTTCTTAAAATGGCCATAACTCCGGTTCTAATTATCAGAATTTAAAAAGTGAGGGCTTTTTGGAAAGCTCTCGTGAAATGCCACTTCGCCTTCTAACATCGCAAGTTCATAAAACCACCGCTAGGGGCGCTTTTTTTAAAAAGAAAATTTTTAAATCTTAAAAGTTAAATAACTCAAAAATTCCATTGTGCATCGGGCTGAAAATTTAGTATGTTGTAGCCGTTGATTATACCTATCAAACAAAAAAAACCTTAAGTCGATCCATAACCCCTGACCCGAGCTATAAGGGGTCAAAGTTCGAACATTGACCGGCCTCTATCTCCGGTTCTAATTAACATAGCGACCTAAATTTTACCTTTTTGGTTTCGTCTCGATGAGCACTTTCAGATGGAAGTTCAAAAAGTCACCACAGGTGGCGCTGTGATAGCGTCAAAATTCATCGAAATTCAAAGTCACTTTTCTCAAAAACGGCATTGTGCAAGTTAATGAAATTTTAGTATGTTGTAGTCCAGTCTAGGACGTTTCCAAAATGGTGCGTATGGGCGCTGTGGTTTCAATAGAACCGGAGATATGAGGGGTCAAAGTTCACGAAATTCAAAAAATCATATCTCCGGTTCTATGTGACCGATTTTGATGAATGAGGGCTTAAACGAAAGATCTCACCTAATGCTACAACTTTCTAGAATATTTGAACTTCGTGGGACCAACACCAGGGGCGCCACAGTCGAAAAACCAATTTCAATATCACATAACCTCAATTATCTCGACTGTCGCTAAACCGATTTTGATGATTACTTCAACATAATTGTAGAGCACATTTGTCTCTAAATTTCGTCCATACATCATTTTCTGCTCAGACTACGCTATCACTCCGATTTTGCCGTTTAAGTGTGAAAAAATTGATTTTTCCCATAATAACGCTTTGAAATCACTCAGATGCCAATTTGACTGCCTCTACTCCACCAAGACACTTAAAATAGGGGTTTAAATGGAAAGTCCCGCAAAATACAACAATTCTTTGATATAGTTGAAGTTCAACAAATGACTACTTGGGGCACTCTGGATGAAAAAACGAGTTAAGAAACAAAAAACCTCGCTTATCTTGGCTTCTGAGTAATCGATGAGTTCAAGTTCTACGGCAAAATTATAGAGAACATTCTGGTCTACATTTCACCCATATAACACTTTTCTGTCAGTTCATCCAAATCCTTGACATTTTGGTTCAAATACAAAACTTGTATAATTTCACGAATTTGGTTCAAGATAACTGAATGGCGTCTCCCTACTTCAGCATCAAATCGAATTTGCATGCACTCCGAGTTAGCTCACGTTAAGAATCTCACCTACATAAGCCGGTTAGGATTATCTGTCCCTTTATTCACACACAATACAATTGCACAATATTGGACGCTTGCAGAATAGTCTAAAATATTACAAAATATGTTATAATTCATCAGATATAAGATGAAATGTCCAGGAGCAAGATGTCCCACCTGCATTTCACAAAGAAAAACAATGTCCCAACTACATTTCGCTATAGGTTTGGGACGAAAACACTGTTACCCTTGGGGACCATAGGGACCATGACTCGGAAAATTCTACACGCTTTTTTGGAAAATTGAGAGTAGTTTATTATATCAAAATATGCAATATACAATCTTTGGATATTCTATTTTGTGTTTCTAAAGAACCTTTTGCTGAAAAAAATTAATACAAAAATTTTGAAAAAGAAGAGTCATTTCACAAAGTTCGAAATTAGTGATTTTTGATCTCAAATATTTTCTTTTCCTGAATATCTGGAGTCTTGAGAAAATTAGCTAAGAATCTTGCATCCTTCTATTATGATATCGTGCACAAACCGATAGATTTCAATTAATGTAAATAGTAAAAAAAAATGTTTTTCCCCGGGTCATATATGACCCTAATGACGCGAAAGAGTTAAAGAAAATTAATATTTGCTTTTTGTTGAGAATGTTTGAACTCGGCATTTTATATCAATTTGGAATTCTACGTGATTTTTATGCTTTGAATTCTATGATATTTTACTTAATCTGAGTTTTTCCAAAGAACATTATATGAGTATTGAATGTTCTGACACATTTACTATTTGCTTATATGGTGTATGGTCTGCCGGGTTTCGTAGCAATAATTTTTGTCCAGTAGAATTTTGTGGCAAAAAAGTATGAGAAAAACAGAAACAACATCAAATATTAGTTTAATTCAGACCTGTGCTCGTTAAAAGTCGTGTGATATCGGAAATTTTGTGATGATAATTTTAATGGAAATTACAGATAGCCATACTGGTAACACTAATTCCGCTCATTCACGGTGCCATGATAAATATTTTTGCGCCAAAAAGACATAACAGACGTAAAAACTCATATAGAAAGAATTTGTCTTCTTGATATCTTTGTCGGAAGACGGATAGCTGTTCACTACACATCCTTTTACTTGAATCTTGCGGAAATATGAAGAAATTTAAAGAAAATATCATTTCAAATGACAAGCTTCCTGAATCGCGCGCAATTCAACTCGAGAGAGAGATAGAGACACAAATAACTAACTTTACCAACGTCTGGAGGCGCTGCGGTTGCAAAAAATCTCTAAAATGCCACAAAATATTTGCTTCTTAGCAGGTCGTGTCCCTTCTTGTAATATGTACTTTAGCATTCCTTATTAACCAAAGTAATGTTGTACCAAAGGATTTTTGTGAAACTTATCCTGAATTTTGGGACAGCTCAAAAGAATATTAGTCTTCCAGCCCAAAATTTCATCCCAATGTTTTTGTTGTAATATCGACAATTTTTCACAATTAACCCAAATAACTATATTCAACTAAATTATAAAAAGGATCTTCTCGTGAAAATGACAACTTTAAGGAATTAAGCAATTTTAACATTAAAAACCTCTCATTTTCTTAACGTGAATTTTCGCGGCACTTCGAAGAATCCCAACTGGCACCACCAAATTCAAATCGGCTTTTCTTTTAGCTCAGGCCTTTAATTGATAAAAATAGTCATTACTGTTAACAATTAAACTAATAATTTTGATATATTCCCAACATTTCATTCGTATGAGATTTTGGCGCGAGACACGAGCAGATGATTTATGACGTAACCTCCAAAAAGTATCTACGTCATCACCAGCCCGATCTGGCCCACCTTATTACTTTGTTATTTGTTTTTATTCATCTTGCTTAAACCCATAGCCAAATTGAGCCAATGATCATTGACAAGATCACGCTCAAGAATGGCAATCATTGAAGATCACTCGATCACTCGTACAGAAGTGCACTCTGGCCCCCAAATGATGGCTCACAAAACCAATCAATTTGTTGTCTTTTTTTTGTTTTTGTTTAACTTCATATTAAAGTGCCACCACGGAGATAATTAACTCGTTGGTGGTGCGAGAAAAGAGATTTCAATATTAAGTGTCTGGTTTAGATTGAAGTTTCAAAGACACAGCGATATTTTATGTGTGGAATAATTTTCAAGAATCTTCACCCGAAGAATCAACTATTGGCATCCCACACACATTACAAATTTTTCTGGTATTTTTCTAACATCGAAAGTAGCACCATATTTGGATTTTTGCAGTCGCGCGAGCATACGCGCGCGTGCGATCTATAGTGTGAGTCAATTTGATTTGAAGATCGCACCATCGATCAATTGTGTTAAGTCTATTCGCCTCACAAACTGCTGCAATTGCATTTTTGCGCACCACGTTGCATTAACGGTTGGCATTGTAAGAGATGAAGTATATGTTCTTTTTTTTTATTTTAGAGTACTTATAATAAGACAAACTCTGACTGAGACATACTGATCATCCAAAGAAGTGTTATATTGTAATTTTCTGTACCTTATTTTAATGTGAACGCTACCACATATTCCTTTGTACACAATTTATTTTATTAATTCGATGGTTGTTGCTCGTACACCATGACCTTGGCACAATTGTGCAATAATCTCCACTTTTCTCACTGGATACACTACTAATGCCATTGTAGCTCAAAACGTTTGGCTTCAAATACCGATTAAAGAATATATATGGTTACTTCTTGTTACCAATTACACAAGGGGGAACTTGATACAATAATTAACTGACTCTTGCATCTCCAATTATCAATTTATTGCTGTGTGATCTAACTCTCACAGAACAAAATGTGATCGGCTGATCAGTGTGACATAAAAATTCCAATAATTCGTGTATTATAGAGAATGTTGAGAGAAAAAAATGTATTTGTTAATCACCTGGTTTTTTGATGCATCAACATTTAGTTGAACTTGCATTTGGAAAAATCCATTTCCGGATGCTGTTCCATGAATCTGAAAAGATAAAAAAAGAAAGAAAACAAAAAACAAGCATGAAAAATGATGATTAGTTCGTATTTATACTGTAAAAATTTTGTCACTCATAATGTGACTCACTTCTTAAGAATATTCTGCTTATTTTGCTCATCACTCGTGGGCAGTCCCATCTCCTTCTGCCTCTGATCATACATCATCTTCTCCACAAGACTCCGGGTCTCTCCATCCAAATCCGACAATTTCGATGGCTCCGGATTAATTTTACGCGTAGAAATTGGTGGATCAGTCGTCAATAGACGATCCCACCAGGACATTTGATTGACTTTCTCAAAATTCAATTGAATATGATTTTTATCCTGAATCACCCATACAGAGTCCTCCATCTTGACCTCAGCACAGAGTTCTCCATTGATAATTGGCTCCTGCCCTTTAAGACCCACCGTCAGTGTTTTCTTGCCAATCTTCACCACCACATCGCGCGATCTCACGTTGAAGTTCACATTCAATGGAACACGAAGCTGAAATCGAAATGATTGTTTTTTTTCTTTCTTTTCTTCAATATGTCGAGTATGTTATCTCAACTGATGAACTTGACCACATTCGTGTGGATTTATTTTTATACAAAAAATTTCCATCTACCTCAACACCTTTTTCAATCGGTTTTCATAGATTTTTCTTATCATGATCATTCTTATATACTAGATTAACCTCTAAATATCAAAAATTGACCATTATACCAAATTTGTGAGGTACTAAACACTGCACTTCAGCAGGGATTTTATTGGGCGAATTACAATAAAATTGTTATGATACATTTGAAAAAAAAAAACAATTTTTATTCTCATAAAATCTAATTTATATTCGTAAAGTCTGTTGACAGTTCGAAAAGTTTTTCATATGAAAAATTATCCATTTTATTCAATTTCAAACAAATATCAATTAAAAAATACAGTGGGACCTCGATAGAGTCGACCCCCGATAGAGTCAATCTCCAATAGAGTCAACAGCTATTTTTTACTCTACGGACTCCGAAAGAGTCAACTTTTCCATTATTATTGAACTAATAATATTGTATGACTTTTTTGAAATTAAAATCAGTGTTTTGGTGTATTCAGGGGCATGACATTTCCTATGTTTCCCATATGTTTCTAGCGAGCCGAAAAAACTTTTGAGTTTATTAGCTGTTTTCTGTCATTGTAGAATGAACTATCAAAAAATACTAATAGAAGATAAAAGCCAATTTAATAACGAAAAAGCAACCGAAAACCCTAAATTGGCAACCTACGTAGTTTTGGAGATTATCTCGTGAAATGTGTACGAAAACAATGAAAATTTTACACTAAAACCGGTTGCATTTTTTAGAGCTAATGTCATCAATCTGGGTGTATCAATGTAATCTTTTGAAAACAAGAAAAACAATATTATGATAAAATTCGTATATTAGGGTAAATTAACCTAATTCAAAACCTGCTCCAAATGGAAATTTTTCGCTATTCCAAATGGGAACGTCATTGTTTTCATGATAAGTACAGTAATAAATTACTATATTTATATATTTTCTATACCACAGTTTCATTATTTAGTTAATTTTGCTCCAAATAAAGCGAAAATCCATTCATATTCACAAATTTTTATTTGTTAATTTTTCAGAAAAGTTAAAAGTGTACTTTTCACCATCGAATTTTCCATGGATCGACCATGTTTTCCAATGAAAAGCACAATAAAGGGACTGTTGTTTATTCGTTTTGTTTAACACTTATGTCATATTTCTGGCTAATTTTAGTTAAACTAAGTGCTAATCTTTATTGTTAACGGTACGTGAAGTTTTCAAATGAAATAATTACCTATTTCGTGAACAAAAAGGGTTTTTCTAAAGTGTCTGCAAATGTTTTAATAGGAAACCCCGGAAATATGATTTTTTTTGGAGAGATTTTCTTATTGTTTTAGATGGGAAAGGAGAAAAGACCAGGAATAAGAACAAATCCTACACTCAAGAGCAACTCAACAGGGTTTTGGAAGCTTTTCTTCGCTGTTTCACTTACACTGTTTGTCTCCAATTAGAAAATTTCCCTTGTCTCCATTTGGATTAATTTGTTTCCAATTGAAGCATTTTACGCTCGCGTATTTTTTTTTGTATTTAAGATTCAAATTACATCAAAATAATTCTCACTAAACAGTAACATTCTAGAAGAGTCAAGGAGCAAATTTATGTAATTCTCTTCAGAAAAAAATATGAACTTAATGTGTTGAATCTTCTGTTAAAGTTAAAGCGTCTGGAAATGGTTTTGAATTAGGACATTTACCCTAACCGTGTGATCAATTTTCGACAAAATAATTTTCTTTTCGTGATTTTAAGCGTTTTAACCGATTGATAAAAGTTCTCTCGTCTTTTCTTTCTTGTCTTAAGATTGTCTGATTAAGCCCTATGATCCCGTATGACATGTTTTTCTGTAATCACATAAAAAAACGATTTTTGTGGTGAATGGTACGGGTAGGGAGGAAATGAGGGTCATAATAATAATCTCCAGGTTGACTTATTACGGGGCCATCTGAAGACTCCAAGTAGATATCTCTAACTGTTTAGCGCTCATTTTTCAGAACGAAAAAATGAGAAAAATTGGTTTTATTGCTGCTTTTGTTAAATTTAGAGCCATAGTTATGTCATAACGAAAAGAATAACTATCAATCTCTTCTTTCACACAATATAAGTTTAAAATAAATTCTAATTAATAACGTTAATTGCATAAGAATTTTCAACAATTAAATGTCTACCGGAGCTCGTCTAAAAAAAGTGAAAAAAGAAATCTTTAAGACACCATTTAATTATCTTAACATGGTGGATGGACCTCAATATTATCACATTGATAGTAATTTTTACTTAAGATACTTACTAATAATAAAATCATTCTGTAAAATCATTTCTTAATCTCCAACTTTTGCCCAAACATACGATTTTTTTGGGCAAGAGGGTGTAGAATTTATGAGTTAATTAAATAAAATTTTCTACTATCGTATTAAATTTATCAATTACCTATCTATAGTATAAACACAAAATAATACCTCTTTATATCAAAATTTCACATTTTAATTGATTTTTTTAGGACTCCGATAGAGTCACCGAATCCAATGGAGTCAATAGGCCTGGAAATAATCAGTTGACTCTATCGAGGTCCCACTGTATATATCTTCAGTTAATAAAGATGAAGACTAAATTTATTGATAAAAGCTCTGACAGATTAACTTTGATTGAAAAAATGTAAAAACATAAATCTTTTGAGTATTTAACCTCGAACTCAACTTTAATTCTATGCCAAAACAATGCCAACATGATAATCGTGTCCAAAATGCAAGACATCAAATCTCGCAATCATCTTCCTTTTGCCTGACCCCCTCCTCTCCCAACAAACTTCATTGGCATTTGAGAGATTGTGTCTAAAAATAGACAGATAGCCAGAGTAATAAATGATCCCGACAAAAACACATTAAAGCCGGATAAAAAAGTATTACTAAATGTCACAAATTGTTAGATACTTCCTCAAGAATAGCCTAAAATGCAATATGACGTGTGCAAAGAAGTGAAAAAGTACTCAAAGACCCCACACAACAACAAAAAAGTTCAATCAAAGGGAAAAAAATATTGTCTGACCCTGATGAAAGATGATCCATTACCGGATTGGAATGTTCAAAAACACGCATTCTTTAAGTCTTTGTTGTTTTTTCCTTAATTGAGAATATCTCATCTCATCCCATATGCAGTACCATTTATTTAGATGATGATCGACGGATTTGTTGTTTAACAAATCATAATGTTTGGGGACAAGACAAAAAGCCCTCCAAAGACTTCCACAAGATGTGATTGCTTTTCCAACCTTGCGTGAAGATGGAAAATACTACAATTTAAGTGGTGAAAAAGGCAAAACACAAAACACATTTCTCAACAATGTATTTATAAGAAGGTCAATTAGGGAAGATCATTTTTTCTCTCTCTTTCACTTCCAAAAAATAATTGTTTTTTCCTTGTCTTCATTTTCCCTTCTAGTAGCTTGTTTTTGATTCTCTTTTTTTTATACTTATGGTATTCCCTGTCGTTAATTTAAATTCACAAACGAGCACAGAATTATTTTTAGGGACGGCCCAGACAAAAATGCCTCGTGGCGAGAGAGAGAAAAGAGACGAGAAAAATATCGAGCACCGCGAGGAATCAATAAACTTCAATGCAATTTCAAGCAACGAACCCGGATTTCGTCTTTTTCCAAAAATAACTCCCAAAAAACCTCCGCACAAACCTGGCGAGAGAACTAAAAGAGGAACAGAACATTTATTTTTCTTTCAGCGTCTCTCTTCACTATGCATTCATCTTCGCAATTTGGCCATTTATGTCCTACAAATTGTCTTTCCCCTTCTATTTATCTTCTTCATCAACTCAACAATTTTTTTTCTTTCTTTTTTTTGAATTTTTAACTTCTTTTAATTGTTTCTAATAGTGGAATATGCCACTGACTCACAAGGGAATTTATTTATAATTTTTCTAATATGCTATTTTTAGCACCGGATTCAGGCGTGAATGCCATGCAAATTTAATTGGAAAATGCTATAATTTGCCTAATTTGTCCACCTGATATGAATTTCCGGGCTGTGCTACTGCACAATTTTAAAGAGTTGATATTAATCATAAATATCCTGGTATAGAGATAATCGCAAGCATAGAGCTAATTGATCTTGTGTGGATTAGACAATTATTGAATTATGGCTGTATGCGGTGATTTTGTGTGCAGAAAACACCTTTTTAAATAGTCATTCTTTATTTTTTCCAGATGGTGTGAAGAATTATTAATTGCACCACTGAATAATTAAGTCATTTAGTTTGAGAGTCTTTCCATTGACACAAGGACAACGACACGGTCTGATTGTGAAATCAATACCATTGAATTTTTACAATCATCGATAATCTTTCGATGTTAATCGCTTTTGGATCAATGGGATCCTCCCAAGAGAGTCAACATATCTCAAAGACTTATTGAAAGAGGATGTCCTCTCCAAAATTATCTAAAAATCAATAATTGGATGGGAATATTTCTTCTATATATACATTCACACAAATTGAATTAGCATCTAATTTTGATATATTCACATCTTGTGAGTTGTATAGACAAAAAATAAATGAAGTTAATTATCATCGAGATTCAAAAGCTTAGCTTTTAAGTTGTGGCGCCAAATTGTGGGAGGTGAAGGTTCATCTCTTTATACATGTTAGACCAGGAGGGGGGTGACATTAGCTCTGAAAAATGCGACCGGTTCTAGTGCAATTTTTTCCCTGTTTTCGTACACATTTCACGAGATATCTCCAAAACTACGTAGGTTGCCAATTTAGGGTTTTCGGTTGCCTCTTCGTTATTAAATTGGCTTTCATTTTGTATTAGTATTTTTTGCCAATTCATTCTACAATGACAGAAAACAGCTAATAAACTCAAAAATTTTTTCGGCTCGCTAGAAACATATGGGAACCATAGGAAATGTCCTGCCCCTATGTTAGACACTCTTCAGAGTTATACCAATACATCACTATATTAAATTTTTCCACTCTATATTTATGTAAGAATCCACCAAAAAAAAAGAAACATCCCAACCGGATTAACAAGATAATATTTTGTTAAGAACACTATATAATATATAATTTAATATATATATAGGCAAATGAATATCCCATAGGTCAATTTTCTCATGCGAAAGATCAGAAGAAGAAGCTCTTCTGTATTTTCAATTAGAAGCACAATAATAATCACGAGGGAGAGAGGACCAATAAATCTTCATGATCACAATCATCAAGCGCTTTAAGAGTGATTTTCAATGCACTATCGAGACTCCATCAACAAATTGCTGCTTCAGTGGCACAAGTAATTATTCATATTTCACAATAATTAGCTATATAGCCTATATATAGTAGATTGACTCTCTTGGCTATATAGCGAAACATGCAGATGGCTTCTGCAATTCATAATAAACTCTGCAACTCATTGAATTTATTGGCTAAAGATCACACAAATAGATCATTTAATTGCTGTTCATCAGAGTTTTTGAAAATTAATTTACGTTTATACTCTTCAGCTGCATAAGTAACATAGATTGTCGTTGTCTTTTAGCATAATGGGCATAATGGTCACAGGAAATTGCTGCAGAGTGATAATGCACTTTTTTGTATATTAAACTTCAATCTTTCATATGAATGGTTTCAATAAAAAAAATCTCTTATAAATTCAAAAATAGTTTCACTTGTACTTAATCATGCTATTAGTAGGTTACCTCAAAAAATACCCTCCTGACCTATTATTATTGAAATGTCTCAGCAAATTGTTGTATTTCATCTTTTGCGCTCTTATATACATAAATTGATTCACAAATGAATAAATTGTAAAGATTTTTCAACTTAGATGAACTACCTTGTTAATACCATTTAATTATACAGTCCCATTATACCAATGGCGTCAATACAGACATTTTAAACCCACGCAGAGAAATGTTATACATCTTTGAAGATCACTATTTCGGATGTTTTGTTTTGAATTCCAAACCCATGAGAGCGGATATGAGAAAATTTCAATGCAAAACCAAAAAAAAAAAAAAAATGAGATCAAATATTTGTAACCTTATATATTCAAAATTCCACATTGTTATTCATATGTTATGATAATGAGATTTTTCTGAGTTGAAGGAGCTTTTATTATCACCTATATGTGCTCGTAAAAGACATAATCAATAAACAAACTCATCATTTTCGCATATATCCAAAAAATTCCACACGCTTTAGAGAGAGAGAGAGAGAGAGAGAGAGAAAGATTTGTGGAGAAAAACCCATTTCCAATTTGAATATTTTGCGTGAAAAAAGAAGTGGAGATCTTATAAATCAAGTCGTAAATTGCTTAAAGAGATGGTTGTTCTTGGCGCCAAAAAACTCACGAGACATACAACCACGTAGAATTCTTTAGAAAAACCTCTTTTCCCATCCATAAAATCTCTCACCCAAAAAACCACTCATATATTGGTTTGACATTAAAAGTGAACACGACGCCCGCAATTTTCGTCATCCAGACACCCGAATAGAACACGGATCTGGCCAATAAAAATTTTCAGAGAGAGATATCGAGATATTTTTTCCCATATTATAAATATATATATATACAGTAGACTCTCTCAAATTCGGGCATATAGGACCGAAATGTCAGCCGAATTAGACAGAAATTCGGGCGACATGTGCTTATAGATATTGAGTTTACACACTCATATATATCGTAAATTGCATGAAAATCCCTCAATAATGCAAAATAACATCAAAACTAAGACAAATTATGCCAAATTTGAGCATATTTGATTCATTTGATAATCATAATCAAACTTGAAAAATGACAACAAACATTTTTCAAATGTAACCGCTGCCCGAAATAAAAAGTAGCCCGATCTTAAAAGAGCCGAATTTGCGAGAGTCTACTGTATAGAAAATCAATTTGTGATCTTTGTTACGGTTTTGCATTCTTTGAGCACAAAATCCAAAAGACAAACTCTTTAAAGCGCAGAAACTGAAAGGTAGAGAGACAACAGAATGATCAAAATTTTCTCTTCGTTTCTTTTATTCTTCTATCGATCCAGAGCCTATATAACATAACTGACAACAAAATGTTCAACACACACACTTCATATTAAATGCTAAACTGAATTAATTGAGCGTGAGAGATTAAAGTCATATTCATATGCGCTAAATGTTAATGAACTTTGAGAAAAAAAAATCTTGAGAGGGTGTAAGAAACTCGACATTTAATTCACTTCCTACAATTTTTTTTTTCATATCATGTGATTCATTATACTTCACATATTTCTATTTTCTTGCAATCAATTGTCACCAAACGTGATTACTATTGAGAAGTATTTAGCACAAGTAGAGGATTTAAATTCAATTGTAAATGTGTCACTCTCGTGATACAATCATTCAAGGCGCTTTCCCGCATTTTTCCCAAGTAGATCACCCTTTAGAAATATGTTCCCAAAAAAAAAAACCAAACTAATTTACGCTTGAAGTTATATTGAGCAATTAATCTTCAAATTTGCATTTTATAGCCATAGTCGGTAAATACGCGTTTTATTGCATCTTTAAATGATGAACAAAATTAATTGAACGGAAAATTAAAAATGTTTTTAATTGTGTTTTAAACTTCAGAGCATATACTCGGAGCTTGAAGTGAGCAGTATTATTTTGTTGTTTTAAAAAAAATAGTAATTTTTCAAAATTCCAGACGATAGGGATTAAATTTAGTATCCGATTTCCAGTAAAGTTTTTTTTATTCTTGAAAGATGGTTCGTAAATCTTAAAGTTTTTTTTTTAAATATAAATTGGGATAATTCGTACAATGATTCTTTTGTAAATCAGTGATACAAAAAATAATGGCCAACGCACAATAATTTTTGTTTAATAAACATGTTTTTGACATTTCAATGAGAGTCAGTGAGATCTAGATCTAGCCATTTCACTCATTCCTATAGAACATTTTGAAAACATAGGTACATTATGGGGCTGTACATAATATAATTTCTTTGGGCATTTGTTTACAGTAGTTTGGCGTGCATGAGAAGAAGCATAAGGAAAGAAACGCAGAAAAAAAATAAAAGAAAAAAGAAGTAGGGGAAGTGCTTATAATTTTGGACAGTCTGCTTATAAGCATCGAAGTTCCAAGTTTGAAGTGCGATATTTTCTATACTAATTGACATTTCTTGTTACTCTCTTTTCAGAAGGGTTGTTTAGAAACTTAGCAAGCTATTTATCGTCTTATTTTTATTAAAATTAGTTTTAATACGTTTAAAAATGAATTGATAAGTAGAGGTGACCTTGGCTCTTATTTTGGACAACTTGTTTATTAATTTGTCCAACTTGGCTGTAAATTTGGACAGCTAATCCGCCTCAATAGGATGCCCATTGTTCTTCATTTGATGAACCAATCTTACCAAGTCCTCTTCCTGTTCATGTAAGGGAAACGTAGAATGTCACAAGAAGCCCGGAAACTTTCCATATCATTCATTAAAGTGATTTGACTTCGGTACTCCAAGTACGTGCGGATTCGCTCATTCCCTGACCTTTCCGGGAGCTTTTCAAGGCATTTCTCGCTACATCTCTTTCGTAGAGATGATGCTCCTTTGTTTCTCCAGGCATTTGTCCAACCTAGTCATCACAAAAGCTAAAACTTCACGAAATTTCGTGAGAAAAACACCTGTCCAAAATAAGAATCATCACCTCACTGGTGAATGTCTTAAAAAATTTCCCATTTTTCACACGAAAAATATAATTCACAAGGCAAATCTCACTTCAGGTCAAATGTACAAATCATCAGTAACGTGAATCAACACAATATTCAATGAATATTCAATAATATCACTCAAAAACAGCGAACAAACTTTGTTAGTACTTCACCAAAACTAAATAAGACTGAAGTAAGCCACGAAGTTCTGTCATATTTCTCGTAAGCAATTGCTCACACTGAATTTTCAACAAAGCAATTTCAACTCAAATCATATTCAAATTTTAACGTATTTAGTGTTAAAATCTTCCAAAAAGAATAAATATTTAGATAGAATTCATTATTCATCAAATATTGGAATAAAAATCCATCATTTTAATCAATTTATTTTTAGTGTCCAATGTTATCCTCAAAGTGTCCAAAATAAGAAACTGGACAAAATTATGAGCATTTCCCCTAATAAAAAGGAACTAATATTTTGAAATATTAGTTCTTCTAGAGAGTACTTTAAAAGGAAGTTAAATGAAAACTTCCTGATTTATTACTCTCTTTTTCAGCTCAAGAAATAAATCAGTCATGTTCTATCCCAGATTCCTAAATTTTATTATTTGTTAGTTCTTTATAAGTTTTTTTGGACTGTATAAATAATGCAAATTCACAAACTCGAATGCACAATGTATAAAGGTAGACTTGAAGCTTGTTCTTGCTATTCTGAGATATTTCTAAAGAATCAGAATCAGATGTCTAGATAAGTTCTAATGCATAAATCTTCAAACACGTTTTAAAATATAAGGTAGCAACAGGTGTTTAAGCTTTTATCGCATTTATAACAATCTTCGAGTTTTGGGTTCTTTGCCACCGAACTTTTTTTTTAAACTTTGGTTTTTTTTTGGTACAAACGCTTTGTCATTTATGATCACTGAAATTCCTTCACCTGCTGACTTAGTAATTCTTCAAATCCATCAATTAAAAGTGAACATTAATACAGTTTAGAGGTGGGATTTTTTTTTCATTGTACACTTCTGCCTTTCAATCCACTTTTTGTGCGATTTACGACGTTCATGAGCAAAAAAGGTGACTATATAGGCTTCAAACTCAATTATATAATTTGCATTCTCTAACGAGATGATCATTTTGCAAAAATGCTTGATTACGCACACCTCTCATTTTCATTATCAAGGACAATGTCTGGATTTTTGCGGCGTCTGTGAGACTGTTGTACAGTAGAAAAAAAAACATTTGCTACAAGATTAATTGAATGGATGATTAAAGTGGATCTCTTATTTTTTTTGTAGATGAATGAAAGATGGCATATACCGAGAGCTTCACTTAGCGGAAGTCACACATCATCAAGTGGACAAAGTATTGGATCTAATTCATCAGACATCTCCTCACTCAGGGAGTTTCAAATGCGTCGTCCACCGGAAGGGATTCACACGTGTACCGGATCCGAACAGGAGAATCGTCTCCGTGAACTTCAGTCACGCTTCGGTGACACCACGCGCCGCCAAAATACACTTGAGAACCCAAAGCGTGGCTCAAGATCTTCCCAAGGATCCTCAGACAGCAATCAGAGTACTCAGGTAAATTCTAATAAGAACACAGTATTCTTTTCTATAGAACACTTTCACGCCTTTCACGCAAGAATTAACCAGATATTACAACCTTGACAAAAAATAACTTTTCTCTTCTTCATTTAATTTGAGAGAATGTGAAGAAAAAACATTAATTGTAGAGCATATACAATTAATTCATGAAGAAATATTTTTTAATGAAAATTTCACAATTTTCCTGCCAAGACTATACACAGTTCTTGTGCAATTCTCGACTCTATAAGGTAAAAAAACAAATAAAATGAACGGAAAGCTGCAAGTTCTTGGGCAAAATTTCACGAGAGGGTCAGTTTATTGCATTCTGTCGTGGCAAACAGTCCCAGTTTCAAGTGTTCTTTTATAATGTTAAGTTTTCTTGTGGGCCCTTCATTTTAAGTGGTAGTTTTTCTTGTGGGTTCTTTTCTTTTGTGACAATGATCAATTGATCATTGTCTTCACGGACCAATTATTGAAAATTATAATCTTTTCTTATTGTTTAAAATCTAAATTATATAACGAATAGTTTCATAGAACTATTTTTATCCTATGAAAAAAGTGAAAAATGTGCATACGTCATACTCCTCAATTATTATAAAATATCATTGAATCATCAGACCGCCCTTTAGGGGTTTATTAGAAGTTTCCGATAGATTTTAATTTTAAAGTGTCAAATTTCTTTAGTCTATTAAGCTAAAATATAAATATGTTCACAATAAGGGCAGAAACACATTGACAATAAAATGTTCACCGTAGCCTTACCGTATTTCGTTAATTTACGCATTTTCATTTCAATTCTTACGCAAATTCTCGATTACCGTATTACCTTATTTCATATTCGATGGCACTAGGTGAAAATATTATAAGAAAATTGAAGAAATAAAACGAAAATGCGATAAACGGTGAGAAAAAAACTGTACAAGAAATTAATCGTACAGTTTTTTTGCTCATCGTTTATCGCATTTTCGTTTTATTTCTTCAATTTTCTTATATTATTTTCACTTAGTTAGTGCCACCGAGTATGACATAAGGTAATACGGTAGTCGAGAATTTGCGTAAGAATTGCAATGAAAATTCGTAAATTAACGAAATACGGTGAGGCTACGGCAAGCATTTTATTGTCAATGTGATTCTGCCCTAAAGCTAAAACGGAAATGATAAACTTTTCTTTATGATACATTTTAACACTAAACCTATCGACCGTGTTTGGTCGTTTTTCCTAGCGCGCTTGGTCAAATAACAGACCGCGGTAGGGTTAGGATACTCAACAAATTTTTTCTTGGAAAAGAGGAAAAAAAAATAAAATTAAACAATGAAAAATTACATTCATATTTTAAGAAATTTATATGGTTTTATAACGATATTGCACCGTTTAAATACGTGTTAATTTTAAAAAGTTTTCGAACAGGTCAATATGACCGGTCTTGGTAGGTTTAGTGTTAAAGCTTTTTAGGAAAACCTTCTAAAACTTTGAATACAGAAACTTTGATGCAAGATTGGAACAGATGAAGCTTCTCTAGACTTTAACTCAGAATTAAGAATATTAATTCTTGACACTTAATATTTAACTCAAATGTTTAAGTTTAAGTCTTCTTTACTCAGAATTGAGAGGGGGATCTCAAATCGATATATGATCGATATAATCAAAGAAAAGAATTTATAGTGCAGTAGAATAGCAATAACATTGCTTCTTTAATTTTATGGTTTCAGTTAATAGAAAATGAGCTTGGAATAGGTGGCTCAATAAATTTTGATGAGCAAAAACGATTGAATAATTCAGCTTAACTATTTTTCCGATCTTGATCTCTATCTTGATTGCAGAATCAAGTTCGCACTTGCAATCATCTTCCCAAAATTTTAATGAAGATTTCTAGAGTAATTCATTAATTCCAAGACTATTACGAAAATGAGTAAATATTGTAATTTGTGAAAACATTTTTGTTTTCTTTTAAATGCTCATCCTGAAAGAGAGGGCAATAGAGGAATCTTAAACAATATAAATATTTTATTTTTCCCCAAGGTCTGAACCAAATAACCTGACAATTATCCTCTACCTCGAATAAAAGTGTGCTTTTCGGGCCATTAGTGGATGATTTCAAATTAAGGCGTGGCTTAATTTGTCACATTATGCTTCATTATGGACTCCCGTAAGCGATAAAAATCATGCAGTAAATAATAGATATATATTATTGAAAAATTTAAATCTTTTTAACTTTATCGCATATCATTTTAGTCTTACTTTAAAAAACAAACTATTTTTGTTTAGTAAAGTCTCTTTTTTTGTTTAAGAAAGGCAGAAAAGGCGAACTGGCGACAAGTCAACCAAAAAAGAAATTACTAAGTAGACATTTTTACTTTTTACCCCAGAATGACCACTTTAGTATCAAATGCAATTTAAAAAAAAAGAAATTAAAAGAATGTACAAAATTGGGACACTTGTTATATTTTCCATTTTACTGTTTCGAACCCCTTTAAACTTTACACGTTTTACACGTTTCACAGGGATTATTAAAAATTTGAAGCATTTTGCTTTAAATTATTTACCTGCAGACAAATCCAAGACTAATATTAGTTAGTGCTATTGCAGTCCGATTTGGGGCACCTGGTAATTAACTCAAAAACTTGCAATTGTGTAGTATGAAAATATTTTAATTGGTAGTGATTTATGATCTTTCCTTCACGTTAATCGTTTTTAAATATGAATTCAAAACTTTTAATGAACTTTGTCTTTTCTCTATTTGTTCCAGAGCTAACTGTACTTTTGATTTTATATTTTTTATGATTACTCGGATTACTCTATATAAATATAAAGCTTTTATTTTTCAAAGTAGTATTACTAAACTACGACACTTCTGTTACATTAATTTTGAGGAATATCGAAATTTAAAATTTTCATCCTGTCAGGACTCAAGGCCCGAAATGATTTTATTTTAATCCTTCAAATTGATTCCTCTTCGGATCACCCTCTGCATATCAGAATATTTCAAAAAATGTTATAGGGTAAAGTGTATAATTTGGAATTAGTGATATAAGTTGGACAATTCGCCGGTACAAGTTGGACATGGCTTTTTTCTTGATAAATACAGTACAAAATTTGTTTCTAAGCACAAGAAACCAAATTATAAAACTAAAGCATTAAAAATATACAAATAAAAATGAAGTAGTAAATTTATCAAGACGAAAAGCCCTGTCCAAATTATACCATTGTCGAACTTGTACCACTGTCCAACTTGTACCACTTTACCCTAGACCTAATAAAGATGAAATGAAAATAATAATGAAATCAACTTTGAACCTTCGTAGATTTTTCGTTCAAACACCTCCGAGAGGTTCTTGGAATTATTTCAAGAAAACAGGAAATTTGACGTCTTGAAATATTGAAATATTGGCCTCAATTCTGAGACCAAGATCAAGATCAAGAAAATTTCAAGATTTTGGTATTCTGAAATCAAAAAATCAAGATCAAGATGTCAAATCTGTCAATTGTCTTAAAATCTTGAAATCCAAGACACAAACCTTGTGGATATCAAGATTTGCAATTCTAGAACCAATATTTCAAGATTTTAAGACGTCAAATTTCTTGTTTTCTTGAAATAACTCCAAGAACCTCTCGGATGTCCATGGAATTTTCAAGATACTAACAATTTGAAGAGTTTCATGCGGAAATCGTTTTTGATGAAGAATGTTTCTACAAGAGATGACATAAAAAGAGAATAACTATGAAAAATACTATGTTTGATCTTGTAATTTAATCGTAATGGTACAAAACCTTTTAGGTGTACGTTTTGAAGCACAACACCCTGAAAATACCTGCAAAAGAATGACATCTTGCATAAGCATTTTAGGCTTTCAGGGTTTATTACACGTCACAAGTTTTGTGTGCGCTTCTTTTAGTCCCGATAATATCCTGTCGTATATTATTTAATATAACCTATGATTATTTTTTTTTAAATTTATATGGCGAAATTTCAATAAATTCTGCAAAGAAATGAAGATATTTGTCAGAAGTGACGTTTAAGTGTGGAAAATCTTGAAATCTTGATTCTTAGCTAAGACATTTTAAGTTCCTCAAATACTTTGCGTCAGAATATGAAATCTTGATCTTGGAAATATTTGACAGCTTGAAATTTTGATCTTGATCTTGGTCTCAGAATTGAGGCCATTGGTTCCAGAATTCCAAATCTTGATATCCATACGGTTTGTGTCTTGGACTTCAAGATTCCAAGACATTTGACAGATTTGACATTTTGATCTTGATTTTTTGATTTCAGAATACCAAAATCTTGAAATTTTCCTGATCTTGATCTTGATCTCAGAATTGAGGCCATTGGTTCCAGAATTTCAAATCTTGATATCCACACGGTTTGTGTCTTGGATTTCAAGATACCAAGACATTTGACAGATTTGACATCTTGATCTTGATTTTTTTGATTTCAGAATACCAAAATCTTGAAATTTTCTTGATCTTGATCTTGGTCTCAGAATTGCAAATCTTGATATCCACACGGTTTGTGTCTTGGACTTCAAGATTCCAAGACATTTGATAGATTTGACATCTTGATCTTGATTTTTTGATTTCAGAATACCAAAATCTTGAAATTTTCTTGATCTGAATCTCGATCTTGGTCTCGGAATTGAGGCCATTGGTTCCAGAATTGCAAATTTTGATATCCACACGGTTTGTGTCTTGGACTTCAAGATTCCAAGACATTTGACAGATTTGACATTTTGATCTTGATTTTTTGATTTCAGAATACCAAAATCTTGAAATTTTCCTGATCTTGATCTTGATTTTGATCTCAGAATTGAGGCCATTGGTTCCAGAATTGCAAATCTTGATATCCACACGGTTTGTTTCTTAGATTTCAAGATTCCAAGACATTTGACAGATTTGACATCTTGATCTTGATTTTTTGATTTCAGAATACCAAAATCTTGAAATTTTCTTGATCTTGGTCTCAGAGTTGAGGCCATAATTTCAATTATAATTAACGTTAAGCCGTCTTTCGGTTTAAGCCGTAGGTCTCTCCAGTACATAATTTTTCGGAGACATTTTTTTAAAACGCTTTATTAAAAAAAGTATTAAAAGGAAATTTTTTTTATATTTAATTACAGAGCGCCTCTTCTGGCTCACTCTTACTGACCGTGGCAAATCTGGAGGAATTCACCCAGAGAACACTGCGAAAGACCCCAACGTGTGTACCAATCCCCTCTGGAAGATCATCATCGAGATACTTTTCCAATATTACTCTGCCACCAACCCTGGAGGACACAAATCCAACCCAGGAGGGTAAAACCAAAGATATGGATTCCGTCTCGATGGCCAGTTCCACGCACTTCACCGTGGTGAATGGAATGGGTGGACAACAGCACATTGCTAAGAGTGGATTCTGCACAAGAGGCCACCAGATAACCATTCTCATTCTTAGCATGAGCTTTGTCTTCCTCATTGGCATCATTGCGGCAGTCTTTCTGCTCGAGAGTGAGTGTCTTAAGCACTAAAAGAATTTTTTCTCCGAATATTTTTTTTGTATGGGAAAACATTCTAATTTGCATTTTATTCATTGCAGTGCGCGCTCGAGACATGCCAAAGTGATTGAGAGGCATCCCAGATGACGCATGGATTTTACGATATTACCAAGAGAGTATTTTTTTTCGCCCAAAACTTAACTGTCTCCAATGTTGATAGAGACAAACTATATTTATGTATTTCAATCACCTTGTAACTTAATTTAATATCAACCTGCCAATGTCTTAGTGGAATCCTAAGGACCACCTACAGGCAGTATCTACGGCCTACGATCTATCAATCTATCCGGAAAGTGTGTGTTTCTTCTATTAACTCGTTTATATTCTGTGATATTCGTAAGGAATAAAAAAAAACTATACGAAAAAAAATCTAAACATACTTCTACTTCTTGAAGCGTTTGGGTCCATCGATATTTCTCCAAGTCACATCCATTGCCTGAATTCGGACGCAGTTTTCCCTTTTCTTTCTCATCCACATCGTCCTCCGTATCATCCAATGGCTGAGAAGTACTAGTATCTTCCTCAGGAGCTTTCCTGCAAATAAAAAAATAAATAAATAAATAGAAAATATTGAAAACTCGAATTAATGTTGTATATTTAAGTTTACCAACCTCTCCCTCTCAATCTCCTTTTGTAGTTTCTCAGCCTCCTCATCCGTAAGTTCAGTGATTGCAGCACCACTGTCTTTCATCTTCATAGCACTTTCCTCTTCTTTCTTCTTCTTGAGAATTGCTTCCTGACGCCTCTTTTCAGCCGCTTCTCGCTCCCGTTTCTTCTCTTCGGCCACAGCATTTGCTTTGTTACCTTCAACCCGGAAGATATCTAGCAGCATCTGCAATGATCACAGAAGTCACAGAACATTCCAGACGACCCCCTAACCTAACTTTTCTTTTCAAAACATTTCTCTAAGTTTTACCTTTTCCCAGTTGCCACCTCCTGTGAAAAAGTCTGTCTTTCGATTGAGAAAAGCTGCAATTGTAGCCAAGAGCTGCAAATATGGCAAAATAAAAGCGAAAATAGAGTAAAAACGAGTAAAATGTGACAGAGTATTGTAACTTTACATCAGGGACTCCACCAGGATGTTGTTCAGCCATGGCAAACAGCACAGAATCGAAACGTCCTTCTTCCTCGCCCATTTTCAACTTATTCTAATTCAGTCTCTACGCAATAGTGAGCCAATTAATAATGCTTTTCACTCAAAAAGCAAGAAAAATGCGTGATTATGCACAAATCTCACAACAAGAAAACAAAACACACACGCGCCAAACGTCAAAGTATGGTCGGTACAGCAGAGCAGTGGGATATTTACAGGAGCCCTGGGAAATTTTTAGGCTCACACTTTTTCAAAAAAAATCTCAACTGTCCGTGTCCGTTAAAAGTCATTGGAAAATTCTGATGTTCTCATACAACTTTTATTCATTTATTTTTTTCATTTTGCTGATCAACATGATCAATACCAAATAAAAAAAATCATGATCAAAAATATTATTTTTAAGCAACCCCATCGCAAACTTCCGAGGAAATTCCATTGGAAATTTTGCGTCAAATTCCGTTCATTCCGTGGATTTTGGGTGCTAAATTCCCGCAAAGCCTTCCATGGAATTTTTCCAAGGAGAGGCCATGGAAAATGGACATTCAATGGAAAATTTAAACAACATTCCATGGAAATCCAGCGTCACTTTCTAGTGGAAGTCCATGGAAAGTTTATATGGAAAATTAAACGTGAAAGTCTGCGGATTCCACTGGAATTTTCCATGGAATATTTCAAAAGTTTTCCTATGGATTTTCCATGGATTTTACAGCAACACGCCCCATTTTTTGTAGGAAAATTCCTGCTTATTTCCTGGGAAAAATCCAAGGAATATTATTATTATTATTGTGTTTTGTTTTGAGGCGCGCGACGACATAGGCCATATGCGCCCATTGAGAAACGGACCCGAGATCCTTAAGTGGGGGGCCTTTTAGTCTTTCAAGACATTATTTGTGTGTGCCATTTTGGCTTTACCAAGGAATAATTCCACGGAAAATTCCAATATCTTTCCGTATAGTTTTTTTTTAAAGAAAATTCCACACGTTTGTTTTTTCGTTTTACCGCTATAAAATGTTCGTGGCGCTACAAAATAGATGAATTATTTTGATCGCAAATTTCATGCAAATATCTTAGTGATTTCTGTGTTACCTATATTATTAATTATGCGACGCTGCGTTTTGTGTAGATAAAGTGAAGTGACAACATTAAACAGACTGCGGACCTATATGTGATTTTATGTCATGGAATGTATTTTTTTAGGAAAATAATTTTTTTGTATGATAGCTTTGTCTTATCTAAAGTGTAAATTCGTTATCGCTGATTCAATAAAACATATTAAAATCCTCGTGAAATTTACTATTTTTTTTTAAATAGGGAAATGAAAATATGAGATGCATGTGACAGTTTCATTTGTTCTCCATTTTCTTTGGTGGAAAAATCCATATTCAATCCGCGTAAATTTCCTGGGAAATATTCCACACAAAAAATCCACTGTAAATGCATGGGAATTTCCTTGGAAATATACTATGTAGAATTTCCGTGGAATATACTTAGTAAAAATACTGGAAAATTCCGAGGATTTTTTCCTTGTGAGTCCTTATTCCGCTTTATTTTGCTATGGGGAACTTATTGTTTTTTTTTATTTAAATAAATTCCAAGAACATAAAACTAAAAAATGGCAAAAAGTGCTTACTTCACCAATAAATGCTGACATGCATAGGAAAAAGGGGATAAATATCAAGTTTTCTAATATCAACTAAAACCGATAAATTAACTACTATATTTTCACTTCTGGAACATCTGCCTACCTCTACCAGACCTGTGCTCGTTAAAAGTCGTGTAATATCGGAAATTTTGTGTTGATAATTCTAATGAAACTATTGCAGATAGCCGTGCTGGTAACATTAATCCCGTTTATTCAGGGTGCCATGATGAATATCTTTGCGTCAAAGACATAATAGAAAGAAAAACTCTCATAAAAGTAAATTGTCTTCTTGATATCTTTGTCGGAAGACGGATGGCTGTTCACTAAACAGCACTAAATTTAAAGAAAATATCATTTCAAATGACAAGCTTCCTAAATCGCGCGAGATTCAACTTGAAAGAGAGATAGAGACACAAATACTCACTTGACAAACATCTGGCACCTGGCGGGCTGCAGTTGAAAAAAAATCTCTGAAATACTACAAAAAATTTTCTTCTCTTATTTATGCTTATTAGCAGGTCTTGCACCTTTTCGTAATACGTACTTTTGCATTCCTTATTAAACAAAATAGTGTTGTACAAAAGGATTTTTCTCAAACCTATCCTTAATTTTGAGACACCTAAGAAGAATATGAGCCTTTCAGCTCAAAATTTCTTCCCAATGTTTTTGTTGTAATAAGGACAATTATTTACACATAACCCAAATAACTAATCAACTAAATTATAAAAAAGTATTTTTTTTTGTGAAAATGACTTAACTTAAAGGAATTAAGCAATTTTCACATTAAAAACCTCTCATTTTCTCTACGTGAATTTTCGCGGCATTTCGAAGAATCCCAACTGGCACCACCAAATTCACTTCGGCTTTTATTTTAGCTCAGGCCTGCCTCCCTTCCACCCAGCGCGCAGAATAAGGCAGCGTTTTCAGTATATTTTTGCAAAGAACGCTGCCTTTTTCTTATCTAACTGTTCCCGCTTCCCACTGGGAAATTAGATTAGAGAGGCCATATCGACGGTTCCATTCCATACTATTCTTTCTCAGAATAACAACTTTTCAGGAGAGAGAATTTTTCCAAAGAAGTTCCATTTGAAATTGGCAAAGTTGGCGATTTCCTATGCTGCCCGTGTTTTTTTTTCGAAAAATTTAATATCTCATTACCCGAATGTCGAATAACCACTAAACTTTCACCAGTTGTATGTAGATCTCGGTCCCAGGAGCAACATATCTGCCGGAGTACAGTCGAGTTCCTCAAATTTGAACACCTGAAATTTGAACGACGGCTGCATTTAAAATGTAAAATATGAGGTTATGTAAAAGAAATTTTGCATGGAGTCTGAATTAGAATAATTTTTCTCTGGTGTTTCCTCAATATTGTCGTATTATATCAATTTCCTCAACAAATTCCACTTATTTAACAACAAATTCAATTGATAAAATTCTCTAAAGTTATTTTTCTTAATTTAGGAAAAGTGAATTTTACATGAATTCCGTTACGTTTTTGAAAATATTGTTCAAATTTGAGGAACTATGCTGTAATATAATTCTAATTTGACTTAAAATTGTGTGGAATAGCCGTTGAAGTTACTATTTATACATTTCACTATTTGAACTGTTTTTATTTTAAATTTATTGATTTTACAGTAGACTCTCGCTAATTCGGCTCTTTTAAAATCGGACTACAGTTCCCGTTCTTTAATCCGGATCGCCGTAATCCGGACGAGTTATCGACGGTTACATTTAAAATACTTTTAAGGTCATGTATAAATGTGTGTTCAAGGTTTTCAGCAGTGAAAATGAATTATCCTGTGATGTTTTTGTTTAATAAATGAAGTATAATAGCATAGAATTCTCTAATTATGTCTTTTTAATATTTTTTAAAACTTTTATTCTAATTCTACAAAAAAACTTGTATTATATTTGCGAGACGTTGAACAAATTCAAAAAATCCATCCGGATTACGAAGCAGACATCTGTCATATTGTCTCCCAATCATCTGGATTACAAAGCGGGCACTGTACTTTTTAATTCGGGCGGCAGTTACATTCGAAAAAAGTTTGTTGCCATTTTTCAAGTTTGATTATGATTATCAAATGAAGCAAAAATATTCAAATTTGTCATGATTTGTCTTAGTTTTGATGTGATTTTGCATTTTAAGTGGTTCTCATGCTATTTTATAATAGCAATGAGCATGTAAACTCAATATGAGTATGCAAATGAACGAAAAATCGTTACATTTCAAACCTGACGCCCGAAATTTCTCTCTAATTCGGTTGACATTGCGGTCTCAAATGCCCGAATTTAAGAGAGTCTACTGTATTATTTATTTTCCTATTAAATCTAAAATAATTTTTGAAAAAATACTGGATAAAATAGTAGAATTACAAAGGACAATTCAGTATTTGAAACTGGATTGTTCCGATGACTTTTCCTAAAATGAGTAGTGTGTGTATTTATAGGGTTGCGGCTCACACTCCGTGGGGATCTTCGGTCCGCCGATGAAAATTCAGAATGCCAGTATGCCGCTACAAGTTGCAGAGTGAAGACGTTTGTTGTTGAAGTGAGAAAAGTTCTCTAAGTCCAATACCAGTGAATTATATCCAATTTACCATCGCAATTGCAAGTTTGACTTGATAGTGATACCATTTAACGGTTAATCGAATCATTCTTGTGCGAAATCATAAAGTTGAACTAAGAGTGTGTTCTTTTTCTGAGAATTTCTTTGGCCATTGATTGAGACCATTTTCATCAGAAAAAGAAGTGTGTGCTTTCTTTTTTTTTCATCGAATATCGTGCTTGAACATCTCTATCGAGAGCTGAAATCTCATTTTTCTGGCATTTTTAAAGACTTTTTCTGTGGGAAATACTGTGAAGTCGAGTTGGTGATTTGCCCAACATCCCCTCAGCGGGTCGATATCCCGTCGAAGGACAGTCAAGGACAAAAGTTAAAAAAACTGCATTTTTTTCTTTTGTAAAACTCCAGTTTTTTCATAATTGTTTTTTTTATTGTAAAATTCTGTTAAATTTGTTCTAAAGACGATTCTGTGTAGTGGAATTTTGCATCTCTAGAGATCAGAAAATCTTTCTAAGCAGAGCAAACAGCGGAAAATTGACAAGGTACATCCAGAATCCAATTAATTCCTAGTTAAAGGGTGCCCCAATTGTTCCTGTGGGTGGTTGGCCACCCACCTACGCCAGTGTCACGGAAAATTGCGTCGTGGGCGGACAGATGGGTGTCTGAGGGAAAAATCAATAAATCCCACTTCTCTCCAGTTGCTTTTTTTGGATGGGAACTCTCGTGGAAAATTTCATAAAAATGTACTGAAAGATTGGAAAAATCCACTGATAAGGGGGCCAGACATACTGGACAGTTGATTCTCATGTTGGCCAATATAAAATTATTGCAAATTGTTTAATATTTTTTCAATGAAAAGTTTTTTTTTTAAATCCAAGGCTCAAACATATTTTTTGGGCAAATTAAAGGAATGCTTTCAAATAACAAAAATCAATAAGAAACAATATTGCAAAAATATTGTGCAAATTCTCAGAAACATTTTTATGCTAAAGATTGTGCAAATTGATGGAAATGGGTTAGAGAGATACCCAAGAATTAGAATCATTGAGTTGAAATGACATGCTAAAGAGCACGTAGCCAATAAGAAAGAAGCCTGTGTAAGTTATTTAAACAAATTTGTTTAAAAATATATTTAATTTTATATTTTTCATGATTTCAAAATCATATTACCTAGAATTTTGAGGTTTTACACTTTATTAATCGAGAACATAAAATATTAGTAGGGGAATTCTGTAACAATATGACAATGCCACATGACAAATTTAAAAGTTTTGTGTGATAAATTCGGAAGAACTAATCGGAAAACCGATTGATATCAGTTACTAAAAGCTTCAAAGAGCTCATTAAAATGGCCAATTCATGCTCACTGGGCTTTAATGTTGTCCTGCTATGGAATTTAACACAAAATTTTGTCATAAACATTGTCATATCGTTACTGAGTTCCCCTACAGGATTGTTAGGGTAAGTGTGCCAAATTCCGACCAGCTTGCAATTTCGGCCACCTTTTTTGTTCCTCGAATTTCCATGAATTTTTAGTTTTTACATACGATAGAGATTATACAATGCAAAAGAATAACAAAAAATGTAGGTTCGACAAACGAGATGACTTGAAAAAGGCATTGGAAGAATTCCCGAAGGGCAAGGAACTATGAGAATGAAGGTGGCCGAAATAGGGTATGTCTACATTTTTATTCATTTTAAAATGTATTAAGAATGATTTTATAGAAAATAAAGACGATAAACTGTCTACAAGGTTCTAAGAAACCCTCCTTAAGTAGAAGGAATAAAAAAATCAATTTCTATTAAAGATATTACATTTCAAACTTTAGACTTTGTATTTCGATTTTCGTAAAATGGCTATTAGCATTAGCATATAACCTTTAAAATCTATTAAAAGGAAAGTTTCAAGATCATTATGATACATAGTATCAACGAAATTTTGTTTTTTGTCAGGATATGTTCTGAAATATTATCGTGAAATAAGAAAAGAACTATTTCCACAAAAAAAAAAAAAACTAAAAACGTATTTTGACAGATAATATTTTTCATCACAGCATTAATTTGTAAGATGGTTTTCTCAAAACCCCAAATCACTATTTAACACAGTTTGGTCTGCAAATCTTGTAACGCGCTACGTATAGTAGACTCTCGCTCAATCGGCTGTTTTTCAATCGGGCGAAAAATTCTGTTGACAATTTTCACGTTTAATTTAACCGTGAAACCGGTTTAAGCTTGTCAGAAATTCCAAGACCTTTCCAATGAGTCCAAATATGATACCATTCGGTTGAGAAATACGCTCTCTAGAGCTTTTTTAACATTTGACCTTGATTTGACCACCTATAGAACTTCTAAAACACCCAAAGATTAAAAAAAATCGCACGATGCGTTTTCGAGCAATATACTGACTTATGAGGGGTACTCTCTCTGTATAGTTTTCCCTATAGCTCCCAACTCCCAACTACCAACTCTCTATAGTGGTCTTCAGACTAAGGTCAGAATCACATTGACAATAAAATGCTCGCCGTAGCCTCACCGTATTTCGTTAATTTACGCATTTTCATTGCAATTCTTATGCAAATTCTCAATTACCGTACTACCTTATCTCATACTCGGTGGCACTAGGTGAAAATAATATAAGAAAATTAAAGAAATAAAACGAAAATTCGATAAACGGTGAGCAAAAAAACTACGATTAATTTCTTGTACAGTTTTTTGCTCAGCGTTTATCGAATTTTCGTTTTATTTCTTCAATTTTCTTGGATTATTTTCACATAGTGCCACCGAGTATGAGATAAGGTAATACGGTAATCGAGAATTTGCGTAAGAATCGCAATGAAAATGCGTAAATTAATGAAATATGGTGAGCATTTTACTGTCAATGTGATTCTTCTCTAAAGGCTCTAAAGGGTACTGAAGGTTTCAAAATCACTTCACTTTCAATATTTAATTTTAAATCAAAATTTTACCAAGAACCTTGACCAACAACCAGTTAGAGAAGTTAAGTTATTTGGCTAAGCCTTAGATCTTAACTCTTCCCGGACCACAACATATCAAGCGAACGAATTTCAGTAAAACTCACTTTATTGTAACTCTTAATGGTCAAATATGATATTTTTGCAGAGAAAGAATTTTTTTCGCCTTTTGAGAAATTGGAAAGCTCATGAGACGAACTTAAATTTTCCCAAAGTCAATATTAGCGATTTTGTAAACTATTTTTTCGTATCAAAGGACTTCTTTACGATATTGATCACTTAAACAAGAAAAATAGGAAAAACTTTCCTGAAAGCTATCTCCCGCGCTGCTAAATGTCAAAATTATCGGCCATATTGGCAAAAATGTCGAACTTGGAATTTTGTTGGTTGACATCAAAAAACAAGTGGCGAGAACCTCGGGAACCGTTACATTTGACGTTTAGATTTTTGGGGCCGAGCGTACCCAAAAAGTTTGAACAAGGTTTTTGAAAATATAAGAAAGATTTATTTCTTTTTAATTTATGCAATTTGTAATTGTTAGTTATCATACACAGTAAAAAAAATTGGCTGCTTTATCATGATTTTCACTGTAAATTTTACATTAAACGTGTAATTGTGTGCACTGGTACACATTCATGTAATTTATACACATTTAGTCTGAAAACTGTGTAATGTTGCACGAAATCTGTAACTTAATGTACACAGCTGTGTAATTATTCGTTAATTTCGCCGTACGGTGAAAAAATACGTAATATATAACAATAAAGTGAAATTTGATACCGTGAGACGTAAAAAAAAACACTTCCGTTACAGTATTCTCTCTATTTTCGCATTAGCAACAGAACATTACTTAAAAGTCCAAAATTTCATCATTTAATTAATTACACAGTTTATGATGACATAAAATTTAAATTACACATTTTCAGATTACTCGTTTCGCTCAAATACATAATTTGAGTAACTTTACAAGAATAATCGTAGTAAAAAAGCAAACTAACGATTATACTTGTAATTTTTTTTACTGTGTATACTTATTGGCCCCGAGAGGTTTTTCCTTATTCAGGTCTAGAAATATGAAAAAAGTCACAATATCTGCAAGGAAGCAGAAA
Organism: Phlebotomus papatasi; assembly: GCF_024763615.1. Lineage (NCBI taxonomy): Eukaryota > Metazoa > Arthropoda > Insecta > Diptera > Psychodidae > Phlebotomus > Phlebotomus papatasi. Next base: position 47,947,147 of record NC_077223.1, read on the forward strand.
ATCGAAAATTCACGATTGTTAACCAAAAATATCTTAGCTCAAGAGTTAATTGGAATCCTGCAAAAAATATCCTAGATTTGGATATCCTTAATAGTTTGTAAATCGGATTTTTATCGATTCTAAATAGTCAAAAAAATCTCTTTCCATGGGTACCCAGAGTCTCAAAGGAGACGAAAGAGTTAGGCCCGTATATCTCTAACCGTTTGATCTGTAGTTGTGGTAACATACAAACTCGAAACTCGAAACTTCAGGTTCCCAAAATTTTTTGAATTGAATTTATTTCATCTCATTCTTGACCTTTCCCACCCCCCATGCGTCTACCGCCGTCTTAGCGTTGATTCCAACCTCCAGGACTAAACAATGGAGTAGTCTAAACTAGTGGAAATGTCCTTTCTCTGGTTCTACCAAATATGACCCCTTAGGGGGTATAAAATCGAAATTAACTCAAAATCGAAGAATTACTGCCCTCTCTGGGGAGTTTTAATAGTAATATTACTTTGAACTCTTTTCAAGGAAAAATGGTACTTTTATAGACCTTCATTTTTTCAACAAATATTATTCACTTTTTGTAAGGTTATAGAAATTTCGTTATAAGATTGTGATTTTTTGAATTTCAATAGTTGCTCACGGAGCAAAAGGTGCCTATTTTGGATGCCTTTTCTTATTAAATTGTAGCCCACTCTTGCTCTGAGCGACTGAGTTTATAAATGGCGCTAAGTCTAAATTCATATACAGTTGTTGATATTAATAATAGTATTTCTCGTAACTCTCGATCCTATTCTATTGCGAGAAAACGTTAATTTACCAAGCAGACATTATTCCAGCTCAGACTTTTCTATTTATACTCTGTCCCATTTTATTCATCACGTTTTCTCGGGAATTTCTGTCTTTTTTCTATCGCTAGTCTTCCGCTCTGGCCATGTGTCACATTTTGCGATAGAGATTATGATTGACGAGTCACTGAAAAATTCCATCCAAAGTTCCTCAACTTTTAATTTTGGAATCTACAGCGAGTGCTTTTTTTTGATACTCAAACAATTTGAAAGTATATTGATAGGGGTTTTTTCCCAGTCTAAAACAAAGTTCTCGGCAAAATTTGCAGTTCAAAAATAAACTTTCTATAACTTTTTTGCCATTCTTGTAAACATTTAAAAGCAATCAATTGATTTTGTAAACGATTTTGTCCTCGAAACTTCCTTAGAAATACGTCTTTAATGATTTTCTCTTTGAGGTTTCTTAAAGTTGATATTCTGCGGAACGGGAAGATGATGGTCTATTTTGGGCCCTAGAAGATCACTAAAATAGCTCTCTAAATTGCCAGACAATCTTTTTTCCTCACTCACTCATACGCATTTCTCGACCATTGCGTGTTGTATGGGAAATGAGATTGCAATAAGAAAACTTTAGCTGCATCTTTTGTGTATAATATGAGTATGCTTTCTCTCTGTCTTTCACGATAAGAACCCAAAAAGACTCTGATGGGAAAACAACCAGCCAAATATTTACAGATTCTCGAATGTCATTAACATCTGTGTTTAATTATTAATTTATGTACGAAACAGGGTTTAAAAAAAATAAAACACTCCTCAGCGTCAGAGACATTCACGTGAAATTGGTCGGAATTAATCGGGTTTCTTTGGCACACGATGTAATGTATGATGCAGAATTGCCACGACATCATCAAGGAATTTTCCTAGTATTTTTTTATTCATTAGACACATTCTAAATGCTTGTTTTTGATTTATTACCACGATATGGGCCTTACAGTTTTAATAAAATGAGGAAGAGCATTTTAATAAAATGTTATTTCCCAAGAACACTACAAATGAGCTGGTTTTTTTTGGTAGCCTTCTATCAACATAACTGATTTATTATAAATGAATTCATAGTATTTACAGTATTATACCAAAAATATTAAGGCATTTTTTTCTTATTCTTGGTACAATATTACATAAAAATAATATTTTGTCTGTCGCATGATATAGGAATTTCGCCATTATTACTGCTTTTAGACTTGAAACTGGTATTGCTGCAATAATCACGATTTTTTTATAATAATTGTAAAACTGAAAAAATTAACATTCGGTTAAGAAGAAATTTCAAGAGCTCTTGAAATAGCACGAGAAGTAAATAGGGAAATAATAATGGAAATTTTCTGAAATTGGAGGAGAGATAAAACTTTGGAAATGTACTGTCAATATCCACAAAGGTTCTTCCTCTAGTGATAATTTTTTTTTGGCTTATTCCATTGGCCCCAGAAATTCTTCCATAGTGAGTCTCGATGAGTGGGATCACTGAGAAAAAAAGAGGGTGCGATTAACTTTTTTTCTCATAACTTTAACACTTTTTATGTGTAAAAATATATCAACAGTTTTTAATGTTAATTTTACACCTTTTTAAGGGTAAAATTAACATGAAAAATTGTAACTTTAACCTCCAGTACACCTAAAAAGGGTAATATTTACACCAATTTTGGATCAATAGGGTACAATTAACATTTTCGTAATGCTATTTTAACTTTTTCGGATTTCTCTCAGTGATTGTGGGTAAATAGAAGAGAAAATTATTTAATATCAATAAATTCAAGGAATTTGCTGAAATTTTAGGGTGGGTGCCATTGACGAGAATTCCTTGTGGATTATCCTGTGAATTCTTGAAATATTTTTCTTTCAGTCACGCAATTCTAGTTCATATTTAGGTGGAAAAGGTAGTGATTTATTGTAGACATTAGATTTATAGCAATTTTGTATCAACAAGCATATTCCTACCTAAAATATATTTCCTGAAATACATTTTAATTACGGATAATTTCTCAATTGTGTGTGCTTTTTCTCATCAAAAATGCTTGTCGTCAAAAGTGTTATTTATAAAGTGCAGAAAATTGCAATGTGCGAGGGTTAAATTTTGTATTAAGTGAACAAGCGCAATATTGCGTTGTTTTTTTTGTGCATCCAATAAATATTCTTTGACATACAGTGCTCCTATGTAAAATTGTTGATGTGCCCTCCAAATAACCTTTCATGCTGTGAAATCATTCATAGAAGAATCGCAAGACTTTACTATTTCACTCATTTTATATTGTTATGTAATCTAAATGGATAAATGACATAAAAACCACACGAAAATTTTTATTGAATGGCAATGATAAAAAAAATCACGTGCAAAAAAATACTATAGAATGGATATTAGAATTTACCACAATTTCGTGTTTTTAGATTATTCTATTGAAAGATATAAAAAAAATGGAATTTATGGAAGAGTAATGACGACGTATATTGTTCTTATAAGAGAACTTTAAAAATTCTTGCACATTTGAGCCTTATGAGCATTTTTTTTTCAAAAATCTTAAAAGAAATCAAAAAGTTAAATTGAGATAAAAATTATTATCAGTCATAATTTTTGTAAATGATTGTTTAAAGATCAATTTGATTTGAATGCGTCAGAAAAGTGGAGTGATTACTCAATTGTAGCTTCCGGGAGTAATTTGTCGGCTGACACAATCTATAGAAGAATTTAGATCAAGTGTGAAGAAGAAAAATGACCTCTGAGATTGTATTTTGAGGCATTTCTTTCTATTCAAAAAAAATATTATTTAGACATGAATTTATCATTACATTAGCACGCAATTCAAGTTGAATACCAGTCTCAGAATTGCTCAATCGTCGCGACTCCCTTCATCGTCATGTCGTATTATATACCAATACATTTTTATGTACATAATGTCATTTGTATATATAGTAAAGATGTTGCGCGACTGATTCTATGTAGCAATTATGTGAACTGAACCACTTCATTGACTGAAGTTGAAGGTTGTACGATTTAGTAATTTTCTTTTATAAAATAACCATTGGGAAGATGTTTTATTTTTATGGTGAGTCTTTTTCTCTCTCCCTCTCTGCACTTCATTGATGAGAATTTATTATAAAAATAGAATAGATCTTAGTGGTAGTTTCTTTTTAATCTTATTCATTCGATCGCATCATATAGAAGATAACTTAACCCTTAACTGCTTTTCAGATTACTATCTTAGTAAATAATCATATTGCATTGTAAGGGCCTTGACAGACTTGAGGATTAGCCGAGAGATGGCTTAGCGTAATTATATTAGAAATAATAGTTAAACCACATTTATATCATTTTCTATTAAGCCGTCTCTCGGCTTAAATCTTAAGTGTGTCAAGAACCTAAGACTTTGTTTATGAAGTTCTAGACTTGCACAGAAAAAATATTGTAAAATTGTTCATAAATGTTTGTGAATTTCCACTGTGGACTTACGAAATGCTCGTAATTCGTAAAACTTTGTATTTTTTCACAAACATTGTTAGTAAAATAATTATTTGACGAGCATTTTTTGTACTTTTAGAAACATTTGTTCGTAAATATTCGTAAACACACAAAAAATATTCGTAAAATTTTGTAATTTGTTCGTAAATTTTTGCTAGACAAACAATAATCTACGAACAAATGTTTGTAAAAGACCATAAAATGTTTGTCAAGTGATCATGTTACGAACAATGTTTGTGAAAAAGTACAAACTTTTACGAACTTGTTTGTTGGGTTTTACGATTTACAAACATTTCGTACGTCCCCAGTAGAAAATCACAAATATTTATGAACAATTTTACAAAATATATTTTTTTAGTGATGGTTATTAAATTAAAATGTTGTTTTCAAAATATGCATATCACCATATACTTCATCTTTGATCGGATCTACACACGACCCACACCACCCACTTTATCACATCTTAATTAAATTTCGCTAAGTGTACTTCTAATTATGTAGAGGATTTTGAAAAACATGCTTTTCGTAAAAATTTTAAAGTGTTTTTTGATACTTCACAAAATTTTTCTCATGCTCTTGTTTTAAATAAGAATATAGTTTAAATCAAAGTTTCTAAATATTAATATATGAATAAATTGTGTAGAAATTTGGAAAATATGTGCAGAAAATGCTGTTTTTACATTAATATATCAAATCGAAAATAAGTGTATTTAGTAGGGGAGACTGGGGCAAAAAGTCACAAATCTAAAAATTCAATATCTTCCAAGGTAAAAAAGATAGCGGCTCAATTTTTTTTCTATATATAGCCGATATAAACCTTCTTCAATGTCGTAAGTTTCTTAGAATTCGAACAAGGAATTTAGAAAATAAAAAATATCGAAATTTTTAGCCCTATTTTTGAAATATTTTCCTTGCAGAAGATAACAATTATTACCTACTTATTTTCCAAAATTGATGCACTTTTGTATATTTTCTAAATAATTTGGATTTATGAATACGAATCCGCTATCTATTTTAGAATTTCACAAAAGTTCTTTTCTCTAGAAATCCTTTTATTAAAAATGGCCACTTGGGGTAAAAAGTAACAAAAGGTATAGAGCAAAAAGTAACAAAAAACTAAGCAATTTCTGACTGATTCTGACTAATTTCTGAATTTAACTGAATTCTTAATTTAACTGAAAAAATAAGTATTTTAGAAGGAAAAGTATCAAGCTTCCTTTTACATTATTCCTTACTGCTATTGAAAAGCTCTTAAAATAATTTATAATTATTCCAAGAACAGATAAAATAATTTATAGACTGTCCTTATCTTAAAACACTCAAATTCTCAATTTGCCTCTAAATTTTCCACAGTGCGATATAATTATGGGTACAAATAGAACTGATTCATGAGTTCAAACATTCCAATGAGAATTTACTCTCCATCGCCACACTTTCTGTGTTTATGGATGAATTAAAATTCAATTTATATTGGTGCATAAATTATTACAAAACACATAAAATTTAAATTAATATGAATAAATATTACCAATTTAAAAACTTATGAGATTAAAAATTAAATATAGTAAGGTAAAGTGCCTTCAATTCGACCGGTAGAGTTATTTATTCAATTTATTTATAGTTGCACTAATATTTGGCGTATGATCTAACATTAATACAGTCAATTATTCAATAAATAAATACGAATCAGTGACAATTTTATAGAAATTCACCATCAAACATTCAAATATTGACCACCGGTCGAGTCGAGGAACTGATCGACTCGAGGGCACTTTACCTTACATTAAATAGAATACTACTAAATTTAAATACTTATTTATTCAATTAAAAATGTCTTTCCCAATTTTTTTTTTTTAATTTGAGCATTAAGCTTTTCATTTTCTGAAAATTTATGAATTTTAATCCAATTTAACTGTGTGGAATGCTGAATGTGATAAAATGTGATCTACTTTATGAAATGATTAGAAAATCTAAATATGTACCACATTTTATTGCGACTTGATAATAAAATTACCTCTAATACAATCAAATGTAATACGATAGCAATGTTTTTTTTTTGTTTCTCTTTTAACATTGTTTATAGAAAAATGCGCAATATCTAGGAAATTTGTATATAATAAATATAGAGATTGATAATGAAATTTAATATGCGATAAGTGATTGGAAAGAGTGTTAACGCATTTCCATGACGGTTGTGAGTGTCATCAATATTTTTGCAAAGCTCATATGGCTTGATAAATCAACACAATACTTTTTGTAAACATTCAAGCCAAAGTGTATGATGAAATAAGTAGAATTGTGTTGAATTGAGTGTAGTTAAAATAGAACGCGGTGGTAGTGCTTTGTAATACTATAAAATGATAAAATTCTGATAAGAAAATTATGCATAAAAAATAATCATATTCCACATATTCATTTTCGATGTCACACTCAACACTTTTTTTTTAAAGTTAGTAGTGTTTGAGAAAAATTTGTGAATTTGAGGTTTTTTTTTTAGAGAGAGATAAAAAAAATACACATGATTGTAAGAAAATCCTTGGAATAGATTTTCGTACCACGTGAAGAACTCGTGTTGTGACTATTCTATAATAAAATGGTTGCGCTAATTTAGTCGTGGTGTAAAGATTTTATACGTTTTTCTTCACACTTCTCAGATGAATAAATATATTAGGATTTTTTTTTCAATTTGGCGCTTCGGCAAAAATTTCCACTTGATCTTTTTTACTTCTTATAGGGTAAGTGTGCCGAATTTCGGCATAGTTGCATGCAAACGCCAAAGTCTCAAGTTTGAAATGTAATATTTTTAATACAAATTGATTTTTTTTGTTACTTTTTTATAAGGAGTGTTACTTGGAACATTGTACACAGTTTATCGTCTTTATTTTCTTTAAAATCATTCTCAATACATTTTAAAATTAATAAAAATGTAGATATAGCTTTGGTGGCTTATTTCGGCCACATACATTCTCATAGATCCTTGCCCTTTCGGAATTCTTCCAATGCCTTTTTCAGATCCTCTTGCTCGTCGAAACGATTTTTTTGTTATTTTTCTGCATTGTATAATCGGTATAATCTCTAGAAAATGCAAAAACAAAAGAATCATGGAAATTTTAGGAACAAAATATGTGGCCGAAATTCCAAGCTGGCCGAAATTTGGTACACTTACCCTATTTCTTCAGAAAAAAAAATGGTTTAAGAGAAAAAAAAATGTCTACGTTGCAATATTGTAGAATAGACGATAGAGTCTCGCGGACTTTGACATCCATATAATTTTATTCAGTTTCAGAATGATCGCAAAGTTTTTATTGCTGTCCAAAAATGCAAAACATCATTCAGCTCAAAAGCAACTTTGAATATAGAGAAGAGAGAGAGAGAAACAGTTAAATAAACATCGGATATGTCATATATTTCTTTTTATTTGAAAAAAATGGCAGCTGATCGCAAATGATCGTTATTTGTTGATCATCTCTGTAATCAAACTTCCAGCAATATCAATTTTCAATTCAGTAGGATGTTGCAATCAGAAGAGTGCTCAACGTAGTTTCTGTGATCTTGACGTTAAACATTTCCCAGAAAGTGATAGAATAAGACAATAAATATATTGGGTATATTTATAGGAATAATCATCATCATTTTCATTGCCCATTTTCTTTTAATTCTGTCGCCAAGTGACACTGGCACTGAACTCCTATTAAAAATTTCTTAACATATCTTCGGAAATTATTTATTTATATTTTGCAAAACAATTATTGTGATATCTTCTTCTCTTTTTTGTCTTTATAGACAACTTCCTAAAAAGTGGATTCTCGTTAAATTTTCTATACATCAGAGCTTACCACATATCACAACTCTTTGTGTAATTTTTTCTGTGCTTGTTGAGCTTGTACAAATCCCGTGAAAAAAAAGAGAAAATAAAAGCATCAATTTGACTTTCTCATTGAGCTCGTGAAGCGAGGAATGGCACCACTTAATGATGCTGATAGACGGGAATTGATGGCATGGGAAGCACCATTGAAGCAGGGACTCTATGATCCGGAAAATGAACATGAAGCATGTGGTGTTGGTTTTATTGTGTCCATTGATGGAAAATCATCGCATAAGGTAATTCAATATCAATTTACCATTAATTTATTGTTTTTTTTAACGTAAAGATTGGATCTTTCTGTGATAGATTTTGCGAGATGCCCAAACTCTATCCGAACGGATGATCCATCGAGGCGCATGTGCATGTGACAACGATACTGGAGATGGAGCAGGCGTTCTTGCGTCCATTCCGCATGATCTCTACGCTAAGGAAATGTGAGTATAATATATATTTTTTTCCTTTTTTCTATCTACTCTTGGTGAATTTTCAGAGTTTTTTTTAAAGAAATATTGTTAAATTGATACAATCTTATGATTTTTACGGGGTGAAGATCAAGGAAAAAAACTATTAAGAATTCGCCGTTGTTATGTGAAATTGCATGATTTTGTATCATGCCAAAAATCAGTAGCATTTTTGGGCATTACTCCAACTTGACCCACCTTCCTTTCACCATTTCACCTTGGCATTGGCTGCAACAACAATTAAAATGTGTTGTGCAGAAAAATTGCGTACGCTGCTCAATTCCCAGGCTCCCTTCCTCTTGGGGAATTCTCAGATTCTTTTTTTTTTAATTACTTTCACGGTGTCTGGTTCATGGTGAATATGCGCAAAAAAGAGATCAACGGTCGCCGACTGATAAAATTCTTCAAAGTGACTTGTAAATAAGCCACAAAATTTTTGCACATATTTTTGTGTGTATATATATAGATTGTGGCAGTGTAGTCACTTTGGATCACAGTGTGACTAATTAAGTTTACTGACCTTGTTTTATGGCGATCGGCTATTTCGCTTTTTTTTTATTTTCATTCACATTAACACGGGGACAGACAATGATTGGGAGTGTTGCATTTGGTGAGCACGTTGGATATTGCTGATAAATTCGGTCAATGTATAGATGGGAAAATTGGTTGGGAGGGAGACGTGAAAAGTCTGAGTAATAAAAAGTTTACTGTGTGTAATTTTGGCTGATTAGACTCGCAGAAGCGTCGTGTGTGAAGAGCATTTCTATAATTGATAGGTCTTAAGGATTTAGGGTGATAAGAAATGATAAGTTAAAGTCGGTCTTTTTTGGTTAATGAAAAATAGATTTCTTATAATTAGATTGGATGAATTTAAATTCAATTCAATTTATTTAATTTAAAATAGGACAAAATATGTCTTCTGTACAAATACTATAAAGCAAGGAAAATTAAGAGTCTGCAGAGAGGACGCATGACTCAGGAAAAGCCCCGTCTTTCGCTCTCTGGGCAAAGTATTTCAGAGTATGACAACTTCCAAAAAAATCGTTTTGAATTTTTGCAAACTAAAGGGCTCTAGACATTGGAAGCAATTTTCGTCAAAAATTTTATTTTTGAAGGAAATTGTCAGCAGTGCTGACAATTTTTGCTGTGAAAACGTCAAAAATTCTGTCAAAAATGCAATTTTTGATGAAAACTGTTCCCAATGTGTAGAGGCCTTAAAGGTGTCTACACATTGGGAACAATTCTTGTCAAAAATTGTTTTTTTGAAGGAAATTGCCTGCAGCGCTGTAAGCAGAAACGTTAAAATTCTGTCAAAAATTCAATTATTGATGAAAACTGTTCCCAATGTGTAGAGGCCTTAAGAGTTTAAGATTACTTTACATTAAAATAAGTTAAAATAAGGTGTTGAAATAAGATTATGTTCAATAATTCAATAATCTATTGGAAACAAATAAATCCAAATGGAGACGAATAGTGTAAGTGAAACCGCAACGAAAGGCTTCCAAAACCCTGTTGAGTTGCGCTTGAATGTAAGATTTGTTTTTATTCTTGGTGTTTTCTCCTTTTCCATCTAAAACAATAAGAAAATCTCTCCAAAGAAATCATATTTCCGGCGTTTCCTATTGAAGCATTTGTAGACACTTCAGAAAAACCCTTTATGATCACGAGATAGGTTATTATTTCATTTGAAAACTTCACGTACCGTTAAGAAAATAGATTAACACTTAATTTCACACAATTCTGTCCAAAATATTACACAAATGTAAGAAAAAACGAATAAAGAACAATCAGCCTAATTGTGTTTTTCATTAGACTGGTTGATAGATGAAAAATTCAATGATGAAAAGGTACACTTTTAATTTTTCTGAGAAATTTATAACTTAAAATTTGTGAATATGAATTGATTTTCGCTTTATTTTCAGTAAAATTGACTAAATAACTAAACTGTGGTATAGAAAATTTATAAATATAATAATTTAGCACTGTATTTATCATGAAAATAATGACGTTTCCACTTGGAATAGAGAAAAGTTTCCATCTGGGACAGGTTTTGAATTAGCTTAATTTACCCTATTTGCTTCATTAGAAAACTTTAAAAATGTAGATGATTTTTTTCAAATTTAACTGCTGCCCGAATTAAAAAGTAGTCCGAACTTAAAAAAGCCGAATTAGTGAGAGTTTACTGTATTATCGGTCCCTTGGTTGACTGGACGGATTCTCCCGAAGGTCCCAGTTCCAAGTCTCTATCTCTAACTGTTTGGCTTTAGAGCTTTCAACGTTCCTTCCAGCGTGGCGTCAAAAAAACGCGAGACTTCAAATTTCCAAAATTCTACCAAAATGTGACCAATGACAACAATATGTCTTCTACATATTGGAAGCGATTTCGTAGAAAAATCCCTTTTTGAAAAATTTTGACGTTTTATAAAAAGCATTTTTTATAAAAATTGTTCCTAGTGTGTAGAAGCCTTATGGCCTCTACATGTTTTTTTTTGCACAAGCATAGGAAGTTTTCTTTAATAGCATTGTCTAGTGTGTAGAAGTCATTAGGGAGCAGGATGTCCAAATAATAACTCAAAATTGAGAGATTATACATACTGCTTCTTCAATGGAGTTCAAGCAGTGAAATGGACAAATTGAGACCTTCCTGTTTTTCATTTTTAATCAAGAATAAAGTTAATTAATCAGCAATGAAGCATCTTATTCAATGTCAACATTAGCGGTCTTATGTAAGGCAGCTTTCTGTGTACATGAGCAGTTTCAGGAAAATTCAGTTTTATCCTTCACGATTTTGTTCCTACCGCTTTGAGAGAAATAGGATAAATACTCCATGTTCTCAAAGTAGTTTTTGAGCCTTATGAACTCTTACACTGGTACCTAACTTGTTTATTAAAATCTAATGCGATTCACATTATTTGTGATTAATTATTTAAAATTTGATCTATTAATTGAATAAAAGGTAGACTTGGCTCGCAAATCAGTTAAATTAAACCAATTTTTGCGAGTCAAGTCTACCTTTTTGTTAATAAATAGATTATATTCTAAATATTAAGTGAGTCAAAGACACAAATCACACATTTGACCGCTCATTAGCAACAATCAATATGAAGTGCATTAAATTTTTAATGAGCAAGTGTTTTAAAACCGTTAGGTATCATTAATTTTATAGAACTTGTAGTGTGAGTTCTGTAAACAACTTTGTAAAATTATATTAAAATGAAACTTTCCAGAATATTTTTTCTCTTCATTTTCTTGATTACGGCAGTTAGTAAAATAGGCTAATTGGAAACGAATCTAATCCTGAATTTTAAGATTTTCTCATTGTTTTTCAGATGGATAAAGGTAAAAAGAAAAGCACGAAGAAGTACAAGACCTATACTTTAGAGTTATTTTTCATTATCAGAATTAGATTCGATTTTCAAATTATTCTATTGTGCCCTAAAAACTAATTGGAAAACGTGTTGTCTAAATTTAAATAGCCTATAATACTGACTAGAAACTAATTGAACTTGAATATATATATTTCATAAGCGTTTGAAAAAAGAGTTTAAAAAATGTACTTCAGCTCCCTGAACTGTCCCATGTTTCTGCGTCTGGATATGTAACATAATTGCAATAGATTTCTGAGATTTTTAGTAGTCTCATTACAATAATAACGTTCTCAGTATAAGATTAATTCTAATGATTCTGATAATTTTGCTTGGATGATAGTTTTAGACAGGTTCATAGAACACTTCTTCATGTCTTATGTTTCAATTCAAAATAATTCTGAGAGTTCATTGCAAAAGCTTAGCAAGTTATTTTACTTGAAAAATTTCAAAATTATTAAAATTAGGATAAGGGCAGAATCACATTGACAATGAAATGATCGCCGTAGTCTCACCGTATTTCGTAAATTTACGCATTTTCATTGCAATTCTTACGCAAATAATTATGATTTCCGAGCGGGGAAATCAGAATGTTGAGAAATAAAGAAGACTTCTTGCTTCTCTCGATGTCCACTTTATTCTATCCAAAATTGTGTTTTTACATCTTATATAACTTTTGAGCCACTGCTCAAGATCTTTGTGATTCAATAGTAAAAATAATGAGATCACCATTTCCTTGTGATTCATTTATGGGTTCTCTGAATTTCTCCCTTTTAACTTGTCCAAGTGCAGAAGGCAATAAAAGTGTCAACTTCTTTTAATTTATTCTCAACTTTAATGAGTCTTCAAGATTTTAAATATGAAATGGAATTATTAGGGAGTACAAAAAATAAGAATTCAGTGGTAATCATACAAACATGATTGAACATGATATGACTTGACTTAACTAAATGTTCCATTACCGTATTACCTTATCTCATACTCGGTGGCCCTAGGTGAAAATAAATCTAAGAAAATCAAAGAAATAAGACGAAAATACGATAAACGGTGAGCAAAAAAACTGTAAGAAAAATTAATTGTACAGTTTTCTTGCTCACCGTTTATCGCATTTTTGTTTTACTTCTTGAATTTTCTTATATTATTTTCACCTAGTGCTACCGAGTATGAGATAAGGTAATACGGTAATTGAGAATTTGCGTAAGAATTACAATGAAAATGCGTAAATTAACGAAATACGGTGAGCATTTTACTGTCAATGTGATTCTGCCCTAAAGGCAAAAAAATTAAAAGTTTTTTTTGAAGATTTTGATTTTGTAAACATAAGTTTTAATACCTTTGTAGCAATTAATAAACATTCCCGATTACTTCAAAATGGGTTATTAATTTTCAATACAGCCCGATATGATATACCACTTCATCGAGCAATCTGCGAATTATTTACCTCTTTATCCCCAATAAAATACTTTTTTTTTGGTATGGAAAAATGAGACGTGTGAATTGCCACGGAAAAGTACCTGCTGCGACATTGAATTATTGGGGTCAAGGTGCAATTTTTCCGTGTCTGGAGATTTTTTTTTTGGAGAAACGAGTATCAGTCAGGAAACGAATTGAATCTTAATAACTGATCAAGATGTTTTACTGTTGAAGAGCACTTGAATAAGTGAATGATAGAGATTCACACTCTTTCCACTTCATTCTTGATTTTTTTTTCTGGAGAGTATTGAGTATAGAAAGAAAATTGTAATTTGTAAAATAAGTGGAGTTTGTGTCTGTTTTTTGATAAGGAATCTTTACGCGCCTTGCGTATTTTTTTATCACTTTACCAATAAATTGACCGTCGCTTAGGGATAGATAAAATTTGATAAAGAATAACATTCTGCGAATGAATGAATATTTTAATTTTTTTTTCATTCAATAAAATTTATACTGTTTCTATAAATAGACTGGTAATTTAATTCCAACGTCGTAGTAATTGAGCCCACACGAAGAAAATGCACAGAAGACTGTTCTTCGTTGCTGAAATTGACACAAATTTTGTGGTGAACATTGGACTGCCTATGTTCTTTTTTTTTAATTTTATTTCAAAGTTAACAAAAAATTGATTTGTGCCGAACGAAATTATTATTTCTTTTTTTTTTGAATGAGAAATATACGACGGAATTTCCTAATCTATACTCACTAAATGCCTGAAAAACGCAATGACACAGAAGATCATTTGTGTTGCACGTGAAGATCGAGTGATGGTTTATTTGTGGCGAAACACTAAATAATTTTTCGAGGTTTTACATGTTGCCTTTTTTTGTAACTTCTAAAATTTCTTAGTTATATTTGTGTGTTGTTCCGCGGAAGAGGACGGAAGAACAGACGACTAATGGAATGGTTGATGAACAAATTGCGCATTGGAAGTGAGAATCAACTTGTGAGAAGAGAATTACTAAGATGATCTCTAAGTGGGGTCAAATAGCAGTTATGGTGTTATTTTTAGATTGTGGAAAATTGGCATGACGAGGGTTTAGAAGGGTGATAAAGTTTGTCCCAGTTTATTGTCCATGCCTTTAGATCATGCTGTATACCTGATAGCAGAAAGCAGAATAATCCAAAATAATAAAGCAATGAAAAAAGAAAATTCCATTAGCAAAAAGTCTGTAAATTTTGTCGTAAAACTCTAAGTGATAATTTTTTTTGGAGAGGATGAACGAAATTTGAAGAAATTGATAAAAGAGAGCCTGGAAATTTTTCTTGTCTCTTTATTTTCTTCCTCAAATGATTCAAATATCAATTTTTTTGTTATATATTTGGTAAATTTAAGACGAGTCAGACAATTTTTTCTCTCTGAGGTATAATCAAAGAATTGCGTAGGTCAGTGACTTTGTCGACAATAAAATATCATCAAATTTTTTTCTTTGCTCGTCTTTGAGTTTCCCAGTTCAACAAAATGTTACTTATTTTAGTGAAATTCGATATTATTTTTTATTTTAAAATTGATTATAAAGTGATACAAAACGAATTATGCAGAAGAATTTATTGTTTATATTACTGAAATATGAGATCAGTATATATTTAGATTAATAAGCAATTTTTACAAGAAACTCGGTGATAGCAAAGGAATTTTGCCTGTATAAATATCATTTCATCTCCAATAAACATTCGTCATAATGCAATAACTTGATACTCCAAGGAGGGAGAACAGTTGAAGTAGCATTTTTGTTTTTCGTGAAATAAGCCATATGGAAGACTTTACAATAAGACGCTACTGTTATGCAAATTCGTTCAAATATTTACAGAGCAAGATTGTTCTTTTTAAAGAATATTATACAAGAATATTCTAAGAAATATCTAAATATTGAGAGTTTCAAGAGCTCTTAAAAAGTAAGGTCAATGTTGGGTAGACTATAGCATTTTAGATCTAGACAGATCACAAATGGTGGCTTTTATGAAATCCACAAGAAGATGAAAAGTAAATTGGAAAAATTGCTCTATGTAACAGATATCTGAATATTCAATATTGGAAGAATTCCCGAAGAGCAAGGAACTATGAGAATGAAGGTGGCCGAAATAGGGCACCAAAGCTATGTTTACATTTTTATTCATTTTAAAATGTATTAAGAATGATTTTAGAGTAAATAATGACGATAAACTGTATACAAGGTTCCAAGCAATACTCCTTAAGAAGAAGGAATGAAAAAATCAATTTGTTTAAAAAATATTACATTTCAAACTTGAGACTTTGGCGATTGCATGCAACTATGCCGAAATTTGGCACACTTACCCTACTATTCACATAAGTCGATTGGTCCTTTAAAGGACCTTCTCATAGTCAGGACCGAAAAAGCGCTCTCGGTAGCGCTCATACACCTCACGGTTGCATAGACTTCGGAATCGTCCCTCCTCACATATGGGGCCAAAAATCCGTCGTAGGATCCTCCTCTCAAACGCGGCTAAGATTTCGCAATTCTGTTTGCTGAGGACCCACGTCTCAGACGAATATGTGAGGACTGGCAGGATCATAGCCCTATACAGCAGTAGCTTAGTCTTTATGCTTAAGTTTTTGGACCGGAAAACTCTTGATAGACTGAAATAGGCTCTGTTGGCTTTCAGCAGCCGTGCGCGGACTTATGTTGAGATGTTGTTGTCGGCTGTGATTGTTGACCCAAGTTACACGAAGGAGTTGACAACTTCAAAGTTGTAGTCCCCCATCGGGAGCCCTGTTTGACCGTTGCTCTCCGTAGATGTTGGGGAGTTGCTGCTGACGAGGCCACCATGTACTTCGTTTTGCCTTCATTTATCTGTAGCCCCAGATTTCGTGCCGCATGTTCAATCTGGATATACAGCTCTGGGATTGCACCCCATAATGTCAATATCGTCAGCGTAGGCTTGGAGGCTAGGAACTGCGTGGACTTATTGAGTATGACCCCCCTCATGCTCACGCCGGAGTCACGGATCGCTTTCTCCAGTGCCAGGTTAAAGAGGACGCACGATAGTCCGTCGCCCTGTCTGAGTCCGTTGTTCATGCAAAATTCTCGTGACAGTGATCCGTTCGCCTTTACTTTGCTCCTCACATCGGTTATGGTCATCCTAGCCAGTCTAATCAGTTTGTTCGAGATGCCGAATTCTCCCATGGCTTCGTACAGTTTTACCCTGCCTATGCTATCGTAGGCTGCTTTGAAATCGATGAAGAGATGGAGAAGTGCTTGGTCATGCTCTCTCATCTTCTCCATAGACAGCTGAAGGGAAAAGATCTGGTCTGTTGTTGATTTGCCTGGAGTGAAACCACATTGGGATAGTCCAATAATGGTCTGAGCGAATGGGGCTATTCGACCAAGCAGAATAGAGGAGAATATCTTATAGGCGGTACTCAACAACGTAATACCCCTATAGTGGCTACAGTTTGTGATATCTCCTTTCTTATGTATAGGACAGATAATGCCAATTTTCCATTCGTCTGGCATTACCTATTCTTCCCATACACGGAGCACTAGTTGATGAACAACTCGGTGTAGTTGGGCGCCCCCATGTTGGTACAGCTCTGCTGAAATTCCGTCTACTCCTGACGCTCTGTTGTGTTTAAGCCGACGGATTGCTATTTCAACCTCGTCTATACTAGGTGGCTCTAGTATAGTATCAACACCTTGAGTTGTTGGGACCTCCAACCCATTGTTGAGCTGTCCGTTGAGAAGTTCATCAAACAAGGCGTGAACGTTTATGAGGGTTATGTTTTGAAACATACCTCGCACGCGTAGAGTACATAGTCTTTCACTTATCGAGGCGAAACCGATGACAGCAGGCTTTATCTTTCAGCTGTCAAGGAAGCCTGTTCCGAGCACATGATGTCGAGGGTGGCAGCTAGAATAAATATTATAACTCCCTTTTTCCAGGACGCCCTCTCCTGTCCATCTAAGCTCTTGAAGAGCCGTTATATCAGCCTTGTATTTGGACAGGACATCGGCTAGCTGCTGAGCAGCTCGAACTCTGTACAGAGTGCGTACGTTCCATGTGAAGACTTTTAAATCGTTGTCCGTTTTTCTTTTGCTGGGTCGTCGTCGTTGGCTCGCTCCGTATCCGAGGTTCCTTCTGTCTTTCTGTACAATCTTGCTTTTACGGGGAAAGGTTGTCAGCCCCTCGCCCAACCCTCTCTAGAAGGACCAGATCCCTTGTTCGTCTGCCCCAGATTTGTGACATCCCACTGGGGTTGGTTACCCAATCTTCCGTCACGCATCTGGGTGTGCCGGGGCCTAACAGGCATCTCGCCCTCTTGGAGGTGAACATCGGAATTGGGGGGAAGAGGGTATACGTTACGCATTCACCCCCCTTTAGACCATATTTTTATTTAAATCACTTCCTTAAATATTGAAAAATTAATAAAAATCTGGACATTGCTTTGGGTAGTATTCCGGACACTTTGAGTGAAATACTGGCCACCTTGTTTGTGACTACCTTTTGTGAAGCAATAGATAGAAAATTTCAAAAGGTCATACGGAACGAGTTTAATATTTGGTTTAATACGTTTATACGACCCACAAGCCCTGAGATTTTGCGTGTAATTTGTCCTGAAGACCTGAAGAGCAGCATCTCAAATTTACGCGCAGATTCCCGTAGCAATTTACCCTTCCTGAATTCTTCAAATGCCTTTTCCACATAATCTTTTTCATAGAAGCGATGGTTTATTTCTCTAGACATTGTAGAACTCAGAAATTGAAAAAAAAACATAAAATGAATAAGAAATTTAGGAAAGCAAAAGATGTTGCCGGAATAGGCAACACTACCTCACCGGAGAGGCACTCACAAAGTATATACTTTTTTACGCGAAATACAGGATCCAGCTGGGAAATTTCACACAAAATTTAAAGATTGATTTACTGTTAATATAAACAGAAACAATCTTTAATAAAAACAATCAATTTTCATGAAAAACACCGAAGGAAAACCTTCTGCACTTCACCACAAATCGTAAGACTGCTAGAAACACAATCGATCTGTTACAGTTTTTGTAAGGTTCCACACTGAGCGAAATTTAAATTCAAATTATACCTAAAATTTAACTGTCTTTGTGTTAATACATCCTAAAATGAATAAATATTTAAAAGCAAAATGAACTCATTGACTATTTGAAGATTACATACATAATTTTAATTAATTTATTTCCATGACCGAAATTACACTCAAAGTGGCCGAAATTAGAAGCTGGCCGAAATCTGACACACTCTATAGTTATAAACTATATTTCTAAAAAAAATATTTGTTGAAGTTTACCTTTAGGTTGCCTACGAACATATGCAATTACAGTAGAGTCTCTCAAATCTGAATCAAAATGTCGAAAAAATATTATCCAATGCTTCTTATGCTTCTATCAATTAGGGCATCCGAAGGTGTGATCCTGCCGGAATTTGGGAAGTATGCAACTGGAATTCTCTACTTGGACAGAAATACTCATGCCGAAGTGGAGAAGGAGTTTAACATCTTGAGTGAGACGATTGGTTTGAGTGTTCTGGGCTGGCGCACGGTTCCTGTGGCCAGTGAGGCAATTGGTGCCGTGGCGCGAAAGAGTGAGCCACTCTCACGTCAGGTGTTTGTAACGGCGTCCGAGACGTCTACGCTGACTGAAGAGGAGCTCAGGCGGCAAGTGTTTGTGCTGCGAAAACGTGCCACGCACGAATTGTCCAAGCCCGGACGTCGCTTCTACATTTGTTCACTGTCACTTAAGACAATTGTGTACAAGGGTCTCTTCACGTCTGACCAACTGTGGCAGTACTATTTGGACCTGAAGAATCCCGATTTCTACTGCTACCTGGCACTGGTGCACACACGCTTCAGCACCAATACTTTTCCTTCATGGGAGAGAGCTCATCCGTTGCGAATGATTGCTCACAATGGAGAAATCAATACGCTGCGTGGTAATGTGAATTTCATGAAGGCACGTGAAGGTGTAATGAAGAGTGAGGTGTTTGGAGACGAGCTCAAGACACTTTTTCCGGTGGTGGAACCCAATCTTTCGGACTCGGGATCATGCGACTGTGTGCTAGAATTTCTCACAATGGCCAGCAATCGTGATCTTCCCGAGGCAGTTATGACCATGGTACCCGAAGCCTGGCAAAATGACAGAACTATGCCGCAGGAGAAGAGGGATTTCTACCAATGGTCAGCTTGTGTGATGGAACCTTGGGATGGTCCAGCACTCATCTCATTCACTGATGGACGATACATTGGTGCCATTCTCGATCGTAACGGTCTTCGTCCATCACGCTTCTACGTCACTAAGGATAATCTCCTTATTATGGCATCAGAAGTTGGTGTATATGATGTTGCACCTGAAGATGTCGTGCTGAAGTCTCGTCTAAAGCCGGGCCGAATGCTTTTGGTGGATACGCAAGAGAAGGCTTTGATTCAAGATGTGGAACTCAAGAAGCGTATTGCAAAATCTCGTCCACATTCCCAGTGGCTCAACGAGAAGGTGAGTAAGAGCTCATTACAAGCCAATTTCTACCCCCAGAATTTCCCAGAATCAGTGTTTCGCAGTGACTTATAACAAATTTTTAACCCCATCTTTCCAATGCTACTCAACGCTTTTATGTCTAGATGGTGAGTCAAAATGGTTAATAATTGAGAAAAAAAACATTGTTGATTTTGTTGTAGAATTTGTTGCAGATTTTTCGTTTGAAAGTAGAATGAAAAAAATAGGAACAAAAAAAAAACATAATACTTAAAAAAATAAATATATTTCTGACACCGTTTAGAATTAAAGGGAAAATATTCAAGGGCATCAATTTCTTTGGATATCGTTCTTTTCTACACTGAGAAAAAAACGCGGGTGCGATTAACTTTTTTTCCTCAGAACTTTAACACTTTTTAGGTGTAAAAATATATCAACATTTATTAATGTTCATTTTACACCTTTTTAAGGTTAAAATCACATAGAAAAGGGTAACTTTAACCCACAATACACTTAAAAAGGTTAATATTTACACCGATTTTGGATCAATTATGCAGGGTAAAATTAACATTTCCGGAATGTTATTTTAACTTTTTCCGATTTCTCTCAGTGTAGAACTACCTTTTTTGATTCACAACGAATGCTATTCCTTTTATAAAATATTAAAACTTTATTACAAGCAGTGCGTTTTATAAAGGAAATTGATAATGTAATTTATTTGAGATTTTTAAGGTTCTTGAAGATAAATAAATCCCTTTTCGCCATATTTACAGAAAGTGGACTTTATTAATTTATTATTATATTAATATTAATATAATGTTAATTAATTTTATATTATTATAATAATAATTGACTTTTGGTTTAACTTTATTTTTCAAAAAGTCATCAGTTCAATAAAATGTCTTTCTCAAAAATTACTGAATTTATAAAGCACGAACTAATTCATTAATTTGACATTGAACATAGTCAAAAATCTCAGACAAAATGGAATTAAAATTCTAACTTTTCATATTATTTATTATGAAAAATTATCTATTTTTGTTAAAGTGGCGGAAAGTGGATAACTGGTGAAAACACCCTAGAAGCCTATTTAAACTCTGAGAAAAAACGGGGTGCGATTAACTTTTTTTCCTCATAATTTTAACACTTTTCAGGTGTAAAAATATATCAACATTTTTTAATGTTAATTTTACACCTTTTTAATGGTAAAATTAAAATGAAAAGGGTAACTTTAACCCCTAATACACCTAAAAAGGGTAATATTTACACCGATTTCGGATGAATACTTCAGGGTAATGCCCAGCACAAAATAACTTTTGTTTGTAAACATGTTTTCAAAATTTTCTATGAGAATGAGCGAAATGACTAGATCTAGATCTCATTCACTCTCATTGAAATGTCAAAAACATGTTTAATAAACAAAAGTTATTGTGCGTTGGGCATAAAATAAACATTTCCGTTCATTCAGTGAAGTAAATATTATTATTCTAAATCTTTCGTTTGAATTGAACATTTTCGACGAAGATTTACCCCAATTAATTTTTGCCTATCATTCAATGTAGAACATCTAACATTAAGGGGTTACGTGGGTAAAAAAGACTGGAAAATAGCATATTTTCTCTAATTTTTACTTTCAACATAATAATTTTTTTTAATTCATATTCTAAAGCATATAAAAATTACAGCATTTAAACTGTATTTTCTGAAATTTTCATTTAAAAAACTTAAAAATTTAGCCATTGTGGCCTGATTTTCGAAGACCTTTTTGAAAAAAAGAAAATACTTTGCGGTGGACAAGATTTCTTAGAATCTTAGATTATATTCATCTTAAATAAAAAAAAAACATATATTTCCTCTTAGCTGCTGAGTTAAACTTGTACTTACTGAACGGTACAATATTTTGAAAATGAAACTTGGATTTTTGAGGGAATTTTATACTATAAAAAAATACTATTTGCGGTGCATTTTACACCACGTTTTGTCTTCTAAGATAATCTTGTGATCAAGATAAAAAAATTATCATTTGAGTACGAGTTGAAGTCATCAGCTAACAAGAAATATTTAGTTTTTTTTTCGTTGAATATACTCTGAGAAATCCTGTCCACCGCAAAGTAAATTTCCTTCAAAAATCATCCCCAAAAATCAGGTTGGTAAGATTTTCAAAATTTTATAATAAAAATTTCAGAAAATACACTTCTTTTCTAAGACTCATGAGTTGTTCATAGTTCAATACATTGTGTATCGAAATACCCTTGTTTAGATAGACCGTAATTGTTTATTTGTATTATTCTGTTTGATTTAGTGTTTTTCTGTATTTTATACCATACAGGTTATGTTGTTTCGTATAAGCATTTGCTCTCATAGGCCATTATAGTAAAACTTATGGATTACTAAGAGAAAACAAATTATTTTTAATTTTTAATATCTCTCTAAACATTAAAAAAATCATTTCATTTAGTTTGTTGAGATTTTTTTAATTTTGCTATCAAGAATGTATGTTTGCATTTGACTTGGGATACTTTTTTTTTAATTCAAATTCTTTTAGAATGTTATCACACTTGCATTATATTACACATTTAATGTTATTCACATTAATTTATTAAAGGTGAGCATCCACCAAAATGTGTGATTTGTGTTTTAACCCTTTAAGGTCTAACATTGGGGGTCAGAAAAAATCATTTTTTCTGACTTTTTAGAACAAAACACAACTTTAGAAGGCTATAGGAAAAATTTCATTTTTGGGTCACCGGTGACCCAATCGTCCTGAAAGGGTTAAATCACTTAACATTTATAATTTGACATAAATATTTATAAAATGGCAGACTTGGTCCACAAAGAATTACGCTTTAAGTTAAGTCAATTTAAACCTATTTTTGCAAATCAAGTCTACCTTTTTTATCTAGATAGAACAAATTCTAAATATTAAGTAATTCAGTGACAGAAATCACACATCTGTAGGGGAATTCTGTAACAGTATGACATTGTCTTGTGACAAATTTAAAAATTTTTTAATAGTAAATCCGGAAAAGAACTAATCTTAAATCTGACATATACCTATATTATTACGAAACAGTTCATAGAGCTCCTTGCAATGATCATTCACTGAGAAAAGAAAGAGGGTGCGATTAACTTTTTTTCCTCATAACTTTAACACTTTTTAGGTGTAAAAATATATCAACATTTTTTAATGTATATTTTACACCTTTTTAACCCTCTAACGGGTAAGACCGCCTCCAGTCGGTCTTCACAAAAATCACATTTACAGCGACAATAAAGGTTTTATTTATTTAAAAGTGCTATAGTGTCCTCGGTAATGGTCTTATTATAAACATCTCTTGAAAGTTTGAACTCATTTTGACTCTTCGTTTTGTTGCTATTCCCAGTTTTGTGTGACAGGTCAGAGAAAAAGCATCAAAAAATATTAGTGCAAAAAAAAACTCATTTCCAATTTCCATAAAAATACCGATTTAAAGTTATCTGACTAAAATAAATTTATTTTTTACTGAAAGATATGTCATTCTACTTTGTATATTTTATTTGAAAAAACTAAAAATGTGAATTTTAGAAGCAAAAAGAGTTTCAAAAATTTTTATATTTTCTCACGTAGCGCCTAAACTAAAAGAGATAATGAAGAATGGATGGTTTTTTCGACTTTATTGGATCATAATTATCCTAGAAAACATTGTTTTAGAACTTTTTTTTCGCATATTAAAGAAAACACCGTTAGAGGGTTAAGGGTAAAATTAACATTGAAAAGGGTAACTTTAACCCCCAATACACCTAAAAAGGGTAATATTTACACCGATTTTGGATCAATACTGCAGAGTAAAATAAACATTTCCGGAATGTTATTTTAAATTTTTCGGATTTCTCTCAATGTTCGACGCTCACCAGGCTTATTGTGCTTCTCCAGACAAATATGACACTATCATACTATTACAGAATTCCCCTTCTGAATGCTCATTATCGATATAATATAATGTGAATTCACATTAAAATTATTATGTGATACCAGGGTTAAAGTTTTAATTAATGTAGTTTAATTTGTTCAATGTGCAATTGCATTTAAAAAGTACTCCCTCCGTTCCGAAATAAGTCGTACGTTTGGGAAAAATTCTTGTTCCGAAATAAGTCATACGTTTGGGAAAAAATTGGGATTAAGGAAAGTTTGTTGGTAAATGTTTTGTGTATCAACAATTATCTCTTGTAAAGAACTATTGCTAATGTCCAGTACTAATATTGGGGTCCAGTCTTGATGATTTGTTGAGGAACGAATGTCTTAAAAATGTATTATTTTTGGAGTTTTATTTTCAATCTAAATTAGGTGCAGAATGGTGAGAGATACAGACTTGGGACCTTCGGGGGATCCCCCCATAAGTTGACCCTGGGACCATTAATATGTCCTTTATTTTGCCCCCACTCCTTCCCTTCCCCTCCAAAATCATGTTTTTTGGGATTGCTCGAAAACACGTCGTGCGATTTTTTTCTTCAATTCTGTATATGTTTTAGAGAAACATATAAATTGTCCCAGGGTCAACTTATGGGGGTCCACTGAAGTTCCCAAGTCCCTATCTCTCACCATTTTGCATTCAGATATTCGAACACATAAAAAAGGATGTTCTTTTTATTGCTCATTCTGCAAAATTTGAACAATATAAAAATCCCATATCGGTAATAGCTGTTGAGCTCTACTTGTGCATACTAAAAATTTAGAACAAATTCTAGCCTGTAATGTTAATCACAGTCCATTTTTTAGTAATTAACTATCTACCGGAGCTCTTTGAAAAAAACGCGAAAAATGGACAACTTCAACATATCGATTCCTCAACTTACCATCGTGATAGGATCCCCATATTATCCCTGGACATGGAGGATAGTTCATACACAAGATATTTGCAAATAAAAAAAACATTCTCTGAAGCCATTCCTTAATCCCTAATTTTTCGTCAAACGTACGACTTATTTCGGAACGGAGGGAGTATTAAAAAAAAACAAATAGTTGACAAGAGTTTTTCATCAGATTGTCCTCGATGACATCCGAAGAGCTGATTTATTGGCTGGCGGTGATCGTTTGATGGATGGTGTTAATGGTCAAGTGAAGCGTCGTGATGGAATTCTCGATCCACGTCTTCTACTTTTTGGCTATACCACTGAGACGGTCAATATGCTACTAATGCCGATGATTGAGAATAAAAAGGAAGCTCTTGGTTCAATGGGAAATGATGCTCCACTTGCGTGTCTTTCGGCTTTTCAACCACTTCCCTATGAATATTTCAAGCAACTCTTTGCCCAAGTTACAAATCCACCAATTGATCCATTCCGGTAGGTATTCTGGATCTCTTTTTTTTTTAGGAAAATTCTTCAATTTGATATTCAATGGGAATTTTGATTTCCAGTGAAAAAATTGTCATGTCACTACAGTGTCCAATTGGACCAGAAGCCAATATTTTGCAACCATCAGCGTTGCAAGTACATCGAATTTGGTTGAATAATCCCATTTTGAGTGTTACTGATACGGAAATTCTGAAGCGCAATCGTCATAGGGATTGGAAGACAAAGATTTTGGATATTACTTTTCCGTGCGAAGAAGGTCCTGATGGTTACAGTAATGCTCTTCAGAGAGTTTGCCTTGAGGGAAAAGCAGCAGCAGAACAGGGATATCAACTATTGGTGTTGTCTGATCGTCAGGCAGGTGCAGATCGATGCCCATTGTCGGCTCTTTTGGCTCTCGGAGCTCTGCATCATCATCTTATTGAGACGCGTCAGCGTATGAAAGTGGGAGTAATTGTTGAGACGGCTGAAGCACGAGAAGTTCATCATATGTGTGTCCTTTTGGGCTACGGAGCTGATGCCATTTGTCCGTATTTGGTATTTGAAATGGCATCAGCATTGCGTGAGGATGGAGTATTGTCCAGAGATCTGTCCGACAATATGATCTATCAGGCTTATTCACAGGCAATTGATACGGGAATAGCTAAAGTGATGGCTAAAATGGGCATAAGTACCCTTCAGTCGTACAAGGGTGCTCAGATTTTTGAAGCTGTGGGCATTGGGGAGGATGTTGTAAATCTGTGCTTCCGTGGTACTCAGAGTCGTTTGGGTGGTGTAAATCTCAAGATTATGGCCTTGGAGACACTAACAAGGCACAGTATGGCTTATGGAAGTGGTTCACCTGATATGAAGATTTTGCGAAATCCTGGTCAGTATCACTGGCGAACTGGAGGAGAGGGACATATCAATGATCCAGCATCAATTGCTGCTCTTCAAGAAGCTGCTGTTGCCAATAGTTTGAGTGCCTACGAGAAGTACCGTGCAAGTACAATGGAAAGTGTGAGACAATGTACACTTCGTGGACAGCTGAAACTAGTGGAGAATAGACAAAAGATTTCCCTGGATGAAGTGGAAGCAGCATCAGAGATTGTTAAACGTTTTGCAACAGGAGCCATGAGTTTTGGAAGTATTTCCCTGGAGGCTCACAGTACTCTGGCTGTATCAATGAATCGACTCGGTGGAAAGAGTAATACAGGTGAAGGTGGTGAAAATGCTGATCGGTATCTCAATCAGGATCCGGAATTCAATAAGAGATCAGCCATTAAGCAAGTGGCAAGTGGACGTTTTGGTGTTACAGCCTCCTATTTGGCCCATGCTGATGATCTGCAGATCAAGATGGCGCAGGGTGCTAAGCCAGGAGAGGGTGGAGAATTGCCAGGGTATAAAGTGACCAAAGATATTGCCAGTACTCGACATTCTGTACCTGGAGTTGGATTAATTTCACCACCGCCACATCACGATATCTACTCAATTGAGGATCTGGCTGAGTTGATCTATGATCTCAAATGTTCCAATCCAAGAGCAAGGATCAGCGTGAAATTGGTGTCGGAGGTTGGAGTTGGTGTTGTGGCAGCTGGTGTTGCAAAGGTAAGGCTACTTGTAAGATTATTTTAGCCTATGGAAATTGTGATTCTTTCATTAGCTGTTACTCGAATACACTATCACACTGAGAAAAAAACGAGGGTGCGATTGACTTTTTTTCCTCATAATTTTAACACTTTTTTAATGTTAATTTTACACCTTTTAAGGATAAAATCAACACGAAAGAAGGGTAACTTTAACCCCAAATACACCTAAAAAGGGTAATATTTACACCGATTTTGGATCAATACTGCAGGCTAAAATTAACATTTGCGGAATGGTATTTTAACATTTTTTCGGATTTCTCTCAGTGCAGTTATATCCTTAAAATGGTTCAATATGTTTTTAAGTTCGAGTAGTTCTAGAAAGGTTTCGTATACAACATAGGGGAAAGGCTCATAATTTTATCCAGTTTCTTATTCTGGACACTTTGAGGATAAAATTGGACACTAAAAATAAATTGACTAAAATGATGGATTTTTATTCCAATATTTGATGAATAATAAATTGCATCTAAATACTTGTTCTTTTTGGAAGATTTTAACACTAAATACGTTA
Source organism: Phlebotomus papatasi (assembly GCF_024763615.1). Taxonomy (NCBI): domain Eukaryota; kingdom Metazoa; phylum Arthropoda; class Insecta; order Diptera; family Psychodidae; genus Phlebotomus; species Phlebotomus papatasi. The sequence continues at coordinate 47,974,519 of NC_077223.1, forward strand.
AATTTTGAATATGATTTGAGTTGAAATTGCTTTGTTGAAAATTCAGTGTGAGCAATTGCTTACGAAAAATATGACAGAACTTCGTGTTTACTTCATTCTTATTTAGTTGTGATGAAGTACTAGCAATGTTTCTTTACTTTTTTTTGAGTGATATTATTGAATATTCATTGAATATTGTGTTGATTCACGTTAGCGGTGATTTGTACATTTAACCTGAAGTGAGATTTGCCTTGTGAATTAGATTTTTCGTGTGAAAAATGGGAAATTTTTTAAGACATTTAGGGTAAATGTCCTAATTAAAAACCATTTCCAGACGCTTTAACTTTGATAGAAGATTCAACACATTAAGTTCATATTTTTTTCTGAAGGGAATTACATAAATTTCCTCCTTGACTCTTCTAGAATGTTACTGTTTAGTAACAATTCTTTAGATATAATTTGAAAGCTTCTTAAATACAAAAAATACGCGAGTGTAAAATGCTTCTATTAGAAACAAATTACTCCAAATGGAGACAAGGGAAAGTTTCTAATTGGAGACAAAGAGTGTAACTGAAACCGCGACGAAAGGTTTCCAAAACTTCGTTGAGCTGCTCTTGAGTGCAGGATTTGTTCTTATTCCTGCTCTTTTCTCCTTTCCCATCCAAAACAATAAGAAAATCTCTCCAAAAATATTATATTTCCGGGGTTTCCTATTGAAGCATTCGCAGACACTTCAGAAAAACCCTTTTTGTTCACGAAATAGGTAATTATTTCATTTGAAAACTTTACGTCCCGTAACAATAAAAATTAGCACTTAATTTAACTAAAATTAGCCAGAAATATTACATAAACGTTAAACAAAAGGAATAAAAAACAGTCACCTCATTGTGTTTTTCATTGGAAAACATGGTCAATCGAGGAAAAATTCGATGGTGAAAAGGTACACTGTTAATTTTTCTGAGAAGTTAACAAATTAAAATTTGTGAATATGAATATTTTCACTTTATTTGGAGCAAAATTAACTAAATAATGAAACTGTGGTATAGAAAATATATAAATATAACAATTAAGTACTGTATTTATCATGAAAACATGAGGTTTCCATTTGGAATAGCGAAAAATTTCCATTTAAAGCAGGTTTTGAATTAGCTTAATTTACCCTACCAATGAGGTGATACTCCTTATTTTGGACAGGTGCTTTTCTTACGAAATTTCGTGAAGTTTTAGATTTTGTGATGACTAAGTTGGACAAATGCCTGGAGAAACAAAGGAGCATCATCTCTACGAAAGAGATGTAGCGAGAAGAGTCTTGAAAGGCTCCCGGAAAGGCCAGGGAATGAGCGAATCTGCATGTACTTGGAGTACCGAAGTCAATTCACTTTAATGAATGATATGGAAAGTTTCCGGGCTTCTGTGACATTCTACGTTTCCCTTACATGAACAGGAAGAGGACTTGGTAAGATTGGTTCATGAAATGATGAACAATGGGCATCCTGTTGAGGCGGATTAGCTGTCCAAATTTACAGCCATGTTGTCCAAATTACTAGCCAACTTGTCCAAAATAAGAGCCTAATTCACTTCTACATATCAAATTATTTTTTTAAACGTATTAAAAATAATTTTAGTAAAAATGAGATGATAAATAGCTTGCCAAGTTTCAAAATAATCCCTCTGAAAAGAGAGTAACAAAAAAAAGTCAATTAGTATTGAAAATATCGCAGTTCAAAATTGGAACATCGATGCTTGGAAGCAGACTGGACCAAATTATGAGCCTTTACTCTAATACCTATAACCCTAAAAATGAAGAAAAACAATAAGAAGTGCAAAAAAAATCAGTAGAATAATAATGGCAAAATTTTTTTGGTCAGTAAAAAAATCAAATTGGTCAGTAAAAAAATGAAATATTGGTCAGTAAAAAATCAAATGCGGCGAGTAAAAAGTAAAATATGGTCAGTAAAAAATTAAATATGGTCAGTGAAAAACTTTTTAAAAAAATCGAAAAAAATTAAATTTGGTCAGTAATAAATAAAATTTGGTCAGTATAAAATAAAAATTTGGTCAGTAATAAATCAAATTCGGTCGGAGAAAAGTCAAATTTGGTCGGTAAAAAGTCAAATTTGGTCAATAAATTTTTCTAAATTAGTAAATTGTGAAATTTAATCAGTGGAAAATTAAATATGATCAGTGAATAATAATTTAGCCAATGAAAAACTAAAAGGAAATCAATAAAAGTTAAAACTTTGCATATCCGGATAAAAAGTATTGCACATTTCGTATTGCGGAAAGTTCGTATTTTATTATATTTCGTCTTTTACCATTTCGTATTTCATATTTCGTCTTTCCGACCTTTGATTTTTTTACTGACCAAATTTTATTTTATACCGACCAAATTTTATTTTTTTACTGACCAAATTTGATTTTTTACTGACCAGATTTTTTATTTTCTACTGAATGTATTTGATTTTAAGGACAAGAAGGTCAAAAATTGAGGGTCAGAAAAAAACATTTCTTCTAACTTTTTATAGCAAAATACAACTTTAGAAGGCTGTAGGAAAAATTTCATTTTTGAGTCAGTAGTTAAAAAAATGTTTGATATTTTTTTTGAATCAGTGTTTAAATTGCTTTTTCGAAAGAGTGTTTAAAATATCTCACCAGTGAATATGAGTTTGATCACAAAATGAGACTGAAATCAATAGTTGCACTAAGAAAAAAAGAGGGTGCGATTAAGTTTTTTTCCTCATAACTTGCACACTTTTTAGGTGTAAAAATATATTAACATTTTTTAATGTTAATTACACCTCTTTAAGGGTAAAATTAACATGAAAAAGGGTTACTTTAATCCCTAATATACCTAAAAAGGGTAATATTTACACCGATTTAGGATCAATAATGCAGGGTAAAATTAACATTTCCGGAATGTTATTTTAACTTTTTCGGATTTCTCTTTGTGTGTGATTATGAAAGACTCACAAAAAATCTTAATAAAAAAGAAACTTACTAGAGATTGTTCTAGTTAGACTTTAATTTAAAGTTTTATATCTCTAACTGTTGTAATGTATGAAACCAGGGCAAAGCTGAACATATCACAATTTCCGGACATGATGGAGGAACTGGTGCGAGTTCGTGGACAGGAATAAAAGCTGCTGGTTTGCCATGGGAACTCGGTATTGCCGAAACACATCAAGTTCTTGTATTGAATGATTTACGTTCTAGGTGAGTCGACAAAATCACGATGAAATCGCCACATTAAAAACACAATCGAAAGAACGCTCGAAGCGCCTCTGATCGGAAAAAAAGCATTGCATTGGGGTCTCGAAAAGCGCCACGCGAAAGACGTCTCCTCAGACTCTCGCAGTGTTTTGGGGGTGGTGTATGTTGGATGGTTTGAGAGAAAATGAAACACGAGCGGCAAAGAGATGAGATGAGATGTTTGGCGGGATGGCAAGCGCAAGAGAGACAGAGAGTGATCGGATAATTAGTAAATACATTTTATTTATTATTTTTTTTTTTAAATATCATGCAATCATTTTTTAAATCATTTTGTAAAAAAAGCATAACTGTGCACATTTGAATCTCATTAATTGGTATCTCTCTTTTTTTCTCTTTTCTCTTTCTTTATTACCCCCTTCTTTCTCACGTGTTTCACTTATTAACCTACTACCCCCCTACTATAATACACGCTGTGTGATATGCATAAAAACACACAAAAACATTAGAGTTGTTGTTCAAGCTGATGGACAACTGAGGACGGGATTCGATGTTGTTGTGGCTGCTCTTCTTGGTGCTGATGAATTTGGCTTCAGTACAGCTCCATTGATCGTCATGGGGTGCACTATGATGCGCAAGTGTCATCTCAACACCTGTCCTGTTGGCATTGCCACTCAGGACCCCGTCCTGAGGGCCAAATTCACGGGACAGCCAGAGCACGTGGTGAATTTCTTCTTTATGCTGGCTGAAGATGTAAGTTTTTTTTTATTTTAACATTCCATATTTTAATCTCAGACAACATACCATTTTCCCTTAATCCAAGACACTTTGCGTCCGATACATTTTAGAGAATTTTAGATTCAATTAATGTAAATCGTGCTTTGTTATTATACTGAATCTAACGTATTAAACAAAAATTTATACAAAAATTACGATGTTGTATCGATTTTTAACAAAATCCGCACAGAATTCAAGTAAAACGAACAAAATTGCTAAACATTCCGTTCGGAAGCTGTGACGATTTTATACTCAATTTTAACCGTCTTATGCTGCAGCTGTGCGCTTTTTATTTGTAATTTATCCTTTTCGTTTTCAATCTGTGTGTGCTTTACATACAAGTGAAATCATTTAAAGCTTAAGTTACGCGCAATTTGGCCATAATATTAATCGTTTTATGCCGAATCAGTGCCAGTTCAGTGACAGCCTTTTTTTTAACTTAAGCTGTGCGGGTTTCATGCACAATTATGTACGTTTTTACTGAAGATTAATTTAAAAATATATATTTTGACTTTTTCTTTGCGTAGTGTGTTTAACCCCTTTGTATTAAGAACAAAAAATCCTTAATTTTTTCTCCCCTCCTGGAGTTTTTATTGGCTACTTAAATATACAGAAACAGCTAAATAATTTTACATCAACTCTTCTATTTGAAACACTTTCTTTTAACTCTAATTTCTGGTTAAATAATGATAAATAATATAGAAAATATATCACTGTATTATATTTGCATTGCAATTATTGCAAATATACCAAATTGCAAGTTCTTTTACGTATCATTATATCAAAGTCTCTTAAAAATTATCGTAGAGAAAACAGGGAAATTTCGACCTGCAGGTCTTATGGTATACCCTAGTGCCCCAGAAATTTCTAATTAGTGCAGTTTTATAGGAAATTTACTGCTCTACAACTTTGTGAAAGTCATTTCACTCTATTTTGTAAGGAAATACATTTATCGAGCTGTTTTCTAATTAAGGTAATTTTGTGACCATTTTCAAAAATGCTGGGGCAAATAGTATCAGACATGGGATATTATCACATTTTGATTTGCTTTGTTACGGGCTTTCATAAATTAAAAAAAATAGCTAGGTGACATATTTTCATAGGAAATTTTTTCCTCTACACCTTTTTAAAACACAGTTTTCACTATCTGAACGAGAAAAGCGCTTTCCAAGCTATTTTAGAAAAGAAAAAACACAAGAGACTGCTAATCGTTTGACAAATGCAAACAAAAAGCGGCGAGACGCGGAAATGACGTTTCTTCTCGCCGTGAGACATCAGAAATTGCTTTGGTCTGTGTTACTTTTTGCTCCATACCTTTTGTTACTTTTTACCCCAAGTGGTCATTTTTAATAAAAGGATTTCTGGAGAAAAGAACCTTTGTGAAATTCTAAAATAGATAGCGGATTCGTATTTAAAGAATCCAAATTATTTAGAAAATATTTACCAGTGCATCAATTTTGGAAAATAAGTAGGTCAAAATTGATATCTTCTGCAAGGAAAATATTTCAAAAATAGAACTAAAAATTTCAATATTTTTTATTTTATAAATTCCTTGTTGGAATTATAAAATACTTACGACTTCGAAGAAGGTCTATGGAGGTCATCTATGGAAAAAAAATTAAGCCGCTATCTCTTTTGTCTTAGAAGATATTGAATTTGTGAATTTTTGCCCCAGTCCCCCCTATTTTTCATTAGACAGAAAATTATTATTCATTGGTATAGTCAGAATAATTACTTAAAATTTTAGGCTATTTTTGTCCCTATCGCTCGTAGAGGTGAAAAATGCGCCGAATCAGAATATGTTGGATTTTCCAAAGTCAGATAAAAAGACGTTTCATTTATTTTGTTTAACGGTTAAATTTTTATTGTTGATTTTGTCTCGTCGTTAAAGGGTTAAGAAAAATTATAAAGATTAAATAAAATATCATTTCTGTCCATTCTATGTAGACTTATAGGCTAGGCGGTGTGAGATATCTTATTGTCGTCTTCAAGTGACCCCTCCATAAAATGTACAACATTTATTAGTTTTTATTAAATAAAATTTATTTAGAATGTGATTTTAGTATAAACAAAAATAGGGTAACAAAGAATTCATTGTTGCAGGATCATGAAGAAATGCATTTATCACATATTTTATCTTGAATTAAATTTATTATTTCTTAAACTTTTGAATCCCAATCACTCACGAATCAGTACGACGATTAAATAATTAATTCACAGTCACAATATTACTGCAAACCACTTTTAAATTTTGCTTTTAATGCCGTTAAGAAAATTATAAAATAAATTTTCAGATTCGTCGCATAATGGCTGATTTGGGTGTGCGCAAATTCCAAGAGCTAATTGGTCGTACAGATTTACTAACAGTGCGTCCGGACGCCTTGTCTGATAAATCAAAAACCCTGGATTTTGCTCTTTTGCTGAAGAATGCTCTGGACTTGCGTCCAGGTACCAATATTATTGGTGGTTCTGTGGCTCAAAATTTTGAGTTGGAAAAAAGGGCTGACAATGTATTAATTGAGAAGTGTCGTCCTGTTATTGATGGTCAGCAGGAATCAATTGTGTTGGACATGGAGATTCACAATGAGGAAAGAGCATTTGCATCTACCCTCAGTTATGTAATTGCGTCCAAATATGGTGAAGCTGGATTGCCAGCTGGCCATGAGATTCATGTGAATCTGAAGGGATCAGCTGGGCAGAGTTTCTGTGCTTTCTTAGCTCGTGGTGTCACTGTTAAGTTACACGGAGATGGTAATGATTATGTGGGAAAGGGATTGTCTGGTGGTACAGTGATCATTACACCGCCCAAGGAAAGCACATTTGAGTCCCATTTGAATGTCATTGTTGGCAATGTATGTCTATATGGAGCCACTGAGGGTAAGGCCTTCTTCCGCGGAATTGCCGCTGAGAGATTCTGCGTGAGGAATTCGGGAGTGACGGCAGTGGTGGAGGGAGTAGGTGATCATGGTTGTGAATACATGACTGGTGGTCTGGTGGTGATTCTCGGACTCACAGGGCGTAATTTTGCCGCTGGAATGTCCGGGGGCATTGCCTATGTATATGACGTTGATGGCAGTTTCCGTGGGAAGACAAACACTGAATCCGTGGAATTGCTCCCACTTGAACAATCGGATGACATTGAGGTGGTCCGAGAGTTACTTGAGGAATTTGTAGAGCACACGGATTCTGTGATTGCTGGTGAAATTCTCAGAGATTGGCCCTCAGTGTGCTCGAAATTTGTCAAAGTATTCCCATATGAATACCAAAGAGCATTGAAAGCTCTCCAGGAGGAAGTTCTAGAGGCACAATTGAACACAGAGATGAAATCAATTGAAAATGGGCACAATCATGCCGATGAAGCAGCTGTAAAAGACATTGAGGACTCTGTTCAGGATGTAGCCATGGAGAAGAAGAAACTCACACAAATTCTCGACAAAACTCGTGGTTTTATTAAGTACAAACGCGAAACAACATTCTATCGTGATCCAGTTGCCAGACAAAAGGATTGGGATGAAGTGTACAATTTCCCACATGTAAGACGCAATCTCAGACGTCAAGCAGCGCGTTGTATGGAATGTGGAGTGCCATTTTGTCAGTCTAACTCCCATGGATGTCCACTGGGCAATATTATACCCAAGTGGAATGATTTGGTCTTTCATGAGGATTGGCGTGAAGCACTCAATCAATTGCTGCAGACCAATAATTTCCCTGAATTCACAGGACGTGTATGTCCGGCTCCGTGTGAGGGAGCCTGTGTTCTTGGTATTTCTGAACCTCCAGTCACCATTAAGAATATCGAGTGCACCATTATCGATCACGCCTTTGAGCAAGGATGGATTGTTCCCGTAGTACCTGAGGAACGTACTGGAAAACGCGTCGTGATTGTCGGATCAGGACCTTCTGGTAAGTGTTTTGAATTTTAATTAGAATCTTTTTTAAATCTCTAACGGCGTTATCACACTTGCACATTAAAATTTTAATGAGATTCACATTAATTGTCGCTTGTAAGCGTCCATATATGTTATTTGTGTCTTTGAGTCACTTAATATTTGGGGATTTTCTATTTATTGATAAAGAAGTGGACTTGGCCTGCAAAAATAAGTTTAAATTTACCTAAAGCATAAATATTTTTCACATTAAAAAATTAAAGAGAAACCCGCATTAATTTTTCGCATTAATGCTATAAATCAATTTATATCCAATTTTGCGGGCCAAGTCTACCTTTTTATCAACAAATAGATCAAATTTTGAATATAAAATGATTCAAACACACAAATTACACATTTGGACTCTCACCAGCGACAATTAATGTGAATCATATTAAAATTTTAATGTGCAAGTGTGATAACACAGTTACGATGTGATACTCAAACTTGTTCGACTGGATTTTGATAATATTAAGAATTGATGTCCGACTGTCTTAGGAGAAAAATCCCTTCATGTTTTATCAAAGGTCCATATGCAAGGGCATATTGTTGTAGAGGCAAGGGGGACTCGGACTATTGTTCCCATTTACACGATTTATAAAGAAAAATAAAAGAAAAAAGCATAACACCAAAAATAATTCCAGAGCACCAAGATTTAGCTCACTTTAAGAGCATTTTCACTCGAAAAAGCGGCCATTAGGGTAAATATCCTAATTCAAAACAATTTCCAGACACTTTAACTTTGACAGAAGATTCAACACATTAAGTTCATATTTTTTTTTCTGAAAAGAATTACATAAATTTGTTCCTTGACTCTTCTAGAATGTTACTGTTTAGTGAAAATTATTTAGATATAATTTGAAAACTTCTTAAATACAAGAAAAAGACGCGAGTGTAAAATGCGTCTATTGGAAACAAATTAATCTAAATGGAGACAAGAGAAAGTTTCTAATTGGAGACAAACAGTGTATAAGTGAAACCGCGACGAAAGGCTTCCAAAACCTTGTTGAGTTGCTTTTGAATGCAGGATTTGTTCTTATTTATGGTCTTTTCTCCTTTCTCATCTAAAACAATAAGAAAATCTCTCCAAAAAAAATCATATTTCCGGTATTGAGTATCTGCAAATAGATACTTCAGAAAAATCCTTTTTGTTCACGAAATAGGTAATTATTTCATTTGAAAACTTCACGTACCGTTAACAATAAAGATTAGTACTTATTTTAACTAAAATTACTAAACATGGTCGTTCGATGAAAAATTCGATGGTGAAAAGGTACACTTTTAATTTTTCTGAGAAATTATCAAATTAAAATTTGTGAATATGAATGGAATTTCGCTTTATTTGGAGCAAAATTAACTAAATAATGAAACTGTGGTATAGAAAATATATAAATATAGTAATTTAGTACTGGATTTATCGTGAAAACAATGACGTTTCCATTTGGAGTAGCGAAAAATTTCCATTTGAAGCAGGTTTTGAATTAGCCTAATTTACCCTAAAAAGCATATTCTTGTAGGAAATTTGCCGCTCTACAACTTTGTCAAAGACAATTTTCCTTTAGTTCTAAAAGATTTTTTTTCGATTTTGTGGAAATTCTTGAAAATGCTTTGAAGGTCACGTAAATTAAAAAAAAAGTTTAGTTGAAATATTTTGATAGGAAAAAGGTATATACGGTATATACCTACACCTATATATCAGATTGATCATAGTGAATTTGAAGTTAAAATAATGTAATGATTTAACAGGTCTTGCTGCTGCTCAGCAACTCAATCGTGCTGGTCATTTGGTGACTGTCTTAGAGCGAAATGATCGCATTGGAGGTCTCCTGCAGTATGGCATTCCCACAATGAAACTGTCCAAGGACGTAGTGAAGCGTCGAGTGGATCTCATGGCTGCTGAAGGCATTGAATTCCGTACTGGAGTCAATGTTGGCCGAGATGTATCTGCAGCTCAATTGGCTAAAGATTACGATGCTGTTCTACTGACTACGGGAGCTACATGGCCACGAGATTTGCCCCTTGCTAATCGCGATCTGGGTGGCATCCATTTTGCCATGGAGTTCTTGGAGTCTGGACAGAAGAAACAGCTTGGTGGTGCCATTGAGAACATCTCGGCCACTGGGAAGGATGTCATTATTATTGGAGGTGGAGACACGGGATGTGATTGTATTGCTACATCCTTGCGACAAGGTGCCAAAAGCATTGTAACCTTTGAGATTCTTCCTGAACCACCAAAAGGACGTGCTGCCGATAATCCCTGGCCACAGTGGCCAAAAGTTTTCCGTGTGGATTATGGGCATGAGGAGGTTCGCGTGAAATTCGGTAAAGATCCAAGGCAGTATTCTACCACGACAAAGGCATTCATCAGCGATGGGAAGGGGCATATCAAAGGTGTAGATACGGTCCAGGTGGAATGGACAAAGACACCAACTGGACAATGGAGCATGAAGGAAGTGCCTGGCACGGAAAAACACTTCCCGGCAGATTTGATTCTACTGGCTATGGGATTCTTGGGACCAGAGAAAAATGTACCCAATGAATTGGGTAAGTTGATGACATTTTTTTTGTCTATATTCAGGAAATTTGATGATTATTATTTTATACTGAATTAGGTCTTGAACTGGACAATCGTGGCAACATCAAAGCCGTCAATGGATCCTACGGCACTTCCAATCCCAAGGTTTTCGCAGCTGGAGGTAAGTTTATGTATATTATCATTTTTTTATAAGTATTTTTCTATAATTCATATAATCTATCGTCCTACAGTAGAACAAAATATTTAAAATCTTGGTAAAAAAACATATTTTTTAGAATTTTTGAAATTAATATCTGCACTTAAAAAAGCTAGAAAACTCGAACAGATGTAATTTTTTTTCAATTTGATTTTCGACTAACTATTTTTTGACAGAGTTACTTATTTTCCGTTGTAGTATACAGAAGAATTATTTCAACTTTTTTTACAGTAACTCTTACTCTTTTTATCCCGAAATTTACATTAAAAAAGAATTAGGGTAAGTGTGCCAAATTCCGGCCAGTTTGCAATTCCGGCCATCTTTTTTGTTCCTCGAATTTCCATGATTTTTTAGTTTTTGTATACTCTAGAGATTATACAATGCAAAAGAATAACAAAAAATGTAGCTTGGACAAACGAGATGACGTGAAAAAGATATTGGAAGAATTCCCGAAGGGCAAGGAACTATGAGAATGAAGGTGGCCGAAATAGGACACCAAAGCTATGTCTACATTTTTATTTATTTTAAAATGTATTAAGAATGATTTTAAAGTAAATAAAGACGATAAACTGTCTACAAGGTTCTAAGCAACACTCCTAAAGTAGAAGGAATGAAAGAAATCATTTTCTATTAAAGATATTACATTTCAAACTTGAGACTTTGGCGCTTGCATGCAACTACGCCGAAATTTGGCACACTTACCTTATAATAATAATTTTTAAGAGTTAAAATAGTTTAAATACTTTTTTTAAGGAGTTAAAGTCTTTTTTTTTGCTTTTTTCACTATTTTTTTATTTTTTCTTTATCTTCCTTTTTCTAATTTTTTTCTTGATCTTGAAGAACCCCATATTCCGAGATACTCGCATATGATGCACTGTACATATGCTCACGAAACACTGTTATATCATATTTCTATTTGATGTTCCATATACACTTTGTCAAAAAAAATCGTTTTGACTGAAGTATGTTTTTTTAAATCGAAAACATTTAAGCATATAGTTCAGTCTAAATGAAATTTTACATTGAATAAGTGTAATAGGTACATCGATATGCTTCCGACTTAATTCAACTCGCATGTAGAGTTGTTTCAAATTTAACTTCCAAAAATTTAGAATGAAAAAGTAAACTTAAGTTGTTACAACTTTACCAGTTTTTTTCGCCAAGTTGATTGCCAAAGATAAAATCAGAAATCATAGGAAATTTTCTCTGAGATAGAGAACGGATTTGACTATGTTTGAGCTTAATCGTTTCTGAGTGAGCTTTAGTGGTAGGTGTGTCCAGCACGGGTCCCGGTCGAAAATATCGAACTCCAAAATCCCGTAAATGGATCGCAATAGCGAAAAGTCAAAATCCTGAATGGGTCAAATCTTGAATAGCCAAAATTCCGAATAGCAAAAATCCCGAACGCTACATTCCCGAAAACTAAAAATCTGAACGTCAAAATTCTGAGCCCTGAAATCCTGAAAAAGCTAAAATTCCCATATAGGTCGAAATTCCAAATTGCCAAAATCTCGAATGGATCAGAATCTCGAAAAACCAAATTCCAAATGGGTCAAGACCTAGAAAAGCCAGAATTTCGAATATCCAAAATCCCGAACGCAAAAGAGCCAATTTTTTAAACTCACACCCGTCAGCTTTTTAGTGGCCCAGAGAAGTCGACTTGTACCCCCTGCACATTCTTGAATGCGTGTAACGAGTACTTTATGTTACAGAAGGATTTGAATCTGCGAGATGTGTAAGTTGATTTCTATCGGTCATTAACCCTTTCCTTACCATGGTATTATACATCCTCCGCAAATTGAGTGATTTTAGATGATTTATTCCTGAGCAATTTTTATTCGAATTGCTATCGTTAATGGATTTTTAGTAACTTTAGTTCTTCAATTACTTGAGAAAAATAGTCCGACAGAGATGAAAATACATTTTGTTATTGTTTTCTTGCTTCGCGGAAACAACTGCTCTTGATTTCTTTACTTCCTCTCCTCGCCCTCGTCGCCACAACAGGGCAACATATTCCACAGTTTTAAATTCAAATATGTGCGCTCGCAACAAATTGGCCTCTTTCCTCTTTCCTGATTTGAATTCGCTACGCTTGAGCAGGAAAAAAACTTCAATATGGACATAAATTTGTCTAGTGTGTAAACGCCATAAAGCAATAGAGTTTGTAATAAATTAATGCGCAGAATTTAAATTCAGTGACCGTTAAGACGCGTGTTTGAGAAGCGTTCCCGCGCCCCCATGTTAGATAATTGTGGAGCTCAGAGGAAAAATGACACATATTCTATGCTTTAACCATAGGATATGTGTCATTTTACTTCTGAGCTCCACAATTTTTTTTCTTTTCAAAAAAATCATCTATTAATCTGTATGAAACTAATTCCAAAATATTATATGAACAATCTATTTCAAGTATTTATGGTACATTGACTGAATGGGTTAATTTATAGTAACAAAGTTTATTTAAAATAAAAAATTATAGGGAAAGTGTGCCAAATTTCGGCGTAATTGCATGCAAGCGCCAAAGTCTCAAGTTTGAAATGTAATATCTTTAAAACAAATTGTTTTTTTTTTATTCCTTCTACATAAGGAGTGTTACTTAGAACCTTGTAGACAGTTTATCGTCGTTATTTTCTCTAAAATCATTCTTAATACATTTTAAAATAAATAAAAATATAGACATAGCTTTGGTGCCCTATTTCGGCCACCTTCATTCTCATAGTTCCTTGCCCTTCGGGAATTCTTCCAATATCTTTTTCACGTCATCTCGTTTGTCGAAGGTACATTTTTTGTTATTCTTTTGCATTGTATAATCTCTAGAGGATTTAAAATCTAAAAATTCATGGAAATTCGAGGAACAAAAAAGGTGGCCGGAATTGCAAACTGGCCGGAATTTGGCACACTTACCCTAATGCGTTCTGCAAAGTTGCAGTTCAATTGACTTACCATATACTGCTGAATTTCCTGCAGCCATTATCAATTTCTTGAAAGTAACAAACAAGAAAATTATGTTTCGGTCTCATTGTATTTTTACACTTTTCGTGTTGGTCCAATCCAGATGAGGTCCTGTTTTATTTATTTATTTTTTTAATATCCTGTGATGGCATAGATCAGATTCAAATTTTAGAAAATGTAGTAGAGGCTTGAATTTTAGTTCCCAAAATGCGGTTTAAACAATCATAAGCTTATCTGGGCTTATCACAGGTTTTATTTTTGCGCTAAAAAAATATGTAGGGAGCAGTGGGACACCTTTGAAAGTGAGGCAACTTCATCATAACTTACATTATGATATGGCTCAGTTCCATTTGAAAATAAGAGGAAAATCCCAAATTCAAAAGTCTTGTCTTTAAAGTTAAAGATACTAAAATTCCAGGAGTGTATTGACCTTAGAAAGGGGGGAGGGGCATTATGAACGTGATGCTAGAATTAAGAAGCCATTTGAATGCAAAGAAGCATGTAAAGGCGACTCTTTAAGCAATATATAAAGCCACCAATTTTCTTTTACAAAACTATTTTAGACTGTCGTCGTGGGCAATCTTTGGTGGTATGGGCAATTTCTGAGGGGCGTCAGGCGGCACGTCAAGTGGATTCCTATCTGATTGGACAGCCCAGTGCTCTTCCAGGACCCGGAGGCGTAATTGATCCCACACGAATGCCGTAGAGAGGAAGTGGACGGAGCAGAGGGGGCAGAGAAAGAGAAGGGCAGTGCGAGAATTTATCTCGTGAGCACATCAATATTCCACTTTAACTTTTTTCCTGATAAAATGAAAAGCTTTAGTTGAAAAATCTGTGGTAATGTGGTAGTCATTAAGTGGGAAAATGGGATCAGACAGATATTCCATCCTGCTTTTTAGATAAGTCGTTACTTGTTTTCGGCACTTTTAATCGCTGAAATGTCTATTCTTAATTCATTTTTTTTATCCAATTTATTGAAATAACAAAAAGAAAGAGTTAAAGAAAACCCTCCGAGGAGAGTGAAATCCCAGACAATTAAAATGGAAAGAAATATTATACTTTAGACAGAGAGATTGTTGTTACACTTTAATAGATGTTTAGGAATTCAAATGTTCTGTCGTAAAAAAACAAAATTAAAGGAAAAATATATTACATGCACCCCATATTTTGGGATATTTCTGCATGAAAAAAAAAATTAAACTTAGTGGAAAAGTCTGAATTCATTATCAAAAGAAAATCTTGTCAATTATTCGATGCGGGGTGCAAGAAAAAAATAATAATTACGACAGAAAAGGGATGAAATTTCTTTTGAATTTGGGGTGCAAAAACTAAAAGATAGAAAAAAAAGAATTACAAAAAAAAATTCTCGTAAATGTAAGTGCATTGTAATTGTTCTGAGACAATAATTAGACTTTAAGGGGAATGAGACAAAAGAAAAAAAAAAGAAAACAAGAAAGTCTGCATTTAAAGAGCTGTGTTAAGAAAAAAAAAACAAAACGATTAAAATTACCCTCGTTGGAAACATGGAAATTCTCCTCCACAAAGACAAATGTCATGTTAAAAAAAATTGAAAAGAAAAAATAAATGTGTTATGAAGCAATTTTCACTGTGATTTTATTTCAAGCAATAAAATATTTTATATTTACAACATTCTAATGAATTATTTCTTGCCATAATTCTTTTTGTCATTTTCTGTTTAGGTATCATCCATTACTGATATCTTTTTTTTAAATTTATTTTCATCATTATCATCTATATTGTCTCTTACATAATACAATTGTAGACTTTTTTATCCCACTAGTTTATCATTTTATGTTTTTTTTAAGAGAAAACAAAAAATCTTATAATATAGAAAAGATTTCAGTGAAAAATAGAATGAGGACACAAATACATTCGATTTGGAATAAAATGTTCATTATTGTAATTTTGTTTTAAAAACTGCGAGACCTCATTTGGACCATCAATATAACTCGGTAAGCAGAAAACTACTTTTATTTATTAAGGTTTTTGTAATAATTCAATTATTTTCAAAACGGGACAACCATACGGGCAGAATCACATTGACAGTAAAATGCTCACTGTATTTCGTAAATTTACGCATTTTCATTGCAAATTTTTACGCAAATTCTCGATTACCGTATTACCTTATCTCATACTCGGTGGCACTGTAAGAAAATAATATAAGAAAATTAAAGAAATAAAACGAAAATTCGATAAACGGTGAGCAAAAAAAAACTGCACGATTAATTTCTCTTACAGTTTTTTTTTACTCACCGTTTATCGAATTTTCATTTTATTTCTTCAATTTTCTCATATTATTTTCATTTAGTCCGAGTATGACATAAGGTAATACGGTAATTGAGAATTTGCGTAAGAATTGCAATGAAAATGCGTAAATTAACGAAATACGGTGAGGCTACGGCGAGTATTTTATTGTCAATGTGATTCTGCGCCAAAATAGAAAAGGAATTCTAATTAACTAAACAGTTACAAAATTTATTTATAAAATTAAATATTTAAAGGAGATGATAGATGCGCTTCTATGGGAGGAAATTGTGATCTTGATAGCAATATGCGTTAACCCTTCAATGTGGACAATGAATCTGACCGATAAGGTGCTCAAAAGAATTTCGTTTTATCATTAAAATAAACCTCTCAATTGGGCGGCATAGGTTCAATTCTTTTTCAATTATTTATGTAACAATAGAAGCTACAATTAAGAAATTGAGCGTTTTCTTTGCTTTAAAAAATATTTATTTATTGACTGAATAATTGCAAAATATGGAGAACACGCAAAGATATAAAAGTTGACACTCATATCAAGAATCCAAATGCGAGTTATCCTGAGACCGCGAAATTGACCGGGAAAAGTCACTCCACTATCCGGAAGATTTATAATTTTTTTCAAGGACCTTAAAGGCCTTGACAGACCTGAGGATTAGCCGAGAAACGGCTTAGCGTAATTATATTCGAAATAACGATTAAAGTACATTTCCATAATTTTTCACTAAGTCGCCTCTCGGCTTAAGTCGTAAGTGGTCTAGGGTATAAGAATTACGGTGTCGCGTCGTTTACCCAATTTGTTCAAATCCTGCCTACATTCAAGAACTGATTTTGAGGAACATATGAGAGCAACTAGAGCTCTGTCAGAGCCGCTTGGCTGTCTGAGAATACTTTAATAGTGGTGGAATCTGCATACTTTTTCCCAGATTCTGCAGCACAGAATACCATTGCCTTGATATCTGCTACAAAGACTGGGATGTCAGAACCTAAGGGCATCCTGTAGCCGATCGGGCGCAAAGTTTCACAGTAACAGAAAATTCCCTGGAATTTGTCTTCTATTTTTCCGCGAGAGTTTCCGTGGAAATAAACGCTAATATTCCGCTTGGAATTCTGCGGAGTTATCAGCTTTTTTCGCGTGGATTTCCTAGAAAAAAAGTCCGAGGAATTTTCTTGCAACATATCTGAGAGCATTCCCTGGAAATTGATTCAAAATTTCCTTTGAATATTCCGAGTATATTTTGTGATATCTTTCCGACCAAGACTCCATGAAAGTAAGCGCGAAAATTCTGCAATTATTTTTCGCCCTAACGCTATAATTCTTGCGAGCGAGACATACTCAAATGAACGATATGGTAGCAAAATTTTCAACTCAAAAGTAGAACAATTGAGTGTTCGTCTGATAGATGAATACTCTCCAAGTTCTAAGCTGCCAAATTGGCACTGATCGTCCATTTATTTGTGGATGTTTTTTTTGTGTAGAAATTCTCTATGTAAGTTCCACGAAATTTTTAATCAATTTTTGGAATTATTTTGAAGAAAAATATATTTAAAAAATCCACTGGAAAAGCCGTGGAATTCCGTAGTATTAAACCACGGAAGCATCTAAGGCCGTTGCATGGAAATTTCCACGGATAATTTCGTGGATATATAGAGGATTTTTCCGAATTTTTAAAGGGCTGACTACCGATTATACGCTAATAATCCATAGGAAAAGCCGTGGAAATATTCGTTAGAGAAAAGTCCATGGAAACTCGCGGACATTTCTTATTAGACGGTCCTATACGGAGTTCCGCAACCGTCCATGGAACGCTAGGAAGAAATTTAGCGTCAAATTCCATCTCGGAAGCTTACGCGGATTTTGAGCGGTAAAATCAGCGGACATGGCAGAAAAGGCTGCTGGAAATCCAGTGGAATCGCTGCGGCCGTTGGCTATAACGGACTAAACCTCTAGTCGGAAGGTCGCTTACTTAAGAAATAAAAAGTAAAAGGTGTATTTTTAAAATTCAGAGGATATCAAACAAAATTGAGAAAAAGTAAGAAAATCTCTAGGATTACCAAGGATCTCAATTTGTACCACCCTATTAGTGGTACATTACGTCCTAGTAGAAGACAATTGAACCAATTCCTTGCTTTATGAGACCATAAAAACATCTTGTTGAGGACACACTGAGACAAAACCATCAGATTTGTCCGATAGATAAGAGCGATAAGAATGTATTTAACGAAATACGAGATTAAATAGATGTAACTTAATTTGAAATCAAATGAGGATGATAACCATAACTTGTCTCTCCAAAGCGATGACGTAGTTCCATTTCTTTTTCTTGGAAAATGCCATGAAGATTTAAGAAGGCAACCTGAATTAGGGGGCCAAAAATTTGCTGCTTTTCCCGATTTTTTTTAGAGAAGGAAAGGGCTAAGCTTTATGAAATTTTTGGTATGTGTTTATACATGTAAAATTCCTCAGAAAAGCTATACAAGCTATAGAGAAGAGACCTTGACATCGGGGCAGACCTAGAAAAATATGGCTGAATCAAATTCAAGATCTCGCCTTGGAGCGCCTTGGGATTGAACCAGAACATCTTCCAGAAGTGGCGGAGGATCGACAGGCATGGGCTATTAGGGCCTTGACAGACAATCATTTCCATCATTTTCCACTAAGTCGGCTCTCGGCTTAAGTCGTAAGTGTGTCTAGGGCATTAACCTTGATATCATGGGCCCGAGACTCCAATAGGAATAAGCAATTAAAAATGATTTTGAACCCCTTTTAGCTCGATATAATTTTATGAAATCAAAATTCGTTTCCCTTTCTTTCCCAAAAGATTTGCGTAAGTCTATTTCATTCTTTCGGTCTCAAAAAAATTGGATTAAACTAAATTTAATTTGGTGTGATGTTCAAAAAAAGAAGAAGAGTGTGAAAGAGCAGGATAGACATATGCCGATGCTTTTAAGAAAGAAAGGGATGTGAATTTTGTCTTTATGAAATTTTCCCTGATCTAAAAGGTGTACCGGAGCAAAAACAACACAATTTGCATAAATTTACCAACACACTGAATTTTGACTTTTAGCTAAAAGGATCAAAGAAATTTAACATTTTAAAATTACCATGTTTTTTTTTATTTATGAAAGAATTTTTAATGAAATATATAAATATTTTAATCAGCGATAAAGGGTTAAATTGAATCCTATCTCATTATCGAGATGATTTAAAGCCAAGTTTCTATATTAGCAAGCAGATCATCGGATTAAGTTTCCTTCCTATCGTATAAGGAATATTTTCTTTATTTTTTCTTTAAGGAAAATCATGATCCAAATAAAAGGAGTAAATCCTAAAAATGAACATTATTACCCAAATCGTAATATTTTTGTGATTTTTTTTATGCACCAAATAAAACATCACTTTATCACGTCAACTTTCTCAACAGTTTTCCTCACGATACTCTCACCGTAAAACTATATAGAATAGGAATATTTTTTTTTACAGTTCACATACGTTTCTTCTACCCATTCTTCGATAATGCCATAGATTTTTTTTTTGCAGAAAGCCAAAAATACTAATGATTACTTTTTTGTTATCCAATAAATTTGTTTTTCTTTTTTATTCATTTCGCGTAATTTCCGGTGAGGATTTATTTAAGATTTTCTTTTTTTTTAATCTGAGAATCATCAATGACTGAATAATTTTATGGACAATCATCACACGCATTTGATGAAGAAAAAATTAGTGTGAGAAAGATAATCTTTGGAGTGTTAACTTCGAGGAGGGGAAAATGGGAGAATTGTCTTAAAGAAAATAATCTCATGTTAATTTTAAAGGTGATTATAAGCCCATTTTCTTTGAAATTGAGATCATAGAAGTGTATAAAATGTGATTTTATGCAAATTCTCCCCAGGATTCTTCGCAGATTCGTGTGATGACTCAATGGTACATTCGACAATTTCTCCACCCAATCGATATTTTTCCTTCTTTTTTTTTATAAAACAACCTCATTTTTTGTTTGTTTCCTTTAAGAAATCTCTAGAGAAAATAAAGTAACCATCATGAGATCTTACGCCAATTCATCTTCTTGGGTGGAATAAATATATCCCTGCTGCTGAAGAATATACAATCTCTTCTCCACAGCATCCTTGTACTTGGACGACAGCATTTTATCCTGCGGATTGCTACACTTCTGTGCTAGCGAATGCAGAAGAATCTGAGCCGTCTGATAGCGTGCAAAGCAATCTTCTGGATTGCCAAAAAGCTCATCCAGAGCTGCCGATTGACACATCTGAATTGCATGATCATAGAGAATTTTATCGGCTGTTATATTGCTGGCAGTTGCCTTTCTCAGCAACCCCGTACCATTCAGCTTCTTTGACTCATACAGTGTCGATCGGTACTTATTGTTCATCGTTTGCAAAACTATACACAAATAGACAAATGCATCATAGAAAATTCACCCTCTAAATGATATTGCACAATACCAAATTTTGCAAAAAAAATAATAACTCACCATTCTTCACAGTATTGGATGGCTTCAGTTGACCTTGTTGCAATTGCTCCTGTGCCAAGTGCATCCCCGACCGTAGAAGGTGCAGAGCTCTGAAAGAACAGAGAAAAACCACTGAATTACACAATTTTATCACACATTTCTCCCTTTTGACGCTCTTTTCCCCCATAATAAATTTCAGCCATAAAGATAAATTTAGAAAAAAAGAACATCTTCCACATCCCCTTTGGCAGAAGATTCTCATTTTTTTGGGATTATCGATATATTTGTGTTTAAGGAATTTGAAATAGGTCAGAATTTAATATCAGTAAGAATTGCTTACACGAAATAAAGCAAAAAAAATCATATTTTAGGGAAATCTGGAGGGAAAAAATGATTACTTTATTTATTCACGAATTCTTGGATAACCCGAGTGGATTCTAATGAGCATATTTTTATAGAAAATTTAGCTTTGTACAATTTTGCCTCAGACCATTTTCTTTTTTTTTGGCAAACAAAAAAGCGAATGGGACCCTTACGAGAAGAATTAAGTCGTGAAAAAACGAAAAATATGTCCAACTAGTGACTTAGATGCTATACAGCAAAAGTACTTCCGCATCATTTACCGTTTACCGGTTCTCAACCGACTTGAACCGATTCACAAATCTCTCAAAAGATCCCCCAAAATAGTTTTAAAAGTAATAGGATTGATTTTCAGATAAAATTTTTTTATCGGTTATGAACCGGTTCATTACCGATTCAAAATCGATTGGAACCGGTTTAGTTTTGTCGGAAATTTCAAGACCTTTCCAACTACCCCAAACATGACCCCATTTGCTTGATAAATTCGCTCTCTAGTGTCTTTTTAACATTTGACCTTGAAAAACCGTTATTAGGAATGATTCAACGGTATTGTCGTATAAGGGCGAAATGTTCGTCTGGATAATCTCTAAAACATATCCAAAAATGAAAAAAATCTCACGACGCGTTTTCGAGCAATCTCGATTTCGAGCAATTGAACCGTTAACCGAAAAAAACTCCCTGAAGCATGACAAAAATCGCGAAAAAATCTGCAGACCGCTAAATACCCGCAACAAAAATTTTACAAATTACGAAAAAATCCGCGGATAAGGAAGAAATCTGCGAGCCGTAAAATATTCCGCAAACTGCAAAAAAATCTCTGAATCAGGAAAAAGTCATCGGGTCGCAAAAATTCGTGAATCACGAAATCTTCTGCGAACCGCGAAAAGATCCCTGAACCATTGCATTGTGAAAAAAAACACGAATAACGCAATAAAACGTGAATCACGAAAATATCCGTGGGACGAGAAGAATTCCACATGTTGAACCTGAGAAAAAATTAGGGAACCGGGAAAAAATCCGCGAAACGAGGAAAACTCTTAATCGCTAAAATAAGCGGACGGCGAAAACATTGCGAAAAATTGAGGGATAGCATCTAAGTCACGAGTTCGAGCACTTCGCAAAGCCTGGGACGCTTTGCTACCCGTTTTTAAGAAAGAGTCTTTTTTTCTTGAAGAAAGTTTGCAAGATTGTTTTAGACAGCTTTCACGGAGTCCATATTTTTGCGCACCAAACTATATTCTGTAGAGAATGGAACATATCATAATCTGAAGGGTCAATACCTGAAGAATAATCTAGGTTCTGTTGAACTTCCGATTTTCACTCCTGAAATCTTTGTAACGTCTGTTGTTCGGCGCACGATTAGTGTTGTCATCTTCGCAGATTATGCCCTTTGTTTGGCCAAAATCATTCGTTTTTATTCAATGGGCGCATTAAACCTAATGAATTAGTCACAGTACTTATCTTTTGTGATTGTTTCATCGCGTTGGAGTAAATAAAAGTGAACAATTTCCCTTGAATCCCATTAATTGTACAGCAACACTTTCAATGAATGCAAATCAGCTTTTGCAACAAACTTGGTTGTTAATTCCAGGACCTTTTCGGCTATAAGTTATTTAATTAGGTCCAATTCTCATCGCATGTTACCAAATAATCTAAAACATTCAGGCATCTTATCGTAACTTACGAGGAGAGAAATGGCCACTTTCTTACTGTTTACCTTGTCCGATTCACTCAAGATGTGAAACTTATGAATCGACCTCGCAAGCGTTTCAAATGGAGTTGATCTTTCAAAGGATAAATCTCTATTTTGAAATTTTCCAAGCCACTTTTTAATCATCCTGAGGGCAAGGACTGTTTCAGTGTTTATCATCTTATATAAAAAAGTAAATAATTCTTGTCCAAGTGAAAAATATCTTTTAACTAACTTTATTAAACAAGAAATAAAGTAAAACTATGAGATTTTGACTAACAACTTAGAAAACCAAATGCTGGGCCAAAAAATTGTAACATCAAAACTACAATTTTATACCCATTTTATAAAAATGCTTCTAAATTGTAGGATAACAAGATGAGATTTATAAATATTTCTGGCAATATGGGGATGTGTTCCTACTTTCATTAAAAAACACATTGCTCAATGTACATTTTGTGGGATATGAGAAAAATCCACGGTCTACTTTTCCCCTGGCTAATTGTACCCTGGTCTCCCCTACTCATTATTTTGGACAGGTGTTTTTCTCACGAAATTTCGTGAATTTTTAGCTTTTGTGATGACTCTAGGCTGGACAAATGCCTGGAGAAACAAAGGAGCATCATCTCTACGAAAGAGATGTAGTGAGAAAAGCCTTTAAAGGCTCCCGGAAAGGTCAAGGAATGCGTTAATCCGCACGTACTAGGAGTACCGAAGTCAACTCACTTTAATGAATGATATGGAAAGTTTCCGGGCTTCTTGTGACATTCTACGTTTCCCTTACATGAACAGGAAGAGGACTTGGTAAGATTGGTTCATGAAATAAAGAACAATGGGTATCCTGTTGAGGCGGATTAGCTGTCCAAATTTACAGCCAAGTTGTCCAAATTAATAAGCAAGTTGTCCAAAATTCGAGTCAAATTCACCTCTACGTATCAATTCATTAATTAAACGTATTAAAACTAATTTTGGTAAAAATAAGACGATAAATAGCTTGCCAAGTTTCTAAACAACCCTTCTGAAAAAGTAACAAAAAAAGTCAATTAGTAATGAAAATATCGCACATCAAACTTGGTACATCGATGCTTATAAGCAGACTGGCCAAAATTATGAGCCTTTACCCTAATATCGTCTCATTTTTATGCATTAAACTTTTCCTTAAAATGAGCATCCGAGTTTGATCGAATTCAACGGAGTTAGAAAAAAAAGCATCGCAGTAAGGTTCTTGCGCATATAAATATTATCGTAATTTTATTATTTTCTTCAATATTATTACTAAAATTCTTTTTCTATCACGATTCCAAAAGAAACAAAGAATAATTCTTTTGATTTGGAATGGGAAAAAAATATTTCATAAGTCCAAAAATAAAAGTGTTAAAGTCGCACTCTATGAAAAGCATCGGGATTACCTCTCTTTACTATAAGTAAAAGATTTTCTTAGATAGTGGTATAATAGATTCGGTTTGTGTGGCATTCAGTAAAAAAAAAACTTAAATCTTGGACATTTTCTTCCGTACGAAGCTGCACAATCTTCTCCTACTACAAGGACGTAAGACACTATAATCTTTCTAGTGCATATAAAAAGTAAATAAAAATAGGGGAGGTAAGCTATGAGATACCCTTTAACGACAGTTCTGTAAAAGTCCTACGAACTTATGCAATCAATAAAATCGTCTTCCCTTACTCTTCTTTTTGATATCTTTTTTTTCCTCAAAACTTTAAGGGTTCATGCCTGGACTGATTCGCCTAGATCTAGAATATTGAAGTCTGCTGACCAAATTCACTTATAGAAAACGGTTCTCAAAGCACATCCCTCTTCAAAATAAACGAAGCTGCTCTGCGAAACTCAGAAATATTTTTAAAAACTCACTGCTGCATAAATGTTGGAACATAAGCTGGTTAAAATTGATATTTTATGTACGGAAAATATTGGGAAAAGAGATCACAATTTCTATATTTCTTTGTCTGAATTTTTCTAAACTTTTTCAATCCTTCCGGATTGACTTCTCTTCAACTATCCCTCACCCACAATATTTAGCACTTTTTTGTCAATTAATTTAAGCATTTACGTGCAATAAAATGCAATTTGAAGTTCAGTCGATTTAAGAACTTTTATGAACATACACTCTGAGAAAAAAATAGGGGTGCGATTAACTTTTTTTCCTCATAATTTTAACACTTTTTAGGTGTAAAAATATACCAACATTTTTTAATGTTCATTTTATACCTTTTTAAGGGTAAAATTAACATGAAAAAGGGTAACTTAAACACCTAATACACATAAAACGCATAAAATTCACACCGATTTCGGATCAATTCTGCAGGGTAAAATTAACATTTTCGGAATGTTATTTTAACCCTCTAACGGTGTTTTCTTTAATATGCGAAAAAAAATTCTAAAACAATGTTTTCTAGAATAATTATGATCCAATAAAGTCTTAAAAACCATCCATTCTTCATTATCTCTTTTAGTTTAGGCGCTAGGTGAGAAAATATAAAAATTTTTTGAAACTCTTTTTGCTTCTTAAATTCACATTTTTAGTTTTTTTCAATTTTTTTAAATAAAATATACAAAGTAGAATGACATATCTTTCAGTAAAAAATAAATTTATTTTAGTCAGATAACTTTAAATCGGTATTTTTATGGAAATTGGAAATGAGTTTTTTTGCACAAATATTTTTTGTTGCTTTTTTTCTGACCTGTCACACAAAACTGAGAATAGCAACAAAACGAAGAGTCAAAATGAGTTCAAACTTTCAAGAGATGTTTATATATAAGACTATTACCGAGGACACTATAGCACTTTTAAATAAAAAAAAACCTTTATTGTCGCTGTAAATGTGATTTTTGTGAAGACCACCTGGAGGCGGTCTTACCCGTTAGAGGGTTAACTTTTTCGGATTTTTCTGAGTGTATAAAACGAAAAATTAATCTTCGTACACTGAGAAAAATCGGAAAAAGTTAAAATAACATTCCGGAAATGTTAATTTTACCCTGCAGTATTGATCCAAAATCGGTGTAAATATTAGCCTTTTTAGGTGTAATGAAGTTTAAAGTTACAGTAGACTCTCACTCAATCGGCTCTTTTTCAATCGGGTGACAAATTTTGTTGACAATTTTCACGTTTAATTATGAAGCTAATTCGCTCAAATTCACTGTAGTTCTTCCTATTTTATCATGATTCTTTACAATTGAGCGCTTTTTGTGGAATTTACAAAGGCTTTGACGCTCAATTCTATCGCTAAACCGGATGACATTTTGCCCTATATTCCCGATTGAGAGAGTCTACTGTACCCTTTTTCGTGTTAATTTTTCCCTTAAAAAGGTGTAAAATTACCATTAAGAAATATTGATATATTTTTACATCTAAAAAAAAAGTGTTAAAGTTACGAGGAAAAAAAGTTAATCGCACCCCTGTTTTTTCTCAGTGTACTAGCACTGAAAAAAAATACAGAAAAAATGCGACTTACCTGACGAGTAGCACGAGACGCTCGGCACGTTTGCAGTGTTCGGGGGCATGTGGTGTGATAGGTGGTGCATCAGCAGACATGAGAGCTGACAAGGGAGCACATCTGGCGTCGGCCACTTCGAGAATGCAATCCGTGAGGGCCAAGACAAAATTAAGCTTGGCTAGAGTCTCATTGTGCTCACGTTCCAGAATTGTCTCTGCAGGTAACTCAGGGGCATGGAAGGTGATTGGGTGTTCAGCCGTACCTCCCAAGCCCACAAAGTCCGGCAAGACAATCTGACTGGCCAACTTTATGGGCATCTTAGCAGCCAGGACTGGCGATCCCGAAGGATAGCGTCGCAGGGGTGACTGATGAGATGCAGCTGGACTCACTTGCCATGTACACGGAGGCGGCGGAGGTGTCTCAGTCCAAATCTGAGGGGACTCTGACAGGGAGCCTGCCGATGTAGATCGTCGACGTTTGCCATCCGGGGGTGTTCCAATGACAAACTGCACAGCCGGCGGAGAGATTGAGCTGATCTCTGGCCCAGTTCGATTGTCTGAGCGTTTCATCGTAATGGGCTGGCTGCGTGGGATTGTTGTGGCCGTGCGCATTGGCTGTGGCACGGGTTTAGGTTCTGAAATTGGCAGAGTGCTCGGTCTGGATGGTGGACTCGCGGCTACAGGAGCCTGCGGAGATCCTCCCAGGGACACTCGACTCTGTCTACGCTCAAAAGTGACACCTGTGGCATCACTCGGGAGATTATTGGGCACCAGTACAAAGTCATCCGAACTCTCCTGACTGGATGAGGATTTGCCGGAACTGTGACTGGACGCAATTGCTGCACTCTCGGGCTCGGCTGCTGGAGCCGTAGGAATGGGAGATGGTGCTTTGGGTGTCTGCGGTGTCACTGGACGTTGCAGGAAGGGATGATTGAAGAATCTATCGAAACTCATGCGATCCTTGGCATTGCGCCTCAGGAGACCCATCAGCAGATCTGTGAGCTCTGGCGTGGTGCCTGGTGGGATCTTTGGAGCCAGTCCGTCGTTTTTCTCATAGAAATTCCTGAGCTCTTGGGGTGTTTGTGCCTGGAATGGTGCCTTTCCCGTGAGGCACTGAAACACAATTGTGCCGAGCGACCAGAGATCCGCCTTGGCGTCATACTGCAGGGACATGATCACCTCCGGGGCCATGTACATGGGTGATCCACAGAGTGTTGCTGCCATATTGCCATCCTGAAGGAATCTGGCAAAGCCAAAGTCAGCAATCTTCAGTTTGATCTTCGACGGTGGTGGAAATGTCTTGCCGTTCGAGTGTGACAGCAGAATGTTCTGTGGCTTCAGATCCCGATGGACAATTCCCTTGGCGAAGAGTGCCTTCATGGCACCAGCCAATTGCACCAGGAACAAGCGGATTGTATCCTCACTGAGAGAGCCTCTGCCATTGAGGTAGTCTGCCAAATCTCCTCCATTGCAATATTCCATCACGAGGTAGACATTGAGCTGGGATTCCTTGCAATCCAACAATGCCACAACATTCTCATGATGAAGCTCTGTGAGCTCTTTCAGTATCTTAATCTCCTTCCCCAGGAGATTCTGACTTTTGGCGAGACTCTTCTTTGTGATACTCTTTATGGCTACCTGAAGATTGGGCTTCTTCCTGTGGCGCCCCTTGAATACAACAGCAAAAGCTCCATGCCCAATTAGATCCTTGCTGTTGTACTCATATTCACCCACAATTTCCATCATGTTTCCACAGAGCAGCAGCAGCCACTCAAA
Source organism: Phlebotomus papatasi (assembly GCF_024763615.1). Taxonomy (NCBI): domain Eukaryota; kingdom Metazoa; phylum Arthropoda; class Insecta; order Diptera; family Psychodidae; genus Phlebotomus; species Phlebotomus papatasi. The sequence goes on from NC_077223.1 coordinate 48,002,128, forward strand.
CTTCCGTCACAGCACGAGAATAGAAAATGTCCACAAAGAAATCGATTTTTTTCTCTCGCACACTCTCCTTCACTCGTCCACTTGATTATCACATTTTTCCTACACTAAAGAACTTCTACATTATTTTATGAACCTTTCTAACAATTCACTCATCACTTTATTGCACTTTTTTCACTAGATTTTCACCAAAATGTATTTTTTCTCACGAAACGCAAATTATTTTTTTTTCACACAAATGTCACTCGGCCATTTTTTCAGTGTGAACTTAGCTGCAATTCCAAACCTTTTCCGCGAGACTATTCGTGAGGGCGAAAGCGAAAAGGCCTTTTTGATATTGGCGGGCATTCTTTATTTTCAATTTTTTTTAGTGTAAAAATCACAATATTAGTTGAAATTACAAATCACGTGAATATTAAAAATGTTGATTAATCTCCATTAGAATCCAGTGTCCACAGAGTCAAAATCCAGTGATTTCAGGTACTTGTCGATTTTGCTCTTCAAGTAACTATTGGGAATCGTATCGACGGATGAGAGCTCAAGATTTGTCATTGGAGATGTTTTCTTGCCCATTTTGAACCACTCTTCAATTGCTTCACATTCATATGTAAAACCATCTTCCAACGTCACAGGATTCCTCATCAATTCATGCGTTATTGGACAGATAAATTCAAGTGGTAAATCTGATCCACTGTCTGCCACCAGACGAAACAGAAGACTTCTCATCTCTGAAATATGTGAGTCCAAACTCAAGTCTCCAGTTAAATCCCACACAATCACCCGACGATCATTGGATCCGGATGCAATAATTGTGGAATTTGCATTGATTGTCAGGCAATTTACGTAGCGAGTATGTTCAGAGAGTGTCTTGAGGCAATTTCCTTGCATATCCCAAATTTTGATCATTCTATCGAGACTGGTGGACACCAAAAGGGTTCCACTTGCATTAAATTTTACACATGTCACAGAACTTCCATGGGCATTGAAACTAAGGACACATTCAGCATTCATGCGTTCCGTGCAATAAATTGTAGATGATCCACAGATATGTTCTTGAGGTGTCTGAGGCACCAATTTAGTTCGTCGTTCCTCTGCCTCATGAATACCATGTACAACAAACAATCGCCAAATTTTCAGATAGTGATCTGTGCCACAAGTTACTAGAGTATAGATCTGTGTCCGTTGATCAGAGGCTGCAAAAAAATTGTTGAGTTAAAATCTTAATTTTTTGTATCCAAATTCACAGATAGGGTGGAATCACCATTTTCGCCAGTACCCCAATTCGCGCCATACTTATACACGGTAAAAAATTTCGGAACGTATTTGTTCCAAAAATTTGCTCGTCCACGGACACCATAATTTTTGGAACAAATTTGTATCTTCTAGGAGGAACAAAAATATACCCAATATTAGTAACGAATTTATTCCAAAAAATAGCTCGTCTAGTATAAAATCGTATCCTTCCTCCTCTCACACTTCAGTCACCCGTCACCAACGAAGCGAAGAGGACGCCAAATCTGTGGCAATTTTCGTGCTACAACATGGTTTCACTTTTTTAATTCGAGATTCCCTTCCTCTTCTGCTACCAGCACTCGCATATGATTTCGTCATGCACGCGTCTGTATAAAACACTCTTAAGTTGATTTTTATTTGATGTTCCTTATGAACTTTCACCATCGAAATCCATCTCGACTGAATTATAGGCCTTAACTGTAAGAACAGTTAAGTTAATAGTGTCCAAAAGTTTTTACCGTGGCGTATAGAGCCAAAAAATAATAATTACTCATTTTCGATTTAAGTTTTTTGAGCATTTTTTAGAGCAATATTTTAAGCAAGTGCATCGAATCCAATATTTCTTACCAAATATAACAAGTGCCATCAAATTTTTATCGAACAAAATTTATGTTTTTGAATAAATAATCTGTCTGTTGAATGTTTAATTACATTCTTAGAATACATAAAATTTGTATTTAGTTAATTAATGTTTCATTTAATATTATTTTTATGTAAAAATGAGGCATGGCGGAAAGTGGTAATGTTTTGAATTGATTTTACCACATATCGCCATTGCTTTTTATTAGGCGACGCTAACTTCACTTCACAGATTCTCAGTTGTCGAACCTTCTTTGTATACTTTCTGCAAAAGTCTAATAATTTGATTTCACCAATAAAATTGAAGAAAATTCATTTAAAAAGTGAGTAATAACAAGGCGGTCTTGAGGAAAAACCTAGGATGATTAACTAACGAATGGAGCATTTTAATTCAGAAATGGTATATTTTTCTTAAATTCTTTATAATTTTTAAGTCTTAGATCCCACAAAAATAAATATAACACGAAATGGTAGGCACATGTACAGAAAATATATTTTTAATGAATTTAAAATGTTACCGGTGTTACAGATAGTAAATTTATCAGAAAAATTCAAAAAATTGCGAATTTTACGTTTTTTTTCATATAGGTTTTAGGAACTGTTATCCTCATGCAATCATTACAGTAGACTCTCTCTCAATTGGGCATTTGGGGCAAAATTTCATCCGGTTTATCGATAGATTTAGGCGTCAAAGCCTTTGTAAATTCCACAAAAAGCGCTTAATTATAAAGAATAATTAATTATAAAATAGGAAGAACTACAGCGAATTTGAGCAAATTAGCTTCATAATTAAACGTGAAAATTGTCAACATAATTTGTCACCCGATTGAAAAAGAGCCGATTGAGCGAGAGTCTACTGTATAAATTTTGAGCCAATAACATAACTTAACATTAGATACTCTTTGATTTGGTAGAAGTTTTAAAATGATTGCAGTTGGTTTTATACTAAAACTTAAAAATCACTTAAGAAAAAATGTACCATACTTTTGTACGGAAAATGTATGAGAATGCTCCGCCCTAGGAAAAAGTAATCCTGAATGTATACTTTGCATAATATTGCCTAAAATAATCGAGTTTGGACGTTTTTAAGAGGGTGGCGAGAAGTTGTTACAAAACTGGCGAAAAGTGATAAAAAATGGCGACGAAGAGGTTATTTTTGCATTGTTAATAACAATCGGTATTTTAATTAGTCCAGCGTTAAATTGGAGTACTATTTTTTTTGACGAATCTGAAGCCAATACATCTCAGTAACTTTGTGTCAAATCTGAGTTATCTTATAACAAAGGTACAAAAATTATAATTAAATTAAGGGTCAATTCACAGATTCAGCTGATTAGTGTGCAAGAAACCGTTGAAACCGAATTAACGTCAAATGAAACATGTACGTCAATGGTCAAAACGCTACTATAACAAACTTATTTTGACGTTAATTCGGTTTCAACGGTTTCTTGCACACCTCTGGATTACACATTTATAAACCTGCTTTTCAATTCAAACTGATTACTGATTGCTGATTTAGCTGCACAGTAAAAAAAATGTGTAAAATTTTACTACTAAAGTAAAGTGCCCTCGAGTCGACCAGTTCCTCGACTCGACCCTGTGGTCAATATTTGAATGTTATAATGGTGAATTTCTATAAAATTGTCACTGATTCGTATTTATTTATGGAATAATTGACCTATTAATGTTAGATCGAATTACCGGTCGAATTGAGGAACCGGTCGACTTGGGGCACTTTACCTTATAATAGTGCGAAATCGATTATTTTAGTGGTTTAATTTAAAAATGTTTAAAAAATGCACAATAATTTGGTAATTTATTGTCATGTGATTGAAAATTACCAGTATTATAGTTGAAAAATTTTCAACAACGTTGTTTAATTTCAATATGTGTAAAATTTTAACACTATAATATGGTGAAATCGGATAAATTAATTATTTAATAGCGATCTGTGTAAAATTTCTCACTATTAAGTATAGTCATAAAAAATGTTTTATAATTTAAAACTGTTGAAAAATTCTAAAAATTACCACTATTATGGTATGATTATAGTTTTTCACATTATTATAGTGTGAAAGAATACACAACTTTATGGTATTTTTTGTCACATGATCAAAAATTAACATTATTATAGTTTGATCATAATTTTTCACACTATTATAGTGTGAAGCCTTGTGTATTTCAATCAAATTTGTTGAATTTTTAAACAAAAGTTGTGTAAAAATTGTTGAATTTCCATTTAAGACATATACTTCAGTCGGGATGCTTTTCATTGGACAAAAGTCATACAGAACATCAAATATTTATATGCATAATAAGTATATCGTGAAGATCCGAGCATCAGATATAATTATCTCGCATTAGAGAGGATCCCGAGTACAGGAAAAAACATTACAAATGTCTAAAAAGGCAAAAAAACTAAAATAAACGAAATGCAATGAAAATTCAACAATTTTTGAGTTTACACACAAAAATTCAACAACTCCAAATTCAACAACTTTAAATTTAACAATTTTAAATTAAACATTTTTTTCCAAATTTAACACTATAATAGTGGTGTGAAAGATTACACACTATAATAGTGTTAAATTTTTTTACTGTGTGATTTAAAAAAGTCTCCAAAAAGCTCCTAAGCTGTTTTCGTATTCAAACATATCAGTGAAATCAGAAAATTACTGATTAGTCGCTGATTTATTCTCGACCACCTCTCACGGAGGCCGATAAATTGATTAAGATAATTTGACACTTGAAGAAATGCAAATTGTGAATTATAGACATATTTTCTTTCAAATTTCAGTTCACAACATTATAAATTCAACAAAATGGCAGACCCGTTTGAGGAAATTTTAATTTCCCGCCAAACAGCAAATACTATACACTGATTTACGATTTTGGATAGAGCTTTTTTGGAGAAAGCTCGTAATCTGTGAATTGCTACGCACATTTGTTTTTAAATCAGCTAAACAAACCAGCCAAATCCCTGAATTGACCCCTAATTTCACATTTTTCTACAACACTACTGAGAGAAATTCGAAAAAGTTAAAATAACATTCCGGAAATGTTAATTTTACCCTGCAGTATTGATCCGAAATCGGTGTAAATATTAGCCTTTTTAGGTGTATAAGGGTTAAAGTTACCTTTTTCATGTTAACCCTCTAACGGGTAAGACCGCCTCCAGGCGGTCTTCACAAAAATCACATTTACAGCGACAATAAAGGTTTTATTTATTTAAAAGTAGTATAGTGTCCTCGATAATAGTCTCATAAACATTTCTTGAAAGCTTGAGCTTATTTTGACCCTTCGTTTTGTTGCTATTCCCAGTTTTGTGTGACAAGTCAGAGAAAAAGCAACAAAAAATATTTGTGCAAAAAACTCATTTCCAATTTCCATAAAAATACCGATTTAAAGTTATCTGACTAAATTAAATTTATTTTTTACTGAAAGATATGTCATTTTACTTTGTATATTTTATTTAAAAAATTTGAAAAAACTAAAAATGTGAATTTTAGAAGCAAAAAGAGTTTCAAAAATTTTTTATATTTTCTCACCTAGCGCCTAAACTAAAAGAGATAATGAAGAATGGATGGTTTTATCGACTTTATTGGACCATAATTATCCTAAAAAACATTGTTTTAGAACTTTTTTTTTCGCATATTAACTCTTTCCGGACCACAACATATCCAGCGAACGAATTTCAGTAAAACTTACTTTATTGTAAGTCTTACTGGTCAAATATGATACTTTCTACTACTTGATAGAAAATCGAAAATTCACGATTTTTGACCAAGAATATCTTAGCTCAGGAGTTAATTGGGATCCTGCAAAAAATATCCTAGATTTGGACATCCTTATAGTTTGTAATCATCCACAAGAATCGGAATTTTATCGATTCTAAATAATCTAAAAAAATTATTTTTTCCATGGGTACCCAGAGTCCCAAAGGAGACGAAAGAGTTAAAGAAAACACCGTTAGAGGGTTAATTTTACCCTTAAAAAGTTGTAAAATTAACATTAAAAAATGTTGATATACATCTAAAAGTGTTAAAGTTATGAGGAAAAAAGTTAATCGCACCCTCTTTTTTTACTCAGTGAAGTGGCGATAAATGGTTACTCCACCCTATACTTACGATCACTCCGGATGATTTTGCAAAAATCCGCCGAGAGCACTCCCAAATCATGAGCATTGTCCACAGAGCAGTCAGCAATAAATTTTTCACCTCCAACAGAGAGCAAAAGCTTAGATAAGTTTGTGAGAAATTCTGAAGAAAACTTCTAAACTTACTTTCGATAGGATGATCAATGATGAAGAAGCGCAAATTGCCCAGATTGCAGCCCGTAAGGAGAAGATATGAATCTGGTGAGAAGGCAAGTGTATGAACAGCTTCTTCATGAACGCGGATTGAACTGAAAAAAAAATTGTGAAATTTTATGAGAATTTCTTTTACAAAAGTAAGAATTCCTTTGGGTAGCAAGTGTACTTACTTGATGAAGGCCTTATTTTGTCCCCAAACACAAACACCACCAGAATCATCAGAGCTCACGAGAGCAGATCCATCTGGACTAAAGACACACGCTCTAATTGCTTCTCCAGCCTCTTGGTTTAGCACGCTATTTTTTTGACCATCATTTATATTCCACAGGATAATGCTTCCATCCACGGATGAACTCGCCAAGACTCCTCCCTAAAAAAAGCGCGGGAAAATTAAAATTAGTTTTTGGCGGTAAAAGGGAATTTCGCCGTAAAAATATTGAGGTTATGTGATTGTCACAAATTTCGCCTCTGTGTTTTTTGTGTTGTGCCACAGTGTAGTTGTGCATTGTTTTTCAATTTATTCCGCAAGAAATTACTGTATAAATCAATAGGAAAAGTGAGAAAATCATTATAAAAGAGGTCTTGAATAGTTTATAAGTGTCTGGTGCATATACAAAAAAGACATTATATCGTTTATCTATGTGAAAATTTCTGTGGAAAAACACCTGGAAGAAAACACCTGCGCAGGGAGGGCAGAAAAATGAGTGAGTGGAGGGAAATAGAGGCACTAAATGCCTGGTCTACAAATTATGTTCACAAAAGTTTTTACGTGATAACACCCCATAAATTAGCTGTGGCACTATTGCTGCAGGAATACGTAAAATTGCGACAATTTCTCTCAAAGAGAGCCATGGACTTTTTGCCAAAGTACCGGAAAAGCTTCAATCTTCTCCTGCTGAAGCTAATACAATACCCAGACATGTCTTACAAGGAACTCCATGATCATCTCATATCAACCACCTATCGTCTGCATGATGATCACTTAGAAGCCTTCCAGAAAGTCATTGCAAACATTTTAGAGGGTGGAATGGAGATGCTTCATGATTTGCCGGCCAATTTGGAGAAGATCATGAACGATACGGCCACCCCGACCGGTGGATCTACTCAGTTGGGTATTGGTGGACTTTTGCTAAGGAGATTTGTCATCACGCTGGATCGGATGACTTTTCCTGAGCTGATGAAATTGTATCAAAATGTCTGTGCATACTTCAGGAAGGACGTCCGAGCAATTGCCCTGGGATCGAAGGAAGCCGGAGTAATGATTGATCTGGAGGAGCAGGAGGAAACTGTGGGACGTCCAAAAGGTGACAAGGAGTTCAGCAGGTGGTCCCGGAGGCAGACTGAACTATTTGTAGCTCAACAGTGTGCACTGTTGCAATCAAATGAGACCAAAGCCCTCAATCCCCGGGAGCTCCAAGCCAAATTGGCTGAGATCATCAAGGACAATCCCCTATACTCCCATGCTCATTTCCTCAACTATATGAACTGTGTCCGTGTGCGGGATTATGTGGGAGCAGTAGAGAATCTCCATCGGGCTTTTGATCGGAATGCCGTGAAGAATTTGTCACCAGTGGAATCCAGAGGGTATCAGTACTTAAGTCTCAATTTGGCTATCTTGCATGCCCAATTTGGTCATATGCGGGAAGCTCACGTGAGCTTAAAGGAGGCTATAATGCTGGCTCAGGAAGTCGGTGATCGGACATGCCTTCAGCTAGCCAATTCTTGGCTCAGCTACTTGCTCAGCTATCATAAGATTCAAGTGCCTGATCGTATTTCCGCCACAGCCGTTGAGGCCAATGTGATCAAATCAATTTCTCTTGGTATCCAATTTTTTGTGAAATCTGTAGCCCAGATGGGCTTTGAGCCCGCCAAACAGTTTGAGTTGCTCATGTGGAGTGATTATTGCAACATCCAACAGTCCATGCAGGAACTCATAGCCAACTGTGTTGTCGAGAAGGCAGCACTGTGGACTCTCTATGGACGCAACGATTTGGCCTCGTTGACGAGTCAGGTGCTCCTGAATGCCAACATGACCAATATGGGCAAAGCTTACAATGGAGAAAATCTCTGTCATGCCATCTGCTGCCTAGCCCTCTGGCTCAGTCTCAATGGGGATCACTTTCGCACCTATGCTGTCCTCCAGTATGCCCGCAAATGCTTCCCAAGGGACCCCAATGCACGCCTCTGGACACTCACAGAACTCTATGTTGCCTCCACCAAGGCCATCCATATGGGCGAATGGCAAAAAGCCAATATCGCGTGCTGTCGCATTCATCCACTCGATAAGGTGATTAATTGATGTTGATATACAATCCTCTTTCTATCGCGCATTCCTTTCTAAAGTGCTTTAGCCTTTCGGGTAGGTTTGTTGGCACAAGTTGAATATTTCTAAGAACAATCTTTATTTTTTACAAAATTATTTCACAAACATGAATTGGGAACTAGATAAAATGGATCTCTCGCTTTTTTCCTTAGTAAGGAATATTTCGAATATTTCCGAAGAGAGAAACGGTGAAAGATACTGACTTGAGGTTTCGGGTACAGGTAAATTATCCTCAATTATAAAGTGAAAGAAAGAAATGGTATTATTGAACCTATACCTTCCCTTAGTTACTTCTTTTTTTTTAATCTTCTATTTTTTTTAGTCTTCTATTTTTTTTTTTAATTTTAGAATATTAGAAATCCTTAAAGATTTTTTTAGTATAATTAGCAAATTCTCAAAAAAAGGCATGGCAAAGCATCCTACACTGAGTGAGAGAAATCCGAAAAATTTAAAATAACATTCCGGAAATGTTAATTTTACCCTGCATTATTGATCCGAAATAGGTGTTAATATTACCCTTTTTTAGGTGTATTAGTGGTTAAAGTTACTCTTTTTCATGTTAATTTTACCCTTAAAAATGTGTAAAATTAACATAAAAAAATGTTGTATATTTTTTACACTTAAAAAGTGTTACAGTTACGAGGAAAAAAAGTTAATCGCACTCTCCATGAATTATATTACCGATTTATAAAACTCTCCACGAATTATATTACCGATGTAAACTGGTTCATAATGGCTCGAGCACACTTTTTAGACCACAAAAATTTTATGAAGTTGAAATTATAGTCAATTTCTTTCTCAGGAGACTTAAACATATCCCGTATATCTCACTCTTTCGGACTCAAAATTGGACTGAATTAAATTGAATTTAGTGTAATGTGCAAAAGAAGAAGAAGAGTGCAAAAGAGTAAGGGCCTTGACAGACTTGAGGATTAGCCGAGAGATGGCTTAGCGTACTTATATTCGAAATAATGATTACACCATATTTTTATCATTTTGCACTAAGCCGTCCCTCGGCTTAAGTCCTTAGTGTGTCAAGGGCCTAAGGGTAGCAATCCCGGCCGGAACAAAATCGGAGTTATTACATATTTATCTGATATTAGTTTTAAGAAAATCGGACTCCGATTTATATTATATATGTCATTCACAAATATGTGATACTTTGCCAACTTCATTCCATAGTACGCTAATCATTTAAGAAAAGGATGTGAATTTTAATCTTATAAAATTTTCCTGATCTAAAAGGTGTGCCGGAGTCATAAGTTACCAAAAAATAATCTCAAAATTTGCAATTGTTAATAAATTGAAAATTTTTAAGAATTTTACCTTTAAACTTTAAGTAACTTTAATCCAAACTTAGACTTGAAATAATTTTCGACTTAAATTCAATTTTGATTTTTTTCGGTCAAAGGTATGTATGGACATGGACATTCACCTGGGCTATCTTCAAAACATATCAAAATATAGAAATTGTAGTAGCCGTGTTCGAAATAAACCAAAAAATATGATTTTGGAGTGGTAGTAACAGGGTCCCCGTCAAAATCCCGAAAGGCAAAATCTTGAAGCTGAAATCCCGGAATGCCAAAATCCCGAAAGTCAAAATCTCGAATATGCGAAAATCCCGAACGTTGAAATCCCTTTCAAATTTCAAATGCTAAATATTCGAGATTTTTTCTTTTGGGATTTTGGCTGCCTCCGGTAGAAGCGAAGGTATGTGGAGAACGTCTGGAGTTAATATTGACTTATGGCGAGGTCACCGAAAACGGAAAATCGATATTTCTAACCATTTCACTTCTATCCCGGTAACAAACTTTTGGAAAAAAGAAATTTAAATAAATTACGAGTTCATTACCGTTTAAAACCGATGCAGCTGGATTGAACATTTCAAGACCTTTTCAAAAAAACCAAATTTAAGGGAATCGGTTGAAAAATAGGCCCTTAAAGGTGCCCAGCGAGCACAGTTAGCTGAAAAAGGTAGCGTTTTCAGCATATTCTTGCTGAGTTGGTCAGAAAAAATATGCTGACCGTTCAGCAGTTCTCGAACAAAAAGTGCTAACCAAATATATGAAAATGGCACTGTCTGGCGAGTTTCGTTTAAAGATTAGCGGAATTCAGCTGAAAATACAAATATTTTCAGCTGAATTGACATCGGTTAGCATTTGGTGCTCGCTGGCTAGTTGAACTTTTATTTCGAAAATTCGGCGTTGAATGCTTTTTCGGTCATAAGTATGAATAACAAAATATTCACCTCAAAATATATCCGAAAAAAAAGAAATTTCAAGAACTGTCTTCCAAATAAATAAAAAAAAAACATTGTTTTGAACGGGTTAGGGGTCACTGAAGACCAGAAATTGATATCTCTTACCGTTTAAAAGTTTCAGGCCGGTGACAAATTCTAAAAAAGCATTTTGTAAGTAAAATTTAGCTCTCTAACACTTTACCGAATATTTTTGTCGTGGTTATCGAGCTTTTTTCTAAAACTTAATTTTGCGAAAATTTTCAAAATTGTTGGAACAAATATTTCGTATCGTCGTATCTGCATTTCTTTTGTATCAGCATTTCGCGCAAGAGGCGACGTCTGCATTGTAGATTGCACCGAATGCAGATACAAATCAAATGCAGATACGACAGAGGTAGACGCAACCAACGATTTATAAGCATCAGGTTCTTCGTGGTATTTTAATTTGATTTAGTAGAGTCACGCTTTACAACTTTGTCGAAGACCAATTTTTTTCCTTGAATCAGAAATACATATTTGAAATCATTTTTCGGAACTTGTTTTTAACAAGGAAATCTGTCTTACAGATTTATGCCCTAGACCACTTACGACTTAAACCAAGAGACGGCTGATATAATGATCTGACTAAATCCCCATCAGTTTCCCATTAACTAAGCTGGTTCTCGGCTTCAGCCAAGAGACGAATTAGTCAAAAATTAATGGAAATGTAATCTCATCAGTATTTTGATTACAATTAGGTACATTAAGTCGTTTGTCGGCTTAAACCGTATATGTGTCTAGGGCATTAGAAGGACGGAAAAGGCAAACTGGAACCAGGAAAAAAACTTAAGAAAACTTTACTTTGGTTTACTTTGGTATAGCTCGGCGTCGTCGCTCGTGTATATTTCCGCCTTTACCCTTGGGGAGTCGCCTGATGGATTGTATGGCGCCGGGCGTCCCAGGAATTTGACCGTACTCCCTGGGTTTGTGCGGTTCTGTTTTTTTGAGGTTTTCTCTTTTTCAGCTTAACTGGTTTTCTCTTTCCCTCCTAATTTGATGAGCCCTCTCTGTGGGAGGGACGCTCTGGCGCCGGGGCGTGGACTGCGGGGTATGAAAATGGCCGGGGGCGTCGTTCTTTGTCTGGTTTGGAGTCGCCTGCGGTTACTTGTTTGGGGGTCCGTCTGACAAGGGTTCATTCGGATTTCAATTTCAGTGACGCCAATTATTAATATTAAAAGAGACATAGTTTGGTCTTATTTTTTTAGTTTTTCTTTTCATTTCATTTATCTTTCTATTTTTAAATAATTTTAAGTTTCCGGAGATCTTATCTCCATTTAGAGAACGCGAACAGCCTTTTGGTTATGCGCTAACTCTACAAAAAAAACGCACTCTACATCCCTGTGCATTTGCGCTAAGTTTGTGCCATTGTAACATTTAAAATGCAATTTTGTAACATCAAATGTTTGAAAGATTACACAGCCAGTGAAGAAGCATTTCTGCCGTTTAGCTTCGGAGACTGATCGTCAACGCTAAGACGGCGGCAGACGCATGGGAGGGTGGGAAATGTAGAGTTTGAATAAATTATTATTATTATTATCCTAAAACGGATAATGGAATTGTATTCAGCGAATCTAAATTGTTCTGGTCATTCTCACTGCATGAATTTGCAAAACAAATTTATATCCTAGAAGAAATTTTTTTTTAAATGCAGATCCAAATTTCATTTTTTTTTCAGGATTTCCAACATTTTATTTCAATAGAAAAATATTTGGATTAATTATTGATTTTGATGAATTCTTAGCATGTTTTTGCTAACAGTAAATGAGTTAAATATGTAGGCCCACTACTCGTAATGAGCTCCAAGTCCATGTTAGCCGATATTCCAAACAAGAAAGAACTTAAGTGAGGCATATCTATTACTGAATATTGTCGATATGATGGCATATGATAGTTTTGTATAAAACGCGCTGAAATATTTTTTTTCTACTTCGTCGAGAAATTGACATAATGAATTCTATTTGCTGCTTCTATTTTCAGAATTTGAGCATCCTTCAACGTGTCACGCTCAACATTGCTCGAGGAAATCTATCAATAGCCCATGATTTGCTTCAGGATCTACTTGCGGACAAGGCTCTGCCAAATCAAAAACCCCTCGTGTGGACACGTGCTATGATCCTTCACGCCACAGCCCTCATTCCCTCATCAGAAGTCATAAACGTCCTCATTGAGGTTCATGAATTTGCACGCCGAAAGCATTTTGATTATGAAGTGGCCACTATTGATGCCCTCTTTGCCCATCAACTTCTGGCCATGGGAATGCCAGCAAAAGCTCTGAAATCTTGCCACAAAGCACTCGATGTAATTCTTCAGCATGGTGGCATCTATGATCGTGCTAAAATCATGTTTCTCTTCGCGAGATGTGCTGTGGCTGCAGCTGAGTCATCAAAGAGGCGTCAGGAGATGGAAAAGTGTGAACCATTGCTCACAGAAGCCATTCAATTCTTCACTAAACTTGGAGCTTATGTGAAAGTCAAAGATATTTATGCATTTATGGCTCAATTTTACCACGAGATTGGAAATCAGGCAGAAAGGAATCGGTGTGCATTTAAATTTCGCGAAATAGATGAACAATATCCCACTGGAAGCTTTGAGGTGGTTGATGCCATAATTTAAACTGATTAGCTAATAAAAAAAATTAGTGAACATTATTTGCTTCTTTATTTTGTCTTCATTCAATTGATGTCGCTTTTACGAAGCATAATAAATTCGCATAATTAAATATTTTAGTCCTATAGGGTTCACTGATTGGTTGGAGCTTGAAAACATCCAGAGAAAATGATAAAAACAGTCTATTTTGTAAATAAATACATTTTTTATTATAAAATTAGTGATCAAGGAGTTCCTAAAAACACTTTGGAAAAGTTTAAGCTCGATGATATTCACAAAGTGAGCTTATCAGAATTTCGTGGGGTATAGGGGAGAGTACTCTCCCTTCGAACGTTCATGCCTTCGAATAAGGTGAATTTTCTTTTAGTTTTCCTAAGAGACTTACAGATTTCTATTAAATATTAGTTAGCTTATCATCAATTATTGATAATTCCGTGATAATTTAGTGTAAATATATTACGAAAACAATAGAAAGTCACATTAATCGAAGGCATGAACGTTCGAATGGAGAGCATTTTCCTCTATATAGTAGTTCCTATATGGATTATTATTTATTTTTAGTTTATTTCGAAAACGGCCGCTAGAATTTTTATCATTTTCGAATATGTTGGAGTTAGACAAGGTATAAATATTTCGTCCTTATGGCTTCGGCACACCTTTTAGATCAGCAAAATTGCATGAAGTCGAAATTCGAATCCCTCTCTTTCTGACGTGTTTTGCATATGACTGTCTCATTCTTTCGCATACCAAATTCGATTGGGCTAAATTGAATTTCGAGTGATGTTTAAAAGAAGAAGAAGAGTGCGAGAGAATGGGATAGACATATGCAAAGCATGTGAGAAAGAAAAGGATTCAAATTTCGACTTCATGAATTTTTTCTGACAAGTTTTCTGATCTAAATGGTGTGCCGGAGCCATGAGAAACTTATAGTCGAAAAACATTTAGATATCGAATTTTCGAAGAGGTCTGTTTAACCGTTTTGGAAGGCCTATTTTTAAACTGCTTTGCTTATATATAAATTTGGATTTTTTTTGAAAGATCCTGAAATTTCCAACTCGAATACATCGGACTTAATCAGTAAAGTACCCATAAAATTGATGTATCTTTCTTAAATATTTTTTTTTTTAAATTGTTGGGAAGCTTGTGACACGACTCGAGGCTAAACGGTAAGAGATATCGATTTCCGGTCTTCGACGAATCTCCGTCAGTATTATCTAAGAGTGTCTTTTTCCCTTCATCCCTCCTCCCCATCCAAAACCATGTTTTTCATTGGGTTTATTTGAAAAACAGATCCTAGATTTTTCATTCTTGAATGTGTAGAGCTTAAATTTTCCGCCTTAGCAATAAATTCTCTGCTAAGGCAACCTTAAGTATTCGAGACACAATGTTTCCTTTCTAGGCCAGCGCGTCTGGTGATGATCGAGACGATTTTTTGTCTTCATAATTTTAACACTTTTCGGGTGTAAAAATATATCAACATTTTTTAATGTTAATTTTACACCTTTTTAAGGGTAAAATTAACATGAAAAAGGGTAACTTTAACCCATAATTCACCTAAAAAGCATAATATTTACACCGATTTCGAATCAATACTGCAAGGTAAAATAAACATTTCCGGAATGTTATTTTAACTTTTTCGGATTTCTCTCAGTGTCTATATGTTTTTGTGCAGCTAAATTATGTCACAATAAGAAAGGCTCAATTTTACTTAAAAATAGTTGAAAAATCCCAATTTCAAAAGTGCCCCACTTCCCCCTAAGCGTTTCTGTATGAAGATTATAAAATTAGCTTTCGAAGGCATTAAATGGGTCTCGATAAAATATTTTCAAGGGTTTGCATTCCATTGAAAAAATCAAAATGAAGGAAAATGGGTGCCGCATGAGTTGATTAAAAACTCACATTCAAAATTCAAAAATCCACTTCCGAAATTTTGTCTTTGATGTATGATAGAAGGGGGTAAAGGCGATAAGAAATTGCCATTGTTGGAGTATCCCAAACCCTAAACTTTTTTAGTTTCACCTATAGTGAAGGATCATAATCTGCAAGAAGGCTTAATAACCTCCAGAAAGAAGACAATGCTCATTACACTAAGAAAAAATCTGTAGAGTTGAAACAACTCTATGCCCGAGTTGAATTAACTCGAAGGATATCGATGCAAATGTTACTTTTTTCGTTGTAAATTTTAGTAAACAAAGTTAAAACTACTCTAAGTGCGAGTTGAATTATCTCGTCGGATATCGATGTAATTATTACTTTTTTTCGATGTAAAATTTCATCTCGACTGAAGTATATGTTTAAGAGTTTTCGTTTTGAGAATATACTTCAGTCGAGAAGATTTTCGTGTGACAAAGTTCATATGGAACATCAATTAGAAATATTCCTAACAGTGTTTCATGAAGACATGTGCAGTGCATCATGTGATATCTCGGAATATGGGGAACTTAAGATCAAGAAAAAGTAATAAAGGAAATGATAACATAAAAAACATAAAATTGCAAAAAAAAAATTTCCATTTCCCGTTTTGAAAAAGAGTTAGGTATTTTTATTATAAAAAAGAATTATTTAACACTTAATACGAGTTATTTTAACTCTTAAAACGAATTATTTTCACTCTTAAAATGAGTTATTTAGACTCTTTTGTCATGTAAATTTTAGAACAAAAAAGTTGAAATAACTCTTCTGAATATTACACTTAAATAGAAGTAAAATCAACTTTAAAATATAGTTAATCGAAAATCACAACGAAAATGAGCTGATTTAACATCGATTCGAGTAAGTTTTACTCGTTTATTTTTCTGAGTGTACTTGGAGGGGACTAGCGAAGAATTATGCATTATGAACTACTAAAATTGAGCGAAATTGTCCTTAGGACTTGTTACTAACAATTTTTTACTGATTTTGCATCAATATTTCTCGAAAAACAGCCATAATAGGTCAAGTAATACGACTACGCTCCGTGGAATTGCACTTCCATGATCCAGGTCAACATCAAAACGCTGAATTCGGATGTCCTACCGCTCTTGCTGTGTTCTCTAGACTTGGGCTTTTCTGATCACTTGTCTCGGTCAATGGTACATGGTTTGGTTAAGCAGCAATTTACCAATTTCAAAGAAGTCGACAATTGGGTGTATGAGGTGTATGGATAGTTTTGATCAAAGAATCTCTCATGATAACTTCAGAGTATGCATTTAGTACCAAAGAAATGGCAAAAGTGTAGCTAAAGAGAACCGGTATTTTGAAGAAATTATTTTTGGATTTTCCTCTGAAATTTTTCATGTTTTTCTTTTGATAAAAAAACGCGGATTTCAAATTGAGGATCTAGTAAATTAAACAAGGACAGAATCACATTGACAATAAAATGCTCGCCGTAGCTTCACCGTATTTCATTAATTTACGCATTTTTATTGCAATTCTTACGCAATTACTCCATTACCGTATTACCTTATCTCATACTCGGTGGCACTAGGTGAAAATAATATAAGAAAATTGAAGAAATAAAACGAAAATGCGATAAACGGTGAGCAAAAAAAACTGTACGATTAATTTCTCTTACAGATTTCTTTTGCTCACCGTTTATCGCATTTTCGTTTTATTTCTTCAATTTTCTTATATAATTTTCACCTAGTGCCACGGAGTCTGAGATAAGGTAATACGGTAATCGAGGATTTGCATAAGAATTGCAATAAAAATGCGTAAATTAACGAAATACGGTGAGCATTTTATTGTCACTGTGATTCTGCCCTGAAAGAAAATAACAATTCATCGAAAAATATTACGAAAACATTTTAATTCCCCAAAGGAAAAAAATTAAGTATTGAGGATATTGACAATAAATTTTTAATTTAAAATTTAAATAACATAAAAAATTATCTATTTAATTTAAATCCAATATTCGTCTTGTAATATTTATTTACTTGATATTAAATTAATCTAAAAAGAAACGACACGCAATCTTTCTATCAAAGTTATGCACAAATATTTTATTGTCTTTCAATGTAAAGAACATTTTATTGAACATTGTATCATGCAATATTAATGTGGGAAATGTCACGAATTATCTTTAAGAAAAAAAAATGTCTTAGTGAATTTAAAATAAGAATCTAAAGGTTCAATCAAGGGATTATTTGGAAGAAAAGTTTTATTTTTTATTTAATGCCCCATGCACGCACCTAATATTTTTCTAGTTCTAGCAAGTTCAATTTCCTAATGGACCTTACGACACAAGCTTCAAATTATAACCTTTGGAGGACCAAGTAATAATTTGAATTTGCCGCAATGATTTTGTTGGGGCTATTTATTAAGGATAATTCAGGAAAAAAAGTGATTGAGTAAATTCATAAATAATTCAATTAGGTTGAGGAGAAAATTAAGTGCAGCACATACCTGAGGCGACATTTTTACACTTGTTACACCGTACTTATGACCAGTGAGGGGTGAAAAGCTCTCCTCCACGAAGCCACTGCCCACCACCCAACGGAACACTCTCACTGTTTTATCACTGAAATTTTTCAAATTGAGATGCTTGAGATGTTGCCTTGCGTGTACCTTGCATGCTCGGGAAACTCACCTAGAACCCGTGATCAAGAGTGAACTTCCGTAGAATTCAATTGATGTGACATCACTTGTGTGTGCTTTTAACTCTTGCAGAATTTTCACATTTCCCACCAAATTGGCCATTTTTGCCCGGCAAATTCAGCACAATTTTCCTTGACTGATGGAAAAATTGCAAAAAAAACTGTTTCTCTTTTGACTCTTCTAAAAATACCAGCAAATTGTTTTGCTCTGTCTTTTATAAAAGCGACAATCTCACGCTATTCTTTTCACGCCTAATCTAATCGCAATGAAAATGGTTATCACTCCCCTTATCACCAGTGACTCCCCACTTTGCACTTGTGCAAATTGAGCAACTTTTTCTTTTACGAATGGTTTCTTCTCAGCTGTATTCTTCCCTTTTTCTTTCCGATATATTCTCGTCGGTGGTCACTTTTGAACTGAATTGTGTGGCAATTGATATTATTTCTATTGTGACGTTAATGTGTAAAAAAATCGATGATTGACCTCGATATGAATTCATTACACGTGAATATTTGCGTCCGGTGTGGAAGTCCCTCAATGGATTCTCTAGGGATTTTTTGTCAGGATCCGCCCAAATTGTCACTCAAAATACCCCAGAGCACAAGCCCTTTTAAAAGAACTTTCAAACACTCCACTCAATAATCATTTTGCTAGTCCAAAACACAATTAAATTCATTGTCCACCTCACTTTATTACCATATTTCATGCCGCTTCTTTTTTTGCCAAATCTATATACGCAAAAAAACAGGGTGGAAAAAATCGATAAACGCATGAATATTTTATATGGCAAGTGCCACAAGTCGTCACCTGCAAAAATATGCCCTTTACGGTGTAACACGCTTTGGATCACGCGGAAACATGGAAGTCTTGCGGATGTTATCCAAGCCCAAATACAGCATCACCACTCTCTCCATGCCAATACCACCGCCAGCATGAGGTGGACATCCAAAACGGAAAGCTTCGATGTAGGCAGCAATTTTACTGATGTCTGTTGCCATGAAACACAAAGTAATAAAAGTAAGAAATCAATTTAGAAATCAAGACAAGACCCTCTAATTGTAAAATGAATTTTTAATTATTTTGGTTACTTATAAAAATTACTTATGTAGCAAAATTCGATTGCCTCCGCCACATCATTTAAATTAGTAAAATTTCATGAATTCCAAAAATTCGCATCATTTTCTTTCTACACTGAGAGAAATCCGAAAAAGTTAAAATAACATTCCGGAAATGATAATTTTACCCTCCAGTATTGATCCGAAAACGGTGTAAATATTACCCATTTTTAGGTGTATTAGGAGTTAAAGTTACCCTTATTCATGTTATTTCTACACTTAAAAAGGTGTAAAATTAACAATAAAAACTGTTTATATATTTTTACACCTAAAAAGTGTTAAAGTTATGAGGAAAACAACTGGATCATTTTCCGTAGAGTGCCACTTAAACACATGTTTTTGGACTGATGAAATTCTTTTTTACTTCTTCGAAATCTATAGAATTATTCACTGTTACATTCAGAAACATAATATTAAAAAAAATTATCAAAAATATTAAAGAAAATTTATAAAATAATGATAATACTGAAATAAGTCAGCATGCACTAAGTGGATCGCCTTTTCGCTAATTCACTTTTAATTAAATCTTTGGATTTAAAATACTTTTTTTCACAAGGAAAAAACAATAAATGTTTTCAGTCAACCAGCTGTCATTAGCGAAAATATCACTGACTAGAAAATTTTTAGTGAAGAACCCAGCTGGCACAAGATTGAAATGAGTCGATTACACTCACTTATTTAATGGATAAAAATATTATTTTTGCCTTTTCTCAAACTTAAATAGTTAAATTATGTTACTGTAGTGACTATATTACGGAAATAAAAATAAAAATATTATTTTAAGTGGATTAGTCATAAACGATCCAGATAGCGTAGCGCCCAGATTAGCACACTTGACTATACATCTATCTCAAATTTGTCTGAAGTACAGTAGACTCTCGCTAAATCGGCTCTTTTAAGATCGGGCTACTTTTTAATTCGGGCAGCAGTAACATTTGAAAAAAGTTTATTGGCATTTTTTAAGTTTGATTACGATTATAAAATGAATCAAATATGCTCAAATTTGGCATAATTTGACTTTTAGTTATGATGTGGTTTTTGCGGATTTTGCATTATTAAGCGATTTTCATCCAATTTACGATATAATAAGTGTGTAAACTCAATATCTGTACTGTCTACGCAGATGAATGAAAAATCGTTGCATAGGGTAATGTCCTAATTCAAAACCATTTCCAGACGCTTTAACTTTGATAGAAGATTCAACACATTAAGTTCATATTTTTTTTCTGAAAAGAATTACATAAATTTGCTCTTTGTCTCTTCTAAAATGTTATTGTTTAGTGAAAATTCTTTAGATATAATTTGAAAACTTCTTAAATACAAGAAAAATACACGAGTGTAAAATGCGTCTATTGGAAACATATTAATCCAAATGGAGACAAGGGAAAGTTTCTAATTGGAGACAAATAGTGTAAGTGAAATCTCGACGAAAGGCTTTCAAAATTTTGTTGAGTTGCTCCTGAGTGCAGGATTTGTTTTTATTCCTGATCTTTTCACCTTTCCCATCTAAAACAATTAGAAAATCTCTCCAAAAAAATCATATTTCCGAGGTTTCCTATTGAATCATTTGCAGACACTTCAGAAAAACCATTTTTGTTCACGAAATAGATAATTATTTCATTTGAAAACTTCATGTACCGTTAACAATAAAGATTAGCACTTAATTTAACTAAAATTAGCCAAAAATATGACACAAATATTACACAAAACGAATAAACAACAGTCACTTTATTGTGTTTTTCATTGGAAAACATGGTCGATTGATGAAAAATTCGATGGTGAAAAGATACTTTTAATTTTTCTGAGAAATTAACAAATTAAAATTTGTGAATATAAATGAATTTTCGCTTAATTTAGAGCAAAATTTGGAGTGTTGTTCGAAATAACTGGTTTTAGCCATTGCTAAATTTCCGATTAACCAGGCAATCGACAAACGAAATAGACAGTAATCAGTTGTGACTGGTTACGTTCTAGAATTTCACCTTTCATAAAAAGCGGGTTAAACTGATCTCTATTTAAATTCGAGCAATAAATATTACGAAAGATCAATTAATGACAAAATAAAATTATTTATCCAACAAAATTCTAATTTCGTGAAATGTAACAAGAATTATGAACATATTTTAAATAACAATGTTTAAAGGAGAATGGTCAAATCCGGTCCCGGAATCGCCACGAACGGGACCTATGTCATTGGATAGACATTAGTATAGGTAACAACTTTTGTTCTGGGATCAATGTTCTAAACCATGGAGGAACAGTTCCAGAGCATAAAAACTGTTTTTACAATGATGAAGAATGATCAAAAGTATATGGGCGCTGGTTCATCTTCATACAAACATTAGAGTAGACGCATTCTGAAGATATTGATATAACGTTGAGAAAACTGCCGGGACCCAGGACGATAAACGCTGGGAGTCCTTGTAAAAAAGGCCTTTATCCTTCCGAAAAATTGTTGTTTTGACTACGAATTATACAAGAACCGCTAAAATGATCTTGATGAAATTCGGTATAGGGTCAGTGTATGTTTTAAACTTTTTATTTATGCATATCACCCCCTCCCCCCACCCTCCATTCTGATAGCCCCCATACAAAATGGGGGCGCTTTACCTTATAACTCCTTTCTAAGAGGATGTAGAAAGCTGATATTCAACAAGGGAACAAAGCTTATGGAAGACACTTCAACCATGCATGTTAATCCCCTCCTCCACCACCCCTTCTAGTAATCCTATACAAAATGAGAACATTTTGACCTCTTTTCTGAGAAGAAGTAGTTTGTTTGTAAAAGAATGAAAAAATATGAATAACTAATAACGTTAACAATAATTTTCTAGATTTTATATGCATTTATAGACATCTAGTCGAATTACAGCTTTCTGCCTCCTCTTAGAAAGGAGTTATAAGGTAAAATAGTCTTATTTTGTATGGAGGCTACCAGAAGGGGTGATGGACGAAGAGTTTGGGCAGTATGGTTAAAAAGTCTTCTTTAAGCCTTGTTACCGTGCTGTATTTCAACTTCCTATCTTTTCTCAGAAAGGAGTTATAAGGTGAAATGCTCTCATTTTGTATGAGGGCTACCAGAAAGGGGGACAGAGGAGGGAGATATTATACATGGTTTAAAAGTCTTCCCTAAGCTTTGTTCCCTTGTCGAATTTCAGCTTTCTACCTCCTCTTAGAAAGGAGTTATAAGGTAAAGTGCCCCCATTTTGTATGGGGGCTATCAGAATGGAGGGTGGGGGGAGGGGGTGGTATGCATGGATAAAAACTTTAAGTCATACAGTGACCCTATACCGAATTTCATCAAGATCACTTTAGCCGTTCTTGTATAATTCGTTGTCAAAACAGCGATTTATCGAAAGGATAAAGGCATTTTTACAAGGACTCCCAGCGTTTATGGTCCTGGGTCACGGCAATTTTTCAATCTTATATCAGTACCTACAAAATGCGCCTACTCTCGTTTGTGGCGATTCCGGGACCAGCGCCCATATAGTTTTGACCATTCTCCTTTGATCTAAATAATGGCTCTTATAATTGCACATTTCGCGATGGAATCAACTGAAAAGTTTTATTGTCTAAAGTTGATTTATTATAGTTTGTTATCAGTGTACAAATTTTGCAAGCTATATGGTCCTCAAATGATATCAGATTTTACTCAATGTTTAGCCAGAAGATAATGTGTTACATTCTTATTTTTTTAACTCTGTAATAGCTGTAATAGATTCTGTTTTTTTTTCTTTTCTAAATTTTAACTTTATAACAGAAAACGTATGTCATCGGCATGCCTTTTAGATTGGGAAAATTTCATAAAGTCGAAATTGACATCCCTTTCTTTCTCTAAAGATCTGTACATGTCTATCCTACTTTTTCGCACTCTTCTTCTTCTTCTTTTAAACATCACACCAAATTAAATTTACAGTAGACTCTTTCAAATTCGGGCATTTGGGACCGAAATGTCACCCGAATTAGAGAGAAATTCGGGCGACAATGTTTTTGATAGGGTAAATTAAGGTAATTCAAAACCTGCTCCAAATGGAAACGTCACTGTTTTTATGATAAATACAGTACTAAATTACTATATTTATATATTTTCTATACCACAATTTCATTATTTAGTCAATTTTGCTCTAAATAAAGCGAAAATCCATTCATATTCACAAATTTTAATTTGTTAATTTCTCAGAAAAATTAAAAGTGTACCATTTACCATCGAATTTTTCATCAATCGACCATGTTTTCCAATGAAAAACAGAATGAGGTGACTGTTGTTTATTCGTTTTGTTTAACATTATGTCATATTTCTGGCTAATTTTGGTTAAATTAAGTGCTAATCTTTATTGTTAACGGTACGTGAAGTTTTCAAATGAAATAATAACCTATTTCCTGAACAAAAAGGTTTTTTCTGAAGTGTCTGCAAATGCTTCAATAGGAAACCCCGGAAATATGATTTTTTTGGAGAGATTTTCTAATTGTTTTAGATGGGAAAGGTGAAAAGACCAGGAATAAGAAAAAAAAATCCTGCACTCTAGAGTAATTCAACAAGGTTTTGAAAGCCTTTCGTCGCGGTTTCACTTACACTGTTTGTCTCCAATTAGAAACATTCCCTTGTCTCCATTTGGATTAATTTGTTTCCAATAGAAACATTCTGCACTTGTGTGTTTTTCTTGTATTAAGAAGTTTTCAAATTATATCTAAAGAATTGTCACTAAAAACAGTAATATTCTTGAAGAGTCAAGGAGCAAATTTATGTTATTCTCTTCAGAAAAAATATGAAATGTGTTGAATCTTCTGTCAAAGTAAAAGTGTCTGGAAATGGTTTTGAATTAGGACATTTACCCTATATAATCTTCTGTGTGATTACGCTTTTAGTATTTGGATTATTAGAGATTTCGAGGTTTGAAATTTTGGCTGTAAATGATGGACAAATTTCTTCAACTCAAAACAAAGATAGGGTAAACTTTGGAAAGTGGGACACTTGCAATTACAATTCAAAATGTATTTTTAAACTAAATTAAATAGTAGTTTTTTCCTTTTCTTTGCATTGTGAGATTGCTTGAGAAATATATTCTAACAGAATCTTAAGATTTTATTAAAAATTTCGACCAATAATTGGAATATTCGATCAAATTTGAAAAGAACACATTTTAAAGTCACCCTTTGATTGTAAAGTGATGCCTTTTGTGTTTTAATTTCTCAAATAGTCACAAAATTAGAATTATCAATCTCTTGATCGAAAATTAAAATACTTAATTGATTCATTTTCAAGTTTTTTGGGAGATGTCCCTATAAAATCAAACCCACCCAATCGATAAAATTTTTAAAAAGCTTACCAATATTGTGATGCTTTGCCCGTTCCGTAAGGTATTCAGGATCGTGAATACGTTGAGCACCGGACAGAATCTCCTCTCCACGCATGAACATGTCGTAGGAGTTGGAGTATCGCGAATCCTTGGGATCAGGCATGGTATAGAATGGTCTCACTGCCAATGGAAATTTGTCGAGAATATAGAAGTCAGTACCGTACTTTGCCTTCACCAGACGCCCCAGAAGTTTCTCGCTGGGTGTCGAGAGATCCTCTTCATCTCCCATTTCCACTCCAGCTTCCCTCAGCATAGCCACACCTTCGGAGAAGTTGAGCTTCAACGGTGGATCGAGAAATTGGAAAGGTTCAACTTTGTACTGCTGATTGACAGCAGCAATTTCCTGAGCATACTCATCACGCAATCCCCGGAACATTGCCGTGAATGTAGCCCCAATTGTCTCAATGACTTCGTGGTAGTGATATTTAAAAGCCATCTCAAGATCCAAGCCCACAAATTCCGTCAAATGACGATGAGTGTTGGAGTCTTCAGCACGAAAAACAGCGCCTACTGTGAAGACTTTATCGAAGTCTGCTGCAATAGCCATTTGCTTGTACAACTGAGGAGACTGAGCCAGATAAGCTGAATCCTTGAAGTAGCTCACCGTGAAGACATTAGCACCTCCCTCACTGGCAGCCGAAATAATCTTGGGCGTGTGGATCTCGGTGAATCCCTTGGCAGTAAGAATGTCACGGAAAAGTCGACAGACACCGGCCTCGAGCCGAAAGATGGCCTGATTGGCCGGTGTTCTCAAGTCCAAGACACGATTGTCCAGACGTGTATCCTGATTAACACGGATATGGAGTCCTTCTGGATCCTGCAATTCACATTATTTGATATACAAGGGCGTACCCAGGATTTCGGTTAAAGGGGGGGGGGCTATATCTCAAATTTTGTTGGCAGGGGGGGGGACATAATTTTTATTTTGAAAAAAAAACGTAACAAATAAAATGGGATAATAAAGGTGGTCCTACTTTTCACCATAGATTAGCCTACGCCCAATTTATAGGTAATTGATAAGGAACGCTCGTCACTGTACCTCGGAGTAGTGCATTGTCTCCCATAATAGGGTAATGGTGCCAAATTTCGGCCAGTTTCTAATTTCGGCCACTTTGAGTGTAATTTCGGCCATGCAAATAAATTAATTAAAATTATTTATGTAATCTTCGAATAGTCAATGAATTCATTTTGCTTTTAAATATGTATTCATTTTAGGATGTATTAACACAAAGACAGTTAAATTTAGGTATAATTTGTGTTGTAAAAACTCAGTGTGGAAAGAGTCTTACAAAAAAAGTGACAGATCACTTGTGTTTTTAGCAGTCTTCTGATTTGTGGTGAGGTGCAGAAGATATGTCTTCGGTGTTTTTTTTTATGAAAATTGATTAGTTTTCATTAAAGATTGTTTCTATTCATGTTAATAGTGAATCAATCTTAAAATTTCGGGAAAAAATATCCCAGCTTGATCCTGTATTTCGCGTAAAAAAGTATATACTTTGTGAGCGTCTCTCCGATGAGGTAGTGTTGCCTATTTCGGCAACATCTTTTGCTTTCCTAAATTTTTATTAATTTTGTTTTTTTTTTCAATTTCTGATTTCTACAATGTTCAGAGAAAAAAAACCATCGCTTCTATGAAAAATATGAAGTGGAAAAGGCCTTGGAAGAGTTCAGGAAGGGCAAATTGCTACGGGAATCTGCGCGTGAATTTGAGATGCCAAGATAAATTCTTCAGACCTTCAGGACAAATTACACGGAAGATCTCAGGGCTTGTGGGTCATATAAACGTATGAAACTAAATATTAAACTCTTTCCGTTTGACGTTTTGAAATTTTCTATCCGTTGCTTCACAAAAGGTAGTCAGAAACAAGCTGGCCGGTATTTCACTCAAAGTGGCCGAAATATTACCCAATGCAGTGTCCATATTTTTATTAATTTTTCATTATTTTAGGAAGTGATTTAAAGAAAACAAAGATAATAAACTGGTCTTGAAGGTTCCACACAACCCTCCCGAAAAGGAAGTAACAAAAAATATCAATATGAATTAAAAATATTGCATTTCAAACTTAGGACTTCGGTGCTTATATGCAACTATGCCGAAATTTGGCACACTTACCCTAATTCTATGAAAAAATTACGTGACAACTGCCTTCTTTTCGAAAAATATATTACTGAAATTATGTTATAAAAAGAAAGTAAAAATAATTACGAATTATATACCCATTTTTACTTCATTTTTGAATGTAGTGCAGTGGGGGCAATAGTTTTGCCCTGCCCCCCATTGGGTTTTTAATTGTTTTTGAGTTTTTATAAGATCATTTTTGTATGAGTATAGTAAGTATCATTTTTGTAGCAGTAAAACGTAAAATTTGAGAAGTGACTAAATTTACAACTTTTAAAGGCAGTAAAATTTTCATCAAAGTTTCGATCTTTATGGATAGAAAAATTAAGCCCATTTTTGGAGAGATTTGTATTTTTTACTGAACAAACTTATTTATTTTTGCTGACCAAATATATTTTTTAGCTGTGATTCCTTCTAATCACACGTATAGTGATACTCCGATTTTCTAAAAGTGCTCCCAACGAGCTGAAATTCACAGGGTATATATTTTGAACAACCCTGATGCCGAAAATAGTACTCTGCCATTTTCGGGTCCGGCTGGCCGTCCGTCCGGCCGTCCGTAGTACGCAATATCTCCGGTTTGGAAAGAGATATCTTCATAATTTTTTTAAAATATATCTATTTGCGCGTACGACGATTTCTGTCCTATTAGTTTTTTGAAAAAGCGGTTCTAAACCGGTTTAAAACCGGTTTTCTAGCTTTTCTCGAAATTGGCCTATGCAATTTGAACCATTTTATGTTCATGTTGTAGCGCTAATTGAGTAGACCAATTTTTAAAAATAATTTGGAGATTGCTCCATGATTTCTTGAGATAGTTCAAGTTGAAGATTGCAATTTTAAAAAATTTTGTTCGTAGCGTCGGGTGGGGAAAAAGCGGAAAATTTTTCACGGATTTTCGCAGATCATTAAATTTTTCGCGAATTTTGCACTTCTTAAGCCTAAACGATAAGTGTGATGTCAAGTTGGAGGGCTTGATCTCTCATAGTTTCTGAGAAAATCGATTTTAAAGTTTTTTAGACAATTTTATACATTTTTCTTCCAATTTTCCTTACTTTAAAGTTAAATTTTGCACATATCAAGCCTGAAAGAGGCTCTAAATGGATGTAAAGTTTGAAGCCTCTATATCTCATAGCTTCCGAGATAATCGACTTTAGAGATTTTCAGTTACTTTTATACATTTCTCATCCAATTTTTTCATCCCTTTAAGAATTCACGGAGAAAAATTTGCGAGCGGTTTGGGTAAGGCTAGCCTTACTGGCCAATCCAATGTACGGGCTTGTGATAATTATAACCCTGAGCGAAATACACTTTGTTTCCTTCAGTCATAGTCCTGACAGTAATCAGCATAAAACCACTATTTAATGATTTTTTGCGTTTGTAATAAATTATATCCCAGGCCGCAATAGTGATTTTGTCGCTTCCAGTTAAGCATTATTGTCTTTGGTGATCACTGGTCATAATTTAATACCGAGCGCGACAAAATAAGCCACTGGTAAGGATTTTGTTGCTGTAAGTAAAGTGTATAACCCAGCTCAGCAAATATTCATAGAGTTGTCTCTTTCATTCATGGTCTTTTACTCCACAGACACGACATAGCACTTCGGCGAGTTATTGCATCAGACAGAGTCCAGTCCGCACTTGGAAAGTTTTTAGTGTGAAAAATTAGAGGAATAAAAGATGAAAATGGACAGTGTAACAAGTGTACTGCAGGAAGGAAATTGGATTTTCTAAGTTAGTAAATGATTTTAAAGGTGAGTTGATAAAATTAATTGAAAATACTGTAGCAAAAGTGAAATGTTATCTTTTAACCTCAATTTTTTTTTCATTTTTCAGATGCCGGATACGAGAATGAAGACACCCTGATGGGCCCCACCTATGAAGGATTAAAAGAGGTCATCATGAAAGCAGGGCCCAGGGATCCTTTCTGAAAGAGAGTCAAGGAATTTTGGACAAGTACGGTGACAGAAATCGATTCAAATAATAGTTCTCAAGAACAAGAAAGTGATAAGATAATTGTGCCAGTGCTTCAGTGTTCATACTCCTCTACTGAAGAGGCTGAAAATGATGGTCTACAATCATTTTCAAATTTTGAAAACAGTTTGTAGTATTGTACTTCAAGACCAAAAAATAAATAAAATATTTGTTGTTTGAAGTCATTTGTTTTACTACTATTAAATAACGCATTACCCAAAAAGTAATACATTAATGCTTTTCGTGTCATTATCCTGTCCCAGAGAGCACAAAATCACATTGCAGCCTCGGTCAAAAAGTTTAACCGAAAAAACATAAAAATATGACACGCATTGAATCCGTTATGCACATAACTGGGAACGGAAGATTTTTTTACGCTCTGGGTAAAGATTTTTTTCCGTGATTATTAAACGGAATTTGCATTATTTATGTATAAATATCGTTCGAGTTTGCCACAATCCAAATTTGCGATTAAGGAATTGGATCTCTATAAGCTGATCTAGGCTTATCACTGGCTTTTCTTGGTAGGGTGGAGTCTACACTTATGGATGTTGTACACACTTATGGACAACACAAAAATCTTAAGTTATTACATTAAACAGTTTTCGAAAGGCCAAAAAAATTGTTAATTACATCATAAACTAATAATTTTATAACTTTTCGAAGTCTATTTTACGTAAGAACTTAAGATTTTTGCACGCTGTCCATAAGTGTATAACATCCATAAGTGTAGGCTTCACCCTATCGCAAAATAAATTACTCACATCTGGATTCTCAGGACGAGCAGCATCCTCAATTTGCAGTGGAAGTTGAGCTTTCGCCGCAGAAACCACATAAATCTCGAGAACAGACAATTCCAGGGATTGTTCAGTGCATGATTCAATTTTTGTAGGCACAGAAATAGCTTTGGCTCTCAAATCCACGATGCTCTCTTTGTGAATGCTGAACGGGGAAGGCAATAAAACCATAAAGATTTGCTAAATAACTTCCAAGAACTACCTGAACGACCTGAACTTACTTTCCACTAAATTTCACCATTTGCTTCGATACGACATCATTAACAGCAATAACACACTGCACTGTGTTACTGTGCTGTCTGAGGATCAGGAAGCACTGTTTCCCTTTGCTCCGGGATGTATGAACCCTTCCGCGCACCCAGACGGGCTCCTTGCCAACCCATTGGGTCAGCTGAGAAACATGAACGAAAGAACGGTCTGGAAACTTTTCAGCTGACTGAATCATAACGGGCTGACCATATTTCCCCGCTGAGTAATCTTCAGATTCTTCCTGAACATCCTCCTGTTTGCCGGCTGCTGCTCTATGTTCAGCTTTTTTAGCTGCCTTCGCCGCATCTTTTGCCTGTTTCTTGGCGGCTTTCTTAGATTGAGCCTCTGCAGAGGTCTCAGCACCTTTTTCCGTTGGATCCACTACCATTTTTTTCTAATTTTCTCTCCAAAAATAGAAGCTAAAAATATCAAAACATGCCACTTTTTTACTTCACTAATCTAACCTCAATTTTCTATGAATGGAAGAATTTTTCAATTTCACTGATAATATTGCACTAAGTAATTACATTTTTATAATGCAGATAGACTTATAAATGCAATGATAAGGGGTATTAACGTGGAAAAGTAAAATTCATCACCTTTTTCTCACTTTTTTGATTGCGAAATAGCACACGTAGAAGAAAATTACTTGGAAGGACTTTTGTTGGAAAGGCCTATTCACTGCACAACAATGTGGAGAAGAAGAAGAAGATGTTAAAAATGTCAGTCTTCTGTTGAAAAGGGGAGAAGGTGCAAAAAAAATATAAATTCCTCGACGTCAACACGAAAATTTTGTGTGAAAACTTATCATTTCCATAGAATTAAGTTGTGAAGTGTTTGGTACGTGTATTAATGAATAGTTTGTAAATAAATTTGGTGCGGTTGACAGTGTAGCGGTGTGGAAAAACATGAATCGAAGTGAGGGTCTTGTGCGACGTGTAAAAAATCGGAGTGAAAATCCAGGCAATTCCGATCAGGGCGCATCAAATTCATCAGCAAATCATAATGATGATGAGAGGAACGATAATGAAAACGATGTGGATGATTGTGATTCCAAGGAGACAAGATTGACACTTATGGAAGAAGTTCTCTTGCTTGGACTCAAAGACAAAGAGGTTTGTTGGCATGGATAGAAGTTATCATTTTCACGGGTTTCTAGCTCTTTTCATTCTTTTTATCGCACCCAGCACCCAGGAAGTACTTCCTGGTTTTTGGCAATATGTTCGGGTTTTTCATGGAAGTACAGGTTCTAACGCGTGGCTAAAAATTGTGTATTAAAAGAAAATCAAAAAAAAAAGATTCTTGATAATGCAAACAATCGTGAATTTTAGGTCAGATTTTGGGATAAAGTTTCGTGTTTATTAAACGGAATTCCTTGAAAACTTCTTGGAATCAGCACCGAAGTTATAAAGAAATAGTTTAAGAATTCTCACACTTCTGTGAAATAACACAGTTTTTACTAAAAGGATGGAAATTTCTTGGTTAGGTTATTCGATATAAAATTTTGATAAGGCAACAATAGCAAAATGTCTTGATAGCAATTGGTTCTTCAGAGATAGGGCTATCATATCGTAAACATTGCAAAACCTATAAAATTATCAAGATTTGTAATAAAAAAAGGCATCGGGGACCACTGATTGTATTATTCTTGTGATTGTAAAGTTATTCTCGATTTTACAACTCAACCGATATAATTTTAAAAGGGTTTTTGTCGTTTTTTTTGGTTTTATCGCCTTTGCAAATGTGTCAGTCGAAACATTGAACTTTATGTAACTTTAATAAAATATTTTATGTTTTGATATTCAAATTATTTAAAATATTTCTTCTTAAGAAATATTATATGAATTGTTTGTCCAATAAATATATCATCCGTAAACATCTATGGTAGAGTGGAGGAAGAACTTTTTGCCACTTCGATTTTTTTTGTAAATTTTTACAAAAAAAATATGTTAAAAAATGTAGGGGAAACTGGGGCACCAACAAACACGGGGTAGCACCAAACATTGCAATTTTTTAATGCGATATTCGACTTCACAGGGCAAGATTTATAGAAATTTTAGGCATTATAGGGATGCTTGTTCACTGAAGAAATGGTCTAGATATTCCATGTAGTTTAGAAATAAATATTAGTGTTTTGTGCTACCCCGTGTTTGGTGGTAACCCAGTTTCCCCTATTTTGTAGTTTTTTGGGCTATTTGATACCAATTTTAAATCTAATAAAAATAAACTCGACGTTCAATGATTCGTTAAATCAAGAGCACTTGAAATAATTACTCATTTCGTAGTAATGCGAATCATAAATTGTCTTGAAGTGTCGAATTTAGGTGTTTACAAGGGCTTTACACGTGCTTTAAACATTTAGTGAAGTCGATTGAAAAGTTGTGTGACTTATAGGGGAATTCTGCAAGAGTATAACAATGTCATATGACAAATTCAAAATTTTTTATATGGTAAATCCGGAAGAACTTATCATAAATCTGTATAATTTACAAAAACCTTAATAGAGAGCTTCTTGCAATGGCCATTCTGTACCAGCTGGGCTTTAATGCTGTCTTGCTCCTGACTTTACCACGAAAATTTGTCATATGATATTGTCTTACTATTACAGAATTTCCCTTGTTCACCTATAAACAATCAGAAAAAATTAAACCTTTTTTTCTTTTAAAACATCTTACTTTTAGAAATCCAGTTAGTTAAAAACTTGCAAGAGAGTTTACATTTCTCATTTTTTTGGATTTGGAAAATTAAATAAAAAAGACTACTTAATGCATTGCCTTGTAACTGAATAAGATCTTGTCCTTATCCAATGATTCTAAATTGAAACAATAATATAGATCGAGTGAACTGAAGCTCGACTTTCAAGCTCTGAATTAAAAATCTGAAACGTGATAGATCGAAAAAAGTGACGACCTTGATTTCTTAAGACGACAAAGTGATTTTGTATATTGAAAAATTAAAAAAAAAAACTGAATTTTATTGTGACTTTTTTAAATTTGTTGAACTCAATAATTTATGAAGAAAGACATTGTTTTTATCCGGATAAAATAGTTGGCCATATAATCATTATTTTGATTATAATTAGGTTAAGCCAGGTTTAGGGTCTGTCCAACACTTTAATGAAATTTGGTTAAATTAATCGTAGCTACTTTAATCAGTTTAAATCTAATCTTTTTTTGCAAATAACGTGGAAAGAAGAACTTTATTTGCTGAGAAATGTACTTTCCTTCGAGACAAAGAATAACGCTTTTCTGCAGTAGATCAGTGGATTAACCAGTAAAAAATTTCATTTGGCTCTTTTAAAAAAAATTAAAAGTGATCAGAAAAAGTGATTCCTTACTTCTTAGATTTTCTCTTTGCCAAGAATACTTCACTAACTTTTTATACTGATCATTTTTTTTCAATTTCAGTAAATGTTTGTATGGGACCTGAAAGCAATTGATTACTATAACATAGAACACCCCAATAAATCTAGAATTTATAATGAACATTAGGGGATACCAGAGAGGTTTAGGACAGGGGTAGTGTGGAACAAGGCGATTTTTTCATAAATTATTGAAATAAATGGAATTTATCTACTACTCAAGCGTAGGCAATATGAAGATTTATCTTGACTAGAAGAATGGATATCCTCAATTTTATTGTTTAAATTCTATGAACACTTTTTTAAAGATTGCTAAAAATTGTATATTTTTGATTTATTTGATTATGCAAAACGCGTCCCAAACATCCCCTTTTGCGTCCTGTACTGCCCCACATCGGGGAGGTTTCTGACAAGGCGTTAAGTTAAATGTTTTATCTTCTCCAAGAAAACTCAGTTGTTTTCCAAGTTCTATCGAGTACTTTTTATAAAGTCAATACCCATAAGTATCCTTATAGACCATAGAAATTGTAATACACTATCGTGTTTTTTTGGAATACTGTCTCAAAGTCAAAACATGAAAAAGATGTCCCAACCTCCCCGGTCTCCCCTACACCAATATACAGAATGAATTATAAAACCTTTGCATTTTATATGGCTTTTAATAGTCGAGTGCAGCTTTGCATCTTAGCTTTACAGCCTTATACGTGCTTTAGATCTGAGACTTAGCCATATGGCATGGCATAACTATTATTTTTTTTAACAATCAAATTTTTTTTTGAAAAATTTTTTGAAAAAATTTTTTTTTTGAAAAAATTGACAGGTTTGGATTATTAATGACAAATGACATATAAAATTCTGAAAAAGCAATAAAGAAGGTTGCTCTTTAGGATTTTGAGACGGTCGGGAACTGGACTAAACCTCTTATAGTCTGAAGACCGCTTTACAAATCGTATTAAATTACCAAGAAAAGCTTTGCAAATCATAAGGGGTAAGGGGTGTCGATCTCAGCCTGATATAGAAATAAGTTGACCTATCCAAATGCAGGTTCATACTTGGATATGCTTTGGCATCAACTTCATACTCCGAATATCTTTGTTAAGTCACGAAGTAGGGTAAAATGTATAATTTGGAATTAGTTTTACAAGTTGGACAATTCGCCCGTACAATTTGCACATGGCTTTTTTCTTGATAAATACAGTACAAAATTTGTTTTAAAACACAAGGAACCAAATTATAAAATTAAAGCATAAAAAATATACAAATAAAAATGAAGTAATAAATTTATCAAGACAAAAAGCCCTGTCCAAATTGTACCATTGTCCAACTTGTACCACTGTCCAACTTATCCCACTTTACCCTAGTGGACCTAATCTAGGTTACACTTACTTCAGATTTTTTTTGGAAAATTTTGACTTAGGTTTAGATTATTAAAGGCAAATGGCCTATTAAATCCTAAAAAGCCAATAAAAGTGACTGCTTTAGCTTACCAAAGCCTAGAAGATGTCCTATACGCTTGAAATTCCACTATAGAGACAAAAAGTTTAAAATTAATAAATATGGCGGCGTATAAAAAAATACTAGCAGTTGCGGGATTTGGACAATGTTTAGAAAAGAATGTCCTTTAAATAAAATAAATTTTATAAATTTATTTTTAAATACGAGTCTCGTACGGGACATGATCCATTTTTTAAAGATCATTGTCTTTAGGTCAAGTGGTCATGGTTGCTTTGTAAAGAGAGTTTCACTATCCTATAAAAGTCATTAAGAGTTTATAAAGAACAATTTTACTTAGGCAACACACTTAAAGAGGCGTGACATAAAATTAGTTTATAGGCGATACTTAGGGGGAAGTGCGGCACCTTTGAATGTGGGGCAGTTTTAAAATTGGGATTATTCTCCTATTTTAAAATGGAATTGAGCCATATCATGGTGTAATTTAGCTTCTCAATCTGCTTGTGGAGCTAAATTATATCATGATAAGACTCAATTAACACTAAACCTACCGACCATTTTTGGTCGGTTTTCAGTCAAATGACAAACTGCAACAGGGTAGGGTAGTCAACAAATTTGTCTTGAAAAGAGCGGCAAATTAAAATTTAAAAAACCCTGAAAAATATATCACATGCATATTTTAAGAGATTCATAAAGTTTGATAGTTAGATAGACATTTATTGTTTTGGCAATAATAATGCTCCGGACGTCTGCTTCTCTGAGGCGAATTGCATCCTAAGCTCAGTAAGTTGCTGGGCTAGTTCTAAAATGAACTGCTCTTGAACCCTAAAAGTCCCAAGCTTTGATCATCTCGTGTGGGAGATCCCGTCCTTCTCCTAGTCCTCTTAATCTCAATGGTGAAATTATCCCAAACGTCCATAAAAATCTTGGAGTCATTTTCAACGATTCTTTGGCTTGGGACGACCATATATCCTACATCAGTAGGAGAGTGAACTTTTTCCCTCTATACACTTAGAAGACATAAATTCTTCATCCCTCAGGATATTCGGCTACTTTTAGTTCGTGCCCTGCTTCTTCCGCTTTTTTCCTATGGTGTTGAGTTATTTTTTTCGTGCGATAAAGCCTCGCTTCGGCGCTTGACCGTAACTTTTAATAATTGCATTCGTTTCATATTTTCACTTCGTCCTTACGACCATGTCTCTCATTATCATATTGTTGTATTGGGGCAATCTTTCCCACTCTTCCTGCAGTCACGAGCAGTCTTTTTTTTTATGTCGGGTGCTTCAATGCGGTCAGCCTGGTTATCTGGCTGAGCTACTGCAGCCGGGCTCGTCTGCCAGGTCTTCCTGTCTCGTTGTCCCCAGGTCGGGGAGCCGCATTCTTCATTGCTCACTCTTTGTCATGGGGGTGACTCTGGAATGAGCTACTCAGAGAGAAGAAGCAGCGGCTCATTCGATTCTTCCTGTCGTCTTGTGTACTTGTCTTTCGTTTTTTTCTCACTTTTTACTTTCAATTTTGTACAGTATATACTTTTTGGTTTTTGTTTTGCTCAGATGGCTTATACAACCTACGAAGGAGCATTTCCACCTTTTAGCTCTGGAGGTTGGTCACCAACACTAAGACGGCGGTGGACGCTAACCCTATATCTTAAACCATTTATAACTCTTTGTGCTTTCAAGAGGACTTTTCTCAATAGCACTCGTTTTATTAATAATAATAATAATAATAATAAAAATATTAATAATAATAATATTGTATCGTTTAAATATGTGTTGATTTTAAACCGGTCATTTTGACCAGGTCTTGCTAGGTTTAGTGTTAATAAGAGAAAAATCCTAATTTCAAAGTGGCCCCACTTCCCCCTACTCCTGAAATCAAATGTTACAAAATTATAACATTTATTTCAATTTGTGTTTATTGAATAGATTGAATAACGACTTTACATAAAATCAAAAAATTGACAATATTTACTGAAAAAAATGAATTAATATCAGTAATAATAAATTAAAAAAATCGTCAGATAAAATAATGTCATGTAAAATTGCGAATGAATAAAGTAATATTAATTTTTAAGCCATATACGAGAAAAATTGATGCGTGTATAATAAAAAAAAATTGTAGCTTTTTGCCTTTTAAAATATCATCATAATTATCTAGAGAAAGTATATATCTATTCATTATTTTAACTTTATTGGGCCACTAAATTGAAGAAAAATTTATGAAATGTACTTTTTTATTTTCACTCACCACTTTGATAATTAAATTTTTCAATATTATAACACTATGCAACAAATTCACAACTTTTTTTGTTAACGGAGATCTCACATGGTACGTTTGATAGAGTCAAGTCCCCTGATTAAGAATCTGGTCTTGGTTTTGCTCCTATACGTAACAATTTTTTTTTATTAATACTTTTATATTTTTTCTGCTTTGCCTTACATTATCCGTTATATCTCAGGTTCTAGTGAACGGAACTTGAAAAGTGTGGGTGCGTTGGAAAGCTCATTAGTCGAGCTTCAATTTTGATTATTACAAAAAACCTTGTAAAACCACTCCTTCGGGGTGTAAAATTGAAGTTTCTCTAAAAATTACCAAAAAAATGGTCCTAAAGTGAGGTTTTAAAAATTTGTATAAAATGAACTAAACAAAATATTAAAAATCCAATGAAACCAGGTGATAGGCCACACTTAGAACTACAATTTTGTTCATCTGAGACATCGGGCTCCGATCACTCTAAATGCCTCATTTGTTGGTTTTTGTCATTTTCCAAAAATATGAAGTACCTATTTTAGAGCAAATTCCCTAAACATTTCTGAGAAAATATCTTTTAAAACTTATGTGAAACATACATAAATGTGGAGATTCTTCTTTGAATTGATCGGGGGACCATCAACATGATTTTCATTAATATCACTAATCAACATTCAACCGCGAGAGGAAACCCCTAAATTCATTTTAGAATGCTTTTTATGATAGATAGAAAACGCATCAGCGATCATTTCGCAAATATATTTCAATGACTTTAGATCGTACTTTCATTTAAAATTAGCCTCTACTAGAAATAGTCTTAGATGGATGGATGGAAATAAATAGAAACAAAAATTGAATTACTTAAAGGAAAATTGGAAGCTTTTTAACGAGGGTTGATTGGGAATGTAAATGTAAAACATGTTGATGGTCCCCCGATCGATTCAAAGAAGAATCTCCACATTTATGTATGTTTCACATAAGTTTTAAAAGATATTTTCTCAGAAATGTTTAGGGAATTTGCTCTAAAATAGGTACTTCATATTTTTGGAAAATGGCAAAAACCAACAAAAGAGGCATTTAGAGTGATCGGAGCCCGATGTCTCAGATGAACAAAATTGTAGTTCTAAGTGTGGCCTATCACCTGGTTTCATTGGATTTTTAATATTTTGTTTAGTTCATTTTATACAAATTTTTAAAACCTCACTTTAGGACCATTTTTTTGGTAATTTTTAGAGAAACTTCAATTTTACACCCCGAAGGAGTGGTTTTACAAGGTTTTTTGTAATAATCAAAATTGAAGCTCGACTAATGAGCTTTCCAACGCACCCACACTTTTCAAGTTCCGTTCACTAGAACCTGAGATATAACGGATAATGTAAGGCAAAGCAGAAAAAATATAAAAGTATTAAAAAAAAAAAATTGTTACGTATAGGAGCAAAACCAAGACCAGATTCTTAATCAGGGGACTTGACTCTATCAAACGTACCATGTGAGATCTCCGTTAAAAAAACCGTGTTGCATAGTGTAATTGAAATGAGATTAATAGCTCCTTTTTTTATTTATCAAGGAAAGATATTTTGTTCGTATTGAATGCTAAGTTTAAAAAGAAAAATATATTATATATTGAAAAAGTGAATTTTTAATAAGGAATATTTTTAAATGTGAAACTTTTCAGGGGTATACATCTTTTTGGAATGATTGTATCTCGAGCGGCCTCCGGGGATGTATTCTGATTGAATTGGGAATTCGGGGTCGTGTGGAGTTAGAGCGCGCTGGAATGCGTCGGAAGGGGCTGTGCTCGCGGAAACTCTGCCTCAAGTCCGATACACCTACTGGTGATGTGCTCCTGGATGAGGCTCTGAAGCACATTAAGGAGACAGATCCACCGGAGACGGTGCAGAGTTGGATTGAGTACCTCAGTGGAGAAACGTGGAATCCGCTTAAATTGCGGTATCAACTAAAGAATGTCCGGGAGCGCCTTGCGAAGAATCTGGTGGAGAAGGGTGTCCTAACCACAGAGAAGCAGAACTTTCTCCTATTCGACATGACTACACATCCACTCAGTGATAATGTTATTAAGTGCAAACTCGTCAAGAAGGTAAAATTGGTTGGGAGCGATTTTGAGAGAGGTGATTTCTAGATTTATTTCTGTATAGATCCAGGATGCAGTTCTCTCAAAGTGGGTCAATGATCCACAACGCATGGACAAGAGAATGCTGTCTCTGATATACTTGGCACAGGCAAGTGATGTCCTGGAGAATGCCTTTTCGCCACTCAACGATGATGACTATGAATTGGCCATGAGGCGTGTCCGGGAACTTTTGGATTTAGATTTTGAGGCGGAGGCCGCTAAGGCGAATGCAAACGAAGTGATTTGGGCAGTTTTTGCAGCATTCACAAAATAATACACGGTATTTTTTTTATTTTTTTCTTCTTCCAAGTCTTATTCTCAGGCTCTTCTTTTTTTCATTCAGGAGATCCATTTTCACAGTGAGCAGAAGATGTACACAGAGTGAGAGAAACACGTTAAAAATCACATGAAAATATTGCTGGCATATTTATAAATACATAAAAAAAAGAAAAAGCTCTGTGACTGGATGGTGGATTTGTGAAAGTTGGCGGAGGATTCCGCAAGGGGAGTGTTATTAGAATATATGTACACATTTATTAAAATTAAATCAATACTATTAATCTACTTACATACGAGAAAATCATCTCAAATTCCCATTTTTATCTGGTCTCTTGTAAGCAAAAAAAAAAATCAGCAGAAGATATTTTGTTCTTTTATGTTTTGAGCCAATTTGAAAAGTATTTCATTAGGCCGTCATGGGCGAGTTTTATTTTTAAAAACAGAATTTATATTATACATGATAGTTTAGTGACATTTTCAATAAAAATCTCTCGAGGAAGATTGGTGTGATTTTTTTTTTGTAATAAGAAAAGTATGCTTTCAAACATTTGAATTTTTTAAACAATTCGCCGTATGATTTAAATCCCGCGCACAGCGGCGAAAAGTGGGACATGCTGGGCGAATTGCAGCGACCATTGTCACAAAATCGCCATTCGGCTTGGATTTCTCGAAACGGAAGGCACGCGTCGCGTTCTCTCCGCCCAATCAAATTGCAATTATTCCTGCAATTTCCCTAAAGTCATTGCAATGTGCATTGAATTATTGTTCTAAAGTTCATTCAAAAGTGTTTGGAGTAGTTAAAGTGTATGCCGTATTGTGTGTAATGCGATATAATTGATAGTACAAGCGAGAAATGGAGAACGAAAACAAGCTGTCAAGGTAACGAACAAAGTTTTTATCGTTTTCTACTCCCCTTCTTACCTTGCGTCTTTTTTCACCCAAAAGATTCGCAAAATCACTAATTTATCCTCAGTAGATGTTGTACAATTTGTTCTTTCCATTTTGTGAGGTATTTCGGATGGAAATTTTAGGGATTTCTTCTGAAAAATGAGTTGCATTGATGATTTTTCTCGTTGACAACAAACTTACGAAAGACAATACCATGAGGTGAATTGCGTCGGTGTGGTGAATATTGTGCTTTTGAATTTAACAGCGTCTTTTGAGATTCGTTTTTGGGGCGTTGGGCGTTGTCTAAATCTAAAAAAAAATAAGATTTGATTTTTTTATTTATTGTATATCTATATTTGGAGTATTTTAAGACCATTTGATTCACTTATAATAGATTTTTATAATTATTAAAATTTTACTTGGTGTATTTTGTATCGAAAGTCTTTTGATTTTGGAAAATACATTAGTGGAGCGCGGAATTTGTTACACCTTAACGTCTTTTATGGCTCGACTAAGGCGGTTTTCAAACTACAGGTTTAGCCCAGTTCCGGAAGGTCTCAAAATCCTAAATAGCGAGCAATTTTATTGCTTTTTGAGAACAATTCTTTCAGGTTATTCAGCCAAAATGTGTTCCGCCACTTCTTTATCACGAATATACAGTGGTGGCCAAAATAATAGGACCACCTCTGTAAAAACCATTATTTTTTCTTTTGTATTTTTTTAAATTCCAATTTGTTCAAATAATTTTGATGTAGGGTAGAGTAAGCCCTTTTCGCCACCTTAAGGTTTTGTACCCTTGTAATTCTTACAATTTTTGTCGAAATAAAAAGAAATTTTCTGTACAAGTGCTTTGAAGCATTGTCTCTCTAATGAAGCAGGAGACTTTCCGGGAATTTTTGGGCATCTAGTTGAAAAATTACACTTCCTGCAACAATACATGTTTCAGTACTTTTCGCCACTTTGTAAACACTTTTTCGCCACTGTGTAAGCACTTTTTCGCCACTTGTTTTTAATTGAATTTTAAGAAACAGCAGCTTTCGAAAACCCGCAAAAGTACATTGCACAGTACTTTTCTTATTTAACACCTATATTAGACAATTATTAGAGTATTTCGAATGATATTTGCACATTTTTTGTTTGCGACAAAAATCAATTGACAATTACGTCTGTTTCAACTAAATTCCGCGAGGTGCGCCACTTGTAAAATGCTTGAAAAAATGAGTGGCGAAAAGTACACAGTAAAAAAATTTACAACCACTACGATTGGTAATTTTTGTACGAGCGCTATGGTTGTAAGTTTTGTGTATTGGCAATGTTATGTATTGGCAAAGTTGTGTATTTTAAATTTTATAAAATGGCTTCCTGTCAATAATTTTGATTGTAGAGCAATTTTGTTCGGTTTATTTGTATTATCTGTGATATGTCTCGGTATTAAACTAAGAAAAAAAGAATAAAAAAAGGAAAAAAAAATAAGACAGTGTCTGAGACTTGAACCCATAATCTTGGCGTTGATGGTCTTGTGTTTTCTGCCTGCGCTACCAACTTTTTTACTTCTCTTCAGCAAATGGCCAAGAGTTGCATCGTAAATTTTTCTAATATACATGATGCTTCCTCTGTTTTCTGTTATTACATAATTATTCCTCATTTTTCACGACTGAGGCACATATTAAGAATCCAATGAATGATTCCAGAAGACAATTAGTCAGTTAAAAATGCAAAAACTGTCTGAAATCTTAGAAAAATTGCAATAGTAAACAATGAAATTTTGACAGTTCTCACACAAATTTTCCCATACACAAATTTCCTTACACAATACATAATTTTACTAGCATTGTGTTAGTAATTTTACAATTTACAACCATATTGCTTGTGAATTTACACAACTTTTCAAATACACAACTTTATTTCTCACACAATTTTTTACTGTGTACTTACACAACCGAAAAAAGTAAGCCCTATTTCACCACATCCGTATTTCTTTATTTTTTTGGAAAACATTATTAAAAAATGATATTAGAACAAAGCTTAGTTAATAGCGGATTGACTTTCAGTGAAAAAATATCAAATACTGTACTGCAAAAACATAAAATATTGTAAGACAATTTGTCTGAGCGTTGACAAGTTTATTAAGAACTCCATATTTTTTTGGTGACTGTTCACCTTGTCGACAATTTCTTCAATTAACTTGCAAATAATTTAGTCGGTGGAGCACCAGTTATGGTTTTCTGATCCGTTGGACTATAGGTTACAAGGTAATAGTCATTTCGTAGTTCCATGTGTTCATAATTCCCTGAAAAAGTGATTTTATTTGTAGGTGGCGAAAAAGTGCTTACTGGCGAAAAAGTACTGACTCTACCCTAGAAATGTTCAAATAATTACCTTACGTCGAATACATATTGTTTTGGCCGCAAGAGGTCTCTATTTTTTACAGAATACAGTGCTGTCTCGCTATATGCACAGTTTGGGTACTTTTTTTGACAGTTCTCTCTCTGAATATGCACAATTTTTTTTGAAATTCCCAACGGTTTTTTTCTTTCTTTCAATAAATTATCATTTTTTTTGTTCTAGAATTTCCCGTGTTATTTTAAATATAATATGAGACAGAAAAAATAAAATTAAGAAAATTAAAAACAAGAAAAATTGGTTACCAAGAAAATAATTTTCTTTATTACTTTGTCAAAATGTAAACAAATTGATTTTGAATGCAACCGACACAAAAGCTGTGCATATAGAGAGACAGTACTGTATGTCAATAGTGAAATTATGTTTTAATAACGTAATAGAACCGCTTTCATTTAAATAAATGAATCTATAAATCGAATAAGTGGAACTAAAGCTATATTTAGAAAATATAAATGACAATTTTCCTATTTTATTGTTCGAATTGAATTTCAATATTTATGTATTCTATGCGCAATATAGAGACCTCTAGCGGACAAAACAACTTTTATTCTACGATGTTTGTCCAAGTTCCGCCTTGAGCAGAGCTTAGGCTAGAGGAGGAAATTATTCCGAATAGCTCAGAAAAATTCCCTGCTCTTCGAGTGGCTCCAGGAGCTTCCTAGTCTGCGGATCCTGGTTGAGTAGTCCCCGGCGTCTTTCGAGAGCCTCTAATCGTTGGCCAAAAGGCCTCAGGTATCAAGGCAGAAATGCCACCTGTTATAGGCAACAATCAGTTGCCTCTCTGGGGAAAGGCAGAAAAATCTGCACGCAACTCGGCTATGGGGAGCCTTAATGCAGGATCTCAGCAGAAAATTCACTAGGATTCTCGCTGAAAGCCGACTCTGAATCTGAAGCTCGACACGCAAGTGCCGATGATCAGAAAGGCTTTGGATGGTGAGAGAAAAGCCCTGCAAAGTCATTAAGGCATTTGCTCTTTCTAAGAGTAATGCCGCTGTACTCTGCTGCCGGTAGTGAAACACCTTGTTGATTGCTGGCTTTAGTCTGATTTATTAGGACAAATTTTAAAGCTTTTATACAAATTTTGATATCCCACTTCAAGCATTCAATATCAAAATATGACCCAAACCTAAATTTGTAATTTTAATAACATATTTTTCTTATTGCCTAAATTTTTGCTGACTGATTGCATGCTTTTGTTTTCATTTCTCGGTGTCGCTTTTCACCATTACCGGGTGACCCAATTACTGATGGGAAATTAATATATTTTTAATCTTCAATAGTTCTTAAACTATTGATTATTTTATAATTTTGATTTAGCAAACATATTCTTGAATAGTTCAAAAATAGTTTGCCATAGGGGCCATAGGTCAAAGCTTCAATTTATCTTTGTAAATGTGTTAAATTTAGCCTTAAATATGTACAATTTTGCTCTTATGATTTGGAAAACATCATAACGTTTTTCATTTATATTAGCTAAATTGTAAAGATGATTAGGATTTTATGGATGAATCCTTGGAATTACAAATCCCAGAACTACTCTGATACAAATTTTATTCCAGGATTCATTCTAGAAGGCCTTG
Organism: Phlebotomus papatasi; assembly: GCF_024763615.1. Taxonomy (NCBI): domain Eukaryota; kingdom Metazoa; phylum Arthropoda; class Insecta; order Diptera; family Psychodidae; genus Phlebotomus; species Phlebotomus papatasi. The sequence continues at coordinate 48,046,044 of NC_077223.1, forward strand.
AAATTTCAAGTCAAATATCGATAACTTTAGAGGTTTTTTAGAGCAAATTGCACAAAGTAATTTTGATATATTAAGGAAACTATGGGTCCTTAAAGGACGAGGCTCTATTGTCCTATTAGTTAAGGATATAGAAAATATAATGAGACTAGTCCCGTTCCTTTGGCCCTTATAGTAAAGGCGTCTACACATTGGGAGCAATTTTCGTCAAAAATTGCGTTTTTGACAGAAATTTGACGTTTCCCCCTACAACGCTGCAGGGAATTTCCTTCAAAAAGCAATTTTTGACAAAAATTTCTTCCAATGTGTAGAGGCCATAAGGGAAATAACATGCCCCATCCTTGGGCATTGCAATCACTCAGCAATACTCAATATTCTATTCTATTAGTTCAGTCTTTTAACGGATCCTATCAACATTCTGAGAAGGAAGATGAAGGTTTTCTGCCTTTTTAGTCTAAAACATGAACATTTTCTTAAAATATTTGATTGTTGTGTATCCATGTTCATCCTTGAACAATCTTAATAATTTGAAGAGTTCTACATCAAAGTTATGGCAACAAGTTGGGAAAAGATACAAAAGTTAAAACAAAAATAAGCTTTACAAAGTGGTCCTATTATTTTGGCCACCACTGTATGGGTGGCTTAATTACGTTCCCGGCCGACCGGTCGCTCTTTGGAGCTTAATAGCTTCTGAACTAAGAAAGATATCGAGTTGCGGTTTCCGGCAAAGGTTATATATCGGGTGAAAATTGCAACTTGGTGTATTGACCCCCCCCATCACACCCACCCCTCCCTCCTTCTGTCATTTTGAATACCCCCTTTGATTTGGTTTCTCAATACCTCCTCCTCTAGCATAGATCCACTTCAAATTTTAGTATGTTACAGCTGGGTCTTAGACCTTTCCAACAGTACCAAACTAAAGATCCCCTAGCCTCTCTGACCCGAGCTAAGGATTCCAAAAAGTTTCTTAAAATGGACATAACTCCGATACTAATTCTCAGAATTTAAAAAGTGGGGGCGTTTTGGTCTCATGAAATGCCACTTCCTCATTGACGTGGGAAGTTCGTAAAACCACCGATAGGGCGGCTATTAAAAAGAAAATTTTTCAATTTCCTAAGTTATATACTTAAAAACTTCATTGTGCATCGGGCTCAAATTTTAGTATGTTGTAGCCTTGAACAATTGAAATAAATTGAAATTGAAATTGAAATTATTGCAATTTGAAATTGGTCTGCTTAAAGACTCACATTTTTGTTTAAATTTAATATTTGCTTATTATTTAATTTTTTCCTATGAGACGCTTTTATAATTATCTTGGAGGAGTATTTGAGAGAATAGTGAACTCCCCGCATTTGTGACCCTCAATGACCGGCTTCTACTTCCCCCTTTTAATTTTCTTTCTGTTTTTTTTCAAATGAAAGATAGTTGAGTGGAATAGATGACGATGGAATAAATTAACAAGCCTTCACTATACTCCATTTCCACCCCTTCAACCATGTATCTATCTATCATCTATCGTCATCAAAATGAATTAACAATTCGATAGTGAAGGTATACACTTGTTTATTTCGTTTCGAGAATTCTCAATTCTCTCAACAGCAAGATCAAGTATATACATATACTATTTTTGAGTAAATTTGATTCTTCCCAGGGGGCATTTTTTTCACCAATAAAAGAATGGAGATTGAGAAGCAAAATCAAAAAAAGGGGAGAGAAAATTTTGCACTAGACTTGAGAATTACCATTCAATTGAGTGTTCTTTTCTTACCTATTTGTCTACCTGCTTCACGTGTGTTAATTTCCTTCGATGTCTTTTGGGTTGTTAATCAGACCCCAGGGATTTTTTGATCAATTTTTCTCACAAAACTTCAAAATGCAAAGGATCTCTGAATTTTATGTCATCTTATCCCCTTGAAAGGGATCTCTTATTCAACACAATATGTATAGAAGCGAATATATTGCATTTTGATGCACTTTATTGATCTTCTCATGTGAATATTTTTGCATGGCAATATTTTTCAGAGCATTTACTTTTTGGTAGGGGGATTCCGAAATTAAAGGCGCTAAGATTCAAAAAGAAAAAAATATAAATATATAGTATAGCAAGACAGATACAGATACCGTCTTTGAGAGTAATGAATTCTCGTTCCCTTGGAGGGATAGAAGGCACATAAAGGGCAAAAAAAAAAATCAGAAAAAATACACGTATTTTGATGTCGTGAGTCCCGCAAAAGCGGGAAAAAAAGGCAATGGTGGAATAATAAGAAAAGTTCGCAGTAAAGTCTGGAAAGCTTGTGGTAGTTGTGATTCTTTAGTTATATCAGTTGAAAGTGCTGTGGAATTAGTTGCAATGAGGCTTATATCGTACGATTCGAATATCTTAATCCTTGGACGAGTATTGCAATAAAATGATTGCCATTTAATGAGGAAAGAACCGGAAGAAGCCAAAATCCCGAATGTTCAAAATCCTGAAAGGGATGAAATTGTATGGAGGATAATGTGTAGAATAATTTCCCAAGACATAGAAAATTTCCCTTTTCCTCCAGTAAGCGTGGGTGCAATCGTGGGAGTAGCTATGACACTTAAGAATTCGGGATTTTGGCTTTCGGGATTTTGGCTTTTTGGATTTTGACCGGGACCCGGAAAGAAGTAGTCTCTTTTTGGTCCGTTCTGATAGCTTCTCTACAACTCTAAATGGTGTCTGCTCATCATAATCATTTTCAATCTCTTATCCCTATTGCGGTCGGAGGCCCATGCCATGGCATCCTGGCATCCAGTTTAACAGTTCACCTCTGTCGATCATCGCGTTCGATTTTCAAGGCGCTCCAAGACAAAATCCTGAATTTGATTCAGCCACTTTATCCTAAGCACCTCGACGCCCCGAAATTGAAGTCTCCTATTCAAATTAAATTTTAATTCAATTAATAGTTATAAAGGCTCTATGGAACATATTTCCCAACTGAATGGTATCATGGTTGGACTCGTTGGAAAGATCTTGAAATTTCTGACAAAACTTGACCGATTCCAATCTATAATTAACTAATTTTTATCTGAATATCAATTATATTATTTTGAAATGGAACGCCTTTGAAATTGGGCTTCTTCTTCTATTTTTAAATGAAACTGTCCCTTACAGTAGAATAATTTAGCGCCATAAATCAATTCTGAAGCTAAATTCAGTGGCGTATCTAGACACTTATGCGGGGGGTGCGGTTGTATGCGAAGGCGCCCTTACCACGGTAAAAATTGTTCGAGCCGGGTGGGGGGCGTGGAAGGTCATACCGCGAAAGCACAAGCCTCACCAAAAACACATATTTAACCTATATTATTTGTTCCCGTCTTCAACTTTTTCCTAGGCCTTGTGGCTTGCATGGCTGGGGCCGTACAGCTTTAAAAGGAAAAAAAATACTTTTCTATATAACCTTTCCGGATTGTCCTAAGTTATTTATCGCTGTATTCAATAAGACTCAGAATATAAGTCGAACAACTCGATTTTTTACAAAAAAAAATCGTTTTATTCACTTTTTGGATACTCTTTTATACCCTCTACCTTCCCTGTGAATATTATACTTGAAAGATAAGATAACTATTTTCAAAGTTATAGAAATTTTAAATATAAAATCCTATACTCTGCATGGAAAGTGTCAGCTTCGAAACGGTCTCTTGTAAAATTTGCCTACTGTGAGTTGTTCGTTTCGTATTCTGAGCGGTCGATATAGTATAAAAATGTGAAAATAGTTTTTTCTGAAAAACCCCGTTCTTAAAAATTTTGATTTTTTTTAACTGTTTATCAGTATCACTCTATTCCTTGAAAAATTTAACTTTTAATTTTGAGTTTAACAGATTTCATTTAATTTTGAAAATGCAGTGAAATTTTATTTGTTTTTAATAAAAGTTAAACGCAAAAGTGGAAGCTCTCCTTTTGCAAGGAATGTAGGTGCTCAATGTTGATCAACAGTAAAAAATAAAAATTTTGAAGAATGGTATTTTGATTAAGATTGTTTTGAAAACATGCACAGCTTATGCATGAAATGGTTAAGATTGTGCATAAAACATGCACAGTGGTTGGACTTCATAAAACAGATGATAATCGTCAAAACCGGTACAAATTGAAAGTGTTAACGCAATAGATTATAAGGACAAAAGGCATTGTAAGAACTAGAGGGGTTCTCCAGAAAGACTCGGAGTCTATTTTACTATTTTTTTTTATTTCAACATGGCAAGAATGAAGGGTCAGGGTTCAGTTGTCTAAAGAAAAAGGAACATCGGCGCCCCTGGAGGCTCGCGTCCTGGGCGGCCCGCCCCTCCCACACCTCCTTAGGTACGCTACTGGCTAAATTACATTATAATATGCCTTGATTACTTTTAAAAATATGAATGATGTTTTGAGTGATTCTCATTTTTGAGATATAACATCTAAATCATGAGTTCCAGCACTTTGCAAAGTCTAGGATGCTTCGCCATTCCTTTTCCTAAAAATTCTTGGTTAGTACTAAAAATTGTTAAGCCTTATTAGCATTTATACAACTTTATTAGATTTTTAAAAAATCGTTTTTGCCTTTCTCGTATGTTTTTCCAGTGATTCAAAATTAAAAAAAAATTGTTTTCATCATAAAGCGTGTTCAATAAAATTAATTTTAATTTTGTAATCTTGGGATATATGTTGCAAATCAGATTGTAAATTAATTCTCAATCAGTAATCTTAACGACACGTATGATTTTCAAAAAGGTTTGATGAAAAATTTAATGCGGTTGAGGGTAAAATTTACGTGAGTGGCGGGCTTGAAATTTTTGGAGTGTCTTTTTACCTTGACGGAATAACTGCCTAACCTTCGAAACTTATTCAATTCATGATAGTTTTTCGGAAGTGTGTGGGGTCATGAAAGATCTAAGGTCTTTATCTCGTACCAGTCGGGTTCTATAAGCCGGTATAGCTAACCGACGAAAAATGGCTTCTATATGATCTCTCTTCAAGTCTTAGTTCATAAAAAAAATAAGCAAATTCCCATTTTGGTTTGATTACAATATCTGTGCAGTTTTGATTAAAAAAAATTACAGCTGAAAGAGTCTTTAGTCAAATTTCTTTGGGAATTTTTCAACTCTATTGCACAGGAATCTATTCGAGGGTGAAAAATTGCAAGATGCATTTTTCTTCGAAACTTTTCTCATGGGTATAATTACGAGATTGCTTTGGGGTGAGAAGTTCTGTGTGTTGTTTGCAAATCAGACGTCTAATTTTGATTTTCATCTTAAGGGGGAAGTACAGAAAAAATATATTCCTGTGTGTGAATTTCCTTTTCCTTTCATATTATGTACCCAAGGAGAATCATAAAAGCTTTCATTTTTGTGTATCCCAGACAAGAAAAGAGGGGCGAAAGTGTAATAAATTTGGTATTCAATTCACGCCTTTTCTATACCATGGTCTTTCAATACTTGTAATTTTCATGTGTGATCCACATTTTTCATAATTCTTTTTTTTAATATATATTTTCAATACACAAATTCGATAAATATAATGTAATATATAATGGGAATACTTTTATCTGTTGTCTTTATGAAGACGATGATTGTTGAGACAAGAGGGTTGATTTTGGAATTCAAATGATGAAGGTCTTTTAACATTCCATCTTTTGGTGTTTTCTCAAGAAGGTATGTTCAATGTATATTTTTGATTGCCTACCCATACGATAGCCCGAGAACATCGACCTTATTTTTGTAGAGAGAAAATTAAGCAGATGTCCTGTTCCGTGTTGATAATGTAAGGAGGAAGAAAGAAAGAGAGAGGAAAGAGAAAAAATGATACAGAATGTGAGATCGAGAAGAAAAAAAAAACAACACATGAAATTTAATTGCATGAGACCTTCGAGCCTCGGGAAGAGAGGCATTTTACCTCATTTTATATTGGTGCAGTCTCGAAAGTCCAAGAAACCCTCTTCTTGGTCTTTGGGCGAGAAAAGAGGGAGAGAAAAAAGGCAGTGAACCCCTCATGAGTTCTTCGATCTTGCCCATCTTTCGTCCACCATTGGGAAATTTTCCCTCCAAAAATCCCTGGTATGGGAGTTTTGTACGCAATTTGTGTGATCTCCCCCCACGATCGCGTTTGCTTTTCGATTCTTGATGGTAGACGAGAAAATAACAAGGGTTAATTCTTGCACATGTTTCACTTTAGTGATCACATGATGAATTTAATTGTACAAAAAGACTTCACATTCTTTTTTTTATCTTCCTTTTATTTACTTCCATTGAACTTTTCTTTCGATGTAAAGTTCAAAGATCTTTCAATGAATCATGATCATGAAAGATCACGGTGAGAGAAGACAATGACGAAATTGTACATGGTGTTTTTGAAAGCGATCCTTTTCTCGTCCTGTACTTCGACACAACAGTTTATTCATTATATTCCTTCCTCTAGGGCTCTCCCGATGATCACTGTGCTATTGTGTAAAAATGTAAAGTGTACGTAAGGTATTATTGGTAGCATAGAAAAGTATAGTATTTACTAAGGGAGAGAAAAAAAAAGAACGTGAGTGAAATACCATCATGACATAAACCCTCCCCATAATCCTTGAAATTATGCTAAAATACCCTCAGAAAGAATTTTTTTCTGCACGAAATATAACTCAAGCATTTTATTAAATGAGTTTAATTAAAATATATCGACATTTTTTATTTACGATCACACAATTTTTTCTTAACAAAATTGTTCAGAACAATTTGAAATTTATTTTTTTCCCTAATTTTGTATAATTGCTTTAGTCGCCCTCTCAAGGGACAATTATGGTTTGGGAGTAAATTGTTCAAATAGGGTGATATTTTTAAAGATGCTAAAAAAATGAGAAAATTATAGTCACTGAGTATTTCTTTTCACTCTTCTTTTTTTTATTCTGGATTTGTGGTCATCTCAAGTCGTGTTGTTATTTGTACTTTAATTGTAATTTAATTGTACTTGTAATTTGTACTTTTATTTTTTTAAACTTGAGATCTTCTTGAAATTTACTCTTTTATAAAATTGCCTTATTGAAGAATGAAAGATACAGTTTCCAAATTATCGGAGGTTAGTAGAGGAATCTTATGAAAATTGTGATAACGGATGTTATGTCTTTTCGTGTTCCCTGAAAGCCTAATCGACACATTCTTATAGAAAATTTGTCGTTCTCTATAGCTTTCTCGAAGATCATATTTCTCTATTTCGAAGGGAAATGTGCTTAGCGAGCCAATTTTAAAAAGTTTACTTTATGCAGGTTTTGTAGAATGCTGGGCCTAATGTTAACAGACATGAGGTAATTTGTGCCAATTTTGAGTGGCTTTGTACGAACCCTTTTAAACTAAAAAAAAAACATCTAATTTACATTATTTTCAAAGGAAATTTAAAAAATTACTATACAAATTTAACGCAGATAATATTTTTATCATAAAATGTGTTTTTCAAATGATTTTACAAAAACTATATTAATGATAAGAAAACCCACTTTACTGCTTTTTCTAAAGCTGCGAAGAGACTACTTGCCTAAAAAAATAGCTTTTGGAAAATGACTTGGAAAATACATTTTTTCCTAAATTCGGCATTCGGCAAAGTTGGGGAGAGGATTACTTGAGACGCTCAGAGCAGAAGTGGTCTCCTTTTTTGTATGCATTTCCCTATTAAAACAGTCCACTTCTGCTCTGATGAGCGTTTCAATTTTCGATTAAACAACTCGTAATTTATTCATTTACAAGTACGACAAGTGTAGCGATTAGTAGTTATTCAATTTTTGTCACAATTTACCCCGAGTACTTATTATTATTGGCACTCAATGGGTCAAGTGGTAGAACACTCGCTCTATGGTGCAAGTGTCCCGGGTTCGAATTCGATTTAGGTCACCAGGAATTTTACTAACGTTAAAGGTGTTCGAAGAATTGCATCCAGTGAGCTTTCATTACTTTTCATTCCACAGAGCATGAGACTGACGACCCCATCCCTGTATAAGAAAAAATAATAATGGATGTCCCGGAACGTTATGCCATTACTATTATTATTATTATTATTAGTTATTCTTATTAATCGTGTCGAGGCCTAAAAATTAAGCATGTCTTGCCCAAAAACGGGCAATGTTAATAGCAAGTGGACTTGCCGACATCTAATCCTCTACTCCACATGGGACAGGGGACAACGGACAAACACACAAGTGAGGGGTAGTTTGGATCACCCCACAGTGACATAGGATGTCACATTCGGAGAATCCCCATAGCTGTCTGTTGTCGCTTGACTTAAAAGCGCTACGCCACGCCGTTTCTCAAACGATTGACAGACTTCCATGTCTTCCAGTCTTGGTCACCACCAGGAGGAAGGCTCTCCCTTAGTTCGACCAAATCTGGTGGAAAGACTTCCTTCCATAGATTGAGTCTGATCTCCTCTGCAGATTTGTCAAGTAGTTTGACAGAGTGGCAGAAGCTCTTGCGAGGCTTCAACCTTGCTCTGTTTTTTTTGTGACCATTGAGAAGATACTTCAGTTCAGAGTTCAGAGAGAACTTTAGACCTCGCTCTGCTATGGAGATTATCTGCCTCACCACTCCTGGTGGAGCAATTCCTGCTAAGGGATAAAGTTTGTCCACTGGAGTGCCTTTAAGCACCCTGTTACAATATGGGCGGCATTATTCAGAACGACGTCAACTTGCTTGGCATGCGCGGATACCCCTAGTAGGGGAAAGTGCCCATGCTTGACACCATTGGAAGCTTCGTAATGACTAAATTTTCTATGTTATAATAATAATAATAATAAATTTATTCAAGCTCTACATTTCCCCCCTTACCATGCGTCTGCCGCCGTCTTAGCGTTGTTGATCAGTTTCACAATATATCAACACTAATCATGAATTGTGAAAGTAAAAATGGCCTATACGACCAGTGATTCGGGATTTTCTGCCGTCTTGCGCGTTGAGGTCGGTTGTGAAGTCGGCGGCAGCCGCAGATGGTCTAAGAGGAAATAAATCTATTTATCTATCTCTATCTATTTATGCGACAATCATCAATAATTTTTGGCACAATCTTGTTCATTTTACGAGACTCAAAAAGATAATTAATATTAGTAACGAATTTGTTAAAAAAAAGTAGCTCGTCCAGGGACACCAAAAATTTTTGGAATAAATTTGTATCTTCTAGGAGAAACAAAAAGATACACAATATTAGTAAGGAATTTGTTCCAAAAAATAGCTTATCTACTATAAAATCGTAACTTACTTAGTCAGGTGGCTGCAACGTCTCTTTAAGTTACCTGGATCTCTCGCACTAACCTTCCTCTAGTCCTGGTGACTTTCCGACAGCAGCTCGTTCCAGAAACGTAGTAAAGGTCGCTATCGAAAAGTCCGGCCTATCGCAGGCTCCTTGCGAATTCTCGTAACAATCTTACTTGTACAGGGAGAGGTTGTTAGCCCCTCGCGCAACCCTCTTTAGAAGGATCAGAATCCCTTGTTCGTTAACCACAGGTTCGTGACTTCCCACTGGGGTTGGTTACCCAATCTTCTATCACTCACCTGAGTGTACCGGGGCCTACCAGGCTATGTGTTGCATTACCTCACCCCATGTATACCCTTGAGAGCTTTAACGGTAAATGATATTGAATAGATTTGTTTTATTTTATCTCACTCTTGATCTTTCTTACCCTTCCATGCGTCCAGCGCCGTTTTAGAAGTGATTCCAAACTCCATATCCAAACGGTGGAATGTCCTTTTTCTGGTTGTATCTTTCGGTTTTACAATATGTTTCGTATTACATTGGGGCAAGGTCAGTCAAAAAAAAAATATATTAGTGAGATTGCCAAGTTATTCTAATCAACAGTAAGGCGGTCTTCAGACTAGAGGTTTAGCTCAGTTCCCGAAGTTCTCAAAATCCGCAATAACAAGCAATTTTATTAGTTTTTTTTAAATCTATTGCATCATTTACCTTTTATATCCAACTCTAAATCAAAAATTTCTAAAAAGTTCTGATTGATAAGAATTGAAAGAAGTTAAGCCGTATGGCTAAGCTTTAGGTGTAAAGCTTGGGAATTTTATTCTTTATACGGGCTTCAGACCTAAGGCTTAACCATATGGCTTAACTTCTCTAATTTCTTCTTAATCAAGATTTTTTGGAAAATTATCACTTAGGATTGGACAACATAGGAAAGTGATCCATTAAATTTTGAAAAACCAATGAAATTGCTTGCTATCTTTAATTTCGAGACTATCGGGAACTGGGCTAAACCTTAGGTCTGAAGCTGGGCCTTAGGGTTTTCAGCGGTCACCTATAAAAAGCATGTTCTACAGCGAAGCGTTTTACCGAAAAATTCCTGACCCGACTTCCCATCCAAAATAATGTTTTTTTTTTTGTTCAGGAGGGGTTTTTTTTAATTCACCAACTTATTAGAATTGAAATCTTTTGAAAAAAACGTTAATATCTCAAAATTGCAGATAATATTAATAAGATTTCTTTTTTTTTAATTTCTAATAAAAATGAGGACTGAAGAAAAAAGAAGATTTCATTAGGATGTCGACTTCTTGTTGGAAAAAAAAATTTAAAAATAATTTTCTTATTTTTCACTACTCCTGAGATATGCAATTGCGATCAAGTGTCTTGATGAAGGGAATTGTGGGGATTTCTTTCGATAGTTGTTGGTAGTGTTATTTTATAAGAAACATATAAAAGTATGTATACAACCTCACTTGATTGAACCCCTATTTTCATCTTTCTCAGCATTTATAGTGAGCGCCTGGGCTTTTCACCATGTTTGGTAAAAATATCCACCAAACACCTGGTTCAATGTGAGTAATAAATGAAGGGGGAAAAAAGGAGATGTGGGCTTCTTTTTTCTTCCTTCATGGAGGGATCTCTCTCTGTCTCTGAGTTTTTTTGAAATAGCTGTGACATGGAAATGGTGAGGTTGAAAAAGAGCGAATTATATGCATTATTTTGTGTGGCGCGCAGGCTATATATAAAACACGCAAATTATAGGAGAGAGAATACTTGTGGAAAAGGAGCCCCCTTTGGAAAGTAATGTGTGCGTGGATTATTCTCAGTGAGGGGTGCACGAAAGAGAGATGTTCAGAAAAGAGGGGGATAGAGGAAGATGAACAAGAGCCTCTCTGAACAGTTGTTTGAATATATATATGTATGTCTTCTGTGGGCTACGGTTTCCCTCCGAATGTCTGCATTAGTTGTTCTTCTACGGTGTGGCAGGAGGGTGATCTTCTCTGGAAACTCTGAACCTCTTTGGAATATTGAGGATTTTTATATCACTGATCATCAGACTCTAAAAGTGTTTTTTTTTCGGGAAAGTTTCCTTGTGTGAATAGTTTTTATTTTTTTTAATTATTTAGTGTTTGAAGAACTATAATACGTGGATATTCCATTTAGAAAATAATGGAATTATGAGTCAAGATTTTTCAACAGTGAATTTTTCAGAAATGTAAGTTGTGAATGTGTGAAGATCCTCTTAAAGATCAACAAAGATCACGGGGATATATGGAAGATAAAAATTGGGTTGTGTGGAAAGGAAATTTACATAAATCCTTGTCACTGCATTTAATTAGAGGGACCTGATTGTTTAAAGATGTTCATCAGAGCGAAAAAGACAAAGTTGAGGAATCTTTTGGGCTGAACCACGAGGAAAAAAAAATGTCGTTCTTATAGGGCCTTAAAGAAGTATCCCTCCTTATTTGGGACTTTATTTCACAACTGAGTGCAATATATAATTTTACGGAGATACGCTTCAGGGATTTTCCTTTTTCATAAAACATATATATATATACACTACCAAATGTTTGAATTTACAATTTGTGTCTACGACGATTTCTTTGCAGTGGTTCTTTTTCCAAGAATGAGTACGAGAGTGATTCGGCACACGATGAGGAAATGTCCGAATATTCTGACGGGGCCCTTGGTAATGAAGATGGTGATGTTGGGAAGGGGGGTCGAACAAGATGGACTAAATATGAGGTGAGAATTTTTTTTTGGCGAAAATAGGGTAAATGTCCTAATTCAAAACCATTTCCAGACGCTTTAAATTTGATAGAAGATTTAACACATTAAGTACATATTTTTTCTAAAGAGAATTACATGAATTTGCTCCTTGACTCTTCTAGAATGTTACTGTTTAGTGAAAATTCTTTAAATATAATTTGAAAACTTCTTAAATACAAGAAAAATACGCGAGTGTAAAATGCTTCTATTGGAAACATATTAATCCAAATGGAGACAAGGGAAAGTTTCTAATTGGAGACAAACAGCGTAAGTGAAACCGCGACGAAAGGCTTCCAAAACCTTGTTGAGTAGCTCTTGTAGGATTTGTTCTTATTCCTGGTCTTTTCTCCTTTCCCATCTAAAACAATAAGAAAATTTCTCCAAAAAATCATATTTCCGGGGTTTCCTATTGAAGCATTTGCAGACACTTCAGAAAACCCCTTTTTGTTCACGAAATAAAGTAATTATTTCATTTGAAAACTTCAATTACCGTTAACAATAAAGATTAGCACTTAAGGTGTCTACACATTATGACAAATTTCTGTCAAAAATGAGCTTCAAGATGTGTGCATCAAAAAAATTGCCTACACATTGGTATGGATTTTTGACAAAAAGATGGGTTTTTGAAGAAAATTTGTCTAATGTATAGGTAATTTCTTTCAAAAATCATATCCAATTCAAAGTAATTTCCATCAAAAATTTTTGAAGAAAATTATCCTCTACACACATTGAAATTAATTTCATCAAAGTCATTTTTGACAGAATTCTTGAAGGAAACCATTACAATTCAAGATTGTTTCTCATGAAAATTTGTTGTTTTCTGATGGAAATGGTGAGAAAGGCGTTTGGTGAAGTTCCTTGGGATAGTATTTAGTGAATTTGTATGGCAAATTTTCCAAAAATGCAAAAGAATAGTGTTTTTTTTTTTTTTTGAGATGTTGTTCCTAGTGGAATCCGATTTAAAGGAACATTTCCTCTAATTTTTCTCTAGAAATTGCCAGAAGTTAATGCATCAGTGTACGAAGCCATTGTACTGAAAAACACCTCAGGAATACACAGTTGCAATGATTTCCGTCAATATTTAGAGAAAAATCAAATGAAATGTTCCTTCAAAGGTTGGATTGGATTCCAACAGGAACAACATCTCCAGGAAAACACTCTTCTTTTCCTTCGCATATTTGGGAAATTTTGCACATAAATTCACTAAATACTAGTCCAAGGAACTTCACAAATATTTTTCTCGCTTTTTTCAACAGAGAAATAACAAATTTTCATGAAAAAAACAATTACAAGAGCAAGAGACTTGGAAATGATAGCGATCTGTCAAGAATTTTTGATGGAAAATAAACCCAAAAGTGGTGGTATTTTTCTTCAAAAATTACTTCAAAAATATAAATTTTTCTTTCAAGAATTCTTGAAATAATTCTTGATGAAATCAGTTCCAATGTGTAGACACCTTTAGTTTAACTAAAATTAGGCAGAAATATGACATAAATGTTAAACAAAACGAATAAACAACAGTCACCTCATTGTGTTTTTCATTGGAAAACATGGTCGATCAATGAAAAATTCGATGGTGAAAAGGTACACTTTTAATTTTTCCGAGAAATTAACAAATTAAAATTTGTGAATATGAATGGATTTTCGCGTTATTTGGAGAAAAATAATGAAACTGTGGTATAGAAAATGTATAAATATAATAATTTAGTACTGTATTTATCGTGAAAACAATGACGTTTCCATTTGGAGTAGCGAAAAATCTCCATTTGGAGCAGGTTTTGAATTAGCTTAATTTACCCTAGAGGATTTTTTTTTTCTGGAGATGGAAGAAAAAGGTAGGAAACTGGTGGATTTTCTTTTATAGGATATTGCACTGAAGAATTTGGTGGATACATATGGTGAAAATTGGTCGATTGTTGCGAAGCAGATGAAAGATCGAACAGATGTTCAGTGTCAGCAGAGATGGACAAAAGTTGTGAATCCGGAATTGATTAAAGGACCTTGGACAAAGGAGGTTTGTTGGAATATTTTTTTGTTCTTTTTCTTTTGCAAATCATTTACACGTTTTTGTTTGATATTGATGAACGGTTGTAAAAAAAAATTGGGTATTCTTAGGAGGATGACAAAGTTGTTGAACTTGTATCGAGATATGGTCCAAAGAAGTGGACTCTGATTGCACGTCATTTGAAGGGACGTATTGGAAAGCAGTGTCGTGAGCGTTGGCACAATCATTTGAATCCGTTGATTAAGAAGACGGCTTGGACAGATGAGGAAGACAATATTATCTATCAGGCACATCAGCAGTGGGGCAATCAATGGGCAAAAATTGCAAAATTACTACCAGGTCGTACGGATAATGCGATAAAAAATCACTGGAATTCAACGATGCGTCGAAAATACGAAACTGTTGATGTGTCCCGACGATCACGAAATGCTAATAAGAAAATGTCCCTAAGAGCTCTAATTACCACCAATCGCAAATCCTTCATACAAAATTGCAAGAAGACCGATAGTAGTCATGGATTGATGCATGGTGATGGTGAACAAATTGCCATTTCCACCCAAAAGGGTGACTTTCTCCTTGAGGCTATTCGTGGGAAAGGTGATGCTGGCTTTATCATGTCACCAATTCTCAATAAGAATGACAGTCGATCTTCCTTCATTTTGTCACCAGCCAGAGGCATGCAATCATCCAAGTATCAGAACGAATACATGGGTAAGCTATTTTACTGGGATTAACTGGGGAATTTATTTTTCCTATGGTTTTTTTTTTGATTTTCTTTTCACAGACAATCTTCAAATTCCATTATCTCTGGATGATTTACTGGATTCGCCGAAGCAGAGCCACAAGAAATTGATTGATAATCCCCCAGCGATCCTGAGGAGGTCCAAGAAGAGGCGTTTCTCAGAAGAAAATGAGGTAAAGAATTGATATTTTATTGTCTGTATTTTATGGGTCTGGTGATAAAATTAAGATCAAAAGATAACAAAAACTATATAATTTTACAGGTTGCATAATAATTAATATTAATTGTTGAAGGTTGCGATGTAGCGTAGCCCCTCGCAAAAATTCTCAATTTTTTTTATATAAATGAATTCGAATATTCAGCAGAATTGATTTAAAGTACGCAATTTGCGTATATATATATATATATATATATATATATATATATATATATATATATATATATATATATATATATAGTCGAGTGTGCTAATACGGGCGCTTCGCTATTTGGATCGTTTATGACTAATCCACTTAAAATAATATTTTTATTTCCGTAAGTCACTACAGTAACATAATATAACTATCCAAGTTTGAGAAAAAGCAAAAATAATATTTTTATCCATTAAATAAGTGAGTGTAATCGACTCATTTCAATCTTTTGCCAGCTGGGTTCTTCACTACAAATTTTCTACTCAGTGATATTTTCGCTAATGACAGCTGGTTGATTAAAAACATTTTTTATTGTTTTTTCCTTGTGAAAAAGCATTTTAAGTCCCGAGGTTGAATTAAAAGTGAATTAGCGAAAAGGTGACCCAATTAGCGCATGCTGACTTATTACAGTATTATCATAATTTTATAAATTTTCTTTAATATTTTTGATATTTTTTTTATATTATGTTTCTGAATGAAACAGTGAATAATTCTATGGATTTAGAAGAAGTAAAAAAGAATTTCATCAGTCCAAAAACAAGCGTTTAAGAAGCACTCCACGAAAAACGATCCAGTTACCCCACCTTACTATGCGTCTTGCATCATATAAAAATATTCATAATGTTTGGAATGAAAATGGTCAGTAAAAATTAAATTTTGTACATTTTAATGTATTAAAAGTAACGATTCTCTTTCCAAATGGAAAATTGGAAGGATGCTGAACCATTTTTGCTGACTAAATGGTTTCCAAAGTGATTTTTGATTAATTTTGTCTTAATGGGTTATGTGGAGATAAAAAACTAAAAAAAAATATAGTACTTTCTCTCAATTTTTTAGCATTATGACAAATTTAAATAATTCAATCTCTTACTGTGTTATCATACTTGCACATTAAAATTTTAATATGATTCACATTAATTGTCGCTGGTGAGAGTCCAAATGTGTAATTTGTATGTTTGAATCATTTTATATTCAAAATTTGATCTATTTGTTGATAAAAAGGTAGACTTGGCCCGCAAAATTTGATACGAATTGATTTATAGCATTAATGCGATTTTCTCTTTAATTTTTTAATGTGAAAAATATTTATGCTTTAGGTAAATTTAAACTTATTTATGCAGGCCAAGTCCACTTCTTTATCAATATATAGAAAATCCCCAAATATTGAGTGACTCAAAGACACAAATAACATATTTGGACGCTCACAAGCGACAATTAATGTGAATCACATTAAAATTTTAATGTGCAAGTGTGATAACGCCGTAAGAGCTTTAATTATTATTTTTAATTTGTTGAAAAAAAATATTTTTAGAAATCGCGTTGTTTTTTTTTAGACTTCTTGACCCATGTAACCGCTTAAATCAAATTAAGAATATACCATTGATTCATTAATTTAATTTATCAATGTAATAATTTAATGGAGGTTAGTCATCAACGCTAAGACGGTGATGGTCGTTATTACTCAAATATGAAATACTTTAAGCTCTGTATCTTTGAAATATGTTTTCAAGAGGATTAGCATAAAATTAGTTAGATATGTATCAGTAAAATTTAAATCTAAGGTAAAGCAGACGATGAGTTTCTCAATTCAATATTTAAAGATATCCAAAGGTTTCAGAAGAGTTTCTGTCCGATGCAATTTAACAGTAAATGAAGGGAAACAGTGAGACTCTTGATTTTCACAATCTTATTTCTTATGACGTCTCTGACTTTACTCTGTGTCAGTTAACATTACGAATCGTTAATATTACGGCACTGAGAAAAAAAAGAGGGTGCGATTAACTTTTTTTCGTCATAACTTTAACACTTTTTAGGTGTAAAAATATATCAATATTTTTTAATGATAATTTTACACCTTTTTAAGGGTAAAATTAACATGATAAAGGGTAACTTTAACCCCCAATACACCTAAAAAGGGTAATATTTACACCGATTTTGGATCAATACTGCAGGGTAAAATAAACATTTCCGAAAAAGTTAAAATAGCATTCCTGAAATGTTAATTTTACCCTGCAATATTGATCCAAAATCGATGTAAATATTACCTTTTTTAGGTGTAATGGGGGTTAAAGTTAGCGTTTTCATGTTAATTTTACCCTTAAAAAGGTGTAAAATTAACATTAAAAAATGTTGATATATTTTTACACCTAAAAATTGTTAAAGTTATGAGGAAAAAAAGTTAATCGCACCCTCTTTTTCTCAGTGAAGTTCAAATGCAGTGTTATGTGCCGGACACACTTACGGCTTAACCTGGGAGGCGGCTTAACGTAATTATAATCCAAATCAGGGGCATGACGTTTCCCTATGTTTCCCATATGTTTTTAGCGTGCCGAAAGAACTTTTGTGTTTATTAGCTGTTTTCTGTCATTGTAGAATGAATTAGCAAATAGCACAAATACACAATAAAAGCCAATTTAATAACGAAAAGGCAACCGAAAACCCCAAATTGGCATCCTACGTAGTTTTGGAGATATCTCGTGAAATGTGTACGAAAACAGGTAAAAATTCACACTAAAACTGGTTGCATTTTTCAGAACCAATGTCAGTCCCCTGATCCAAATAATGATTAGATTACATTCCCATAAGTGTCCCACTAAGCCGTCTCTCGGCTTAAGCTGTAAGTGTGTTTAGAGCGTAAAAGAATTCTAATCTCTATATGTTTTTCCTTTCTATACTCGATATCTGATGAAGGGAACATTTTCATCCTCAAAACGTCGTCATGTCGTAGATAATAAAATTGTGAAAATCAAGAAAGATCCAATTTTTCTATCTTTTTCCTGATATCCAAACGGTTTTAAATGAATAAGGATAAACAGGCTAAAGTGCACTGAGAAAAAACGGGGGTGCGATTAACTTTTTTTTAATCGTATCTTTAACACTTTTTAGGTGTAAAAATATATCAACATTTTTTAATGTTAATTTTACACCTTTTTAAGGGTAAAATTAACATGAAAAAGGGTAACTTTAACCCCCAATACAACTAAACAGGGTAATATTTACACCGATTTTGAATCAATACTGCAGGGTAAAATTAACATTTCCGGAATGTTATTTTAACTTTTTCGGATTTCTCTCAGCAAAACTATCTTTTTGATCTTAATTTTATTACCAGAGTTATATTTATCTTTAAAAAATATATATATATTCTCTGCGCTTCAGTAGATTCCAAAATAATATCTTGCTTTTCTACAAAAAAAAAAGTAGCATTATTTTATTTCTTTTGGACTAACCCTTTGATGAATAGTTATTTGGAAGATAGTTTATGCATGAAAATGATTCACAGTAGAAGCTTTCCTCTCAAAATAAAAGTTTTTTCTGCAATATAATCTGTTTCAAAAGAATCTCACAAAACAAATTTTTGTGATGAAAAAAAAATTGGTGGATTTTTCAAAAAAAAAAAAAAAGAAAAAAGAAAGAATAGTTTGTGAGAATCAATTTTTTGAGTTTTCTTTTTTTCTCTCTTCTTTATCTGATTAATTGCAGAAACATTTAAATAACATTGAAATGGATGATGTTAGAGCGTTGGAATCGCCATCGGTGACACCCATAAAACCTCTCCCATTTTCACCGAGTCAATTTCTCGCCTCACCCTGTATGAATTTGTCCCTTGACATTAAACTTCCGGCTAGTACACCTGTTCGAAACAGTAGAGATGAAAAGGTAATAGTGACAAGTGCTGCTTCAAAATGTAATCATTTTCATGCCAGGTGAATGATTTTGGGTAATAATGCCCTTTTGGGAACAGTGAGAGTATGGCTTCATTAATGAAAAAAAAAGACATTAAAGGGCACTGGTAGCTGAAAATTCCGTAGAATGTAGCTTTCGATGTAGTTCCATTTTTTTCTTAGCATATCCATCCAAATGATTTTTGTTTTATTTTCCGAAGATGATTTTCTTCGATGAAAAATCAAAAAAAAAAAACGATGATTTTGCCTTTTGCAGGAGGATGAAAATGCTGCTTTGACAACTCCACCGCCGGATGGTAAACATGATTCTGATGCTGAAAAGGGTAAAAAGGGCGATGATGCAGCTTTAGTTAAGCCTGAAGGTGGAAAATTTGCTGGTGGACGAAGGCTTTTGGCGGGAAATAATCCACGTACACCAACGCCATTTAAGAAGGCTCTGGCTGAATTGCGTCGTCAGAACACGGAATCGTATGTGCCACCGAGTCCGGGAAGACTTGTTGAGGACATTGTGGAGATGATGAATAAGGAACAAATGCAGGATTCCACTGATAGTGTTTATGAGACGACCGAGGGGGGTAATTCGGTTAAGGCATCCACCAGTACAGCTGGTGCTCAGGGTGCTGATGATTCCAAGGAGAATTCTCAGCCGCAGGGAGTGAGAAAGGCACGAAAATCACTTGGATCTGCTTGGGATAATACCACAGAAATGCCCTATATGGCAGAAACTCCGGTGAGTTGAACTTTGAGTGTGAATTGTTTTCAAAAAAAAAAGCCAGTGATAAGCCCATTTATTTATATACTGTGAGAGAAATCCGAAAAAGTTAAAATAACGTTCCGGAAATGTTAATTTTACTCTGCAGTATTGATCCGAAATCGGTGTAAATATTACCCTTTTCAGGTGTATTGGGGGTTCAAGTTACCCTTCTTCATGTTAATTTTACCCTTAAAAAGGTGTAAAATTACCATTAAAAAATGTTGATATATTTTTACACCTAAAAAGTGTTTAAGTTCTGAGGAAAAAAAGTTAATCGCACCATCATTTTTTCTCAGTGTACATATATACACTGAGAAAAAAAAACGGGGGTCCGATTAACTCTTTTCCTCATAACTGTAACACTTTTTAGGTGTAAAAATATATTTAATGTTAATTTTACACCTTTTTAGGGGGAAATAACATGAAAAAGGGTTACTTTAACCCCCAATACACCTAAAAAGGGTAATATTTACACCGATTTCGGATCAATACTGCAGGGTAAAATTAACATTTCCGGAATGTTATTTTAACTTTTTCGGATTTCTCTCAGTGTATATAATGCAAATTTTCTTTAATAATTTTCAAATTGTATGTAATTTATTATCGTCATTAATGAGGAAAATTGGGTGAGAATGTATAAAAGTATCTGAAAATCTTTAAAGTCCATTGTATCGGAAACTATGAGAGATAGAGGCTTCAAACTTTACATCCGTTAGAATCTCCTTCAGGTTTGAGATGTACGAAAAATTCCTTGGTCCACGAAATTTACGAAAACTTTCGTGGTCTGCGAATATTTTCGCGGATTTTCGCAGGTCGCGATTTTTTTCACGGATTTTCGCGGAGTGCGATTTTTTTCGCAGATTTTCGCGCACTGCGAAAATCTTCAGAAAATTCGCGCCACGTGAAAATCCGTGAAAGATTCGCGAATCGCGAACATCCGCGTAAAAAAATTAAGCCCCGTGAAAATCCGCAAACCATTCGCAACCCGCGAAAAGTCCCGCGAAAATACGTGGCAAAAATCACGTCCATCGAAAATCCGTGAAAAAATTCTCGTCCTTCGAAAATCGCGAAAAAATTCATGCTCCGAGAAAATCCGCAAAAAAAATTCATGCCCCGAGAAAATCCGCAAAAAAAAATCGCGTCCCGCGTAAGTAAATCCGCGAAAAAATTCGCGACCTGCGAAAATCCGCGAAAAAAAATCACGTCCCACGTTAAGATCCGCGAAAAGATTCACACCCCGTGAAAATCCGCGAAAAAATTACGTCTCGCGAAAAGATTCACACCCCGTGAAAATCCTCGCAAAAATTGCGTCTTGCGAAGATCCGCGAAAAAATCGCGATCTGCGAAAATCGCCAAAAATTCGCGCCCCGAGAAAATCCGCAAAAAAAATCGCGCCCCGCGTAAATCCGCGAAAAAATCGCGACCTGCGAAAATCCGCGAAAAAAAATCACGTCCCACGTTAAGATCCGCGAAAAGATTCACACCCCGTGAAAATCCGCGAAAAAATTACGTCTCGCGAAGATCCGCGAAAGTCCGTGAAAAAATTCGCGTTCTGCGAAAATCACGAAAAATTCGCGCCCGAGAAAATCCGCAAAAAATTCGCGACCTGCGAAAAAATTACGCCCCGCGAAAATATTCACGCCCTGCAAAAAAATTCGAGCCCCGTGAAAATCCGCGAAAGAAATCGCAATTCACTAAAGTCCGCGAAAAGATTCACACCGATCGCGATCTGCGAAAATCGCGAAAAAAATCGCGATCTGCGAAAATCCGCAAAAAAAATCGCGCTTCGCGTAAATCCGCGAAAATATTCACGCCCCGCGAAAAAATTTAAGCCCCGTGAAAATCCGCAAAAGAGATCGCGACTCACGAAAGTCCGCGAAAAGACTCACACCCCGTGAAAATCCGGGAAAAATTTATAAAAATAAACATTAAATTTTAAAAATCGCGTACTTAGATTTCGAGATAAACCGATTTTTCATAAAAACTAATAGCACAGAAATCGTACGCGCGATTAGATATATTTAAAAAAAAATTATGAAGATATCTCTTTCCAAACAAGAGTTATTGAGTACTACGGACGGCCGAACGGACGGCCAGACCCGAAATTATCGGCTTATGATTTTCGGCATCAGGGATGTTCAAAACATATACCCTGTGAATTTCAGTTCGATCTGAGCACTTTGAGAAAATCAGAGAATTACAATA
This sequence comes from Phlebotomus papatasi, assembly GCF_024763615.1. Classification (NCBI taxonomy): domain Eukaryota; kingdom Metazoa; phylum Arthropoda; class Insecta; order Diptera; family Psychodidae; genus Phlebotomus; species Phlebotomus papatasi. The sequence goes on from NC_077223.1 coordinate 48,067,817, forward strand.
GGTGTGATTAGAAGGAATCACACCTAAAATTATTAATGATTTTAATTGTTTTTTTTTACAGAGCAAGTCCTTGAATTCCGATTCAGGCGTGATCTTTTCACCACCCAGCATCATGAAGAATACTCTGGGTGACTCTGAGTTGCTGATGGATACCCAAATGGACGACAATGATGACGAATCATCCAAGAAGAGTGGCTATCAGGTATATTTTTCACGCAATTGCTTCAATAACAGTAGCACTAATATTCATACTGGCGGTATTCGGGCCATGAGACAACTTCACAATGATACACAATTTCAATGGGTGAATGGGCGAAATTCTGGTGGATTTCAGGATAGCAATAAGGAGAATGTGTCTGATGTCTCGGGGGGTTTTGTGGAATTTAATCCATTGGTCGATGAGAGTGACAGTAATGTGGAAAATTTTCAATTGTCCAAATCAATTTATGCCAATAGCAATCATCAACAGGTTAAAATGATACCTTTAGGGAATCATCAACAAATACCACCAATTTCTACTTTTGGCTTCAATAGAACCAACATCTTGCACAATCATTCGCATTTTCAACATATTCCTCATACTCAGGCTAATTTTGATAGCACAAATGGTGCTTTTATCACAACGCAGACACAGCAGCAAATTTCTGCTGCGAATTGGCAAACAAATTGTTTTGGTGGAACCATGAATTTAATGGGAAATTCCAGTTCAACAATTACATCTCAGCATCAGAATGTCAATCATGGGAATGTCAGTAGTTTACTGGGAGGAAATATTTCAAGTGATATTGGTGAGAATGGTACGAGAAATGCCAATAATAATAATAATGGGAATCGTTTTAAAACTTTCGATCTAAATGATGAATATTGGTTGGATTTCTCACAATTGGAGTACCTATGAAATTTATATACATTTTTTCATTCTAATAACCTTTTCTGCTAATCTCTGGATTTTCTCACCAATTTTTTTTTCACACACTGCAATTTGAAAGTAGTTTTGTTCTATTCGTGCTTAAAGATTTTCTGGGATAAACATATCATAAAAGTTTTTATTTTTTGATAAAGTGTCCATGATAAATTTTTTATCCAAACTTCAATTATTTTTATCTCAGTCTTTATCCTTTTGCAAAAAAAAAACTTCTTTTTCGAGACAAAAAAAAGAATCATACCAAAGAAGTGTAGTGTAGTCATACATCTTGGGATAATGTATCAATGTGCTAGATAATATCTCTTACAAGATACATCATTATCTCATCCTAACCTTTCCACTTTTATTTTCATTTTATAAAAGTCCGAAAGATAATGATGAGGGGATAATAGGTGAAAATTCTAGAGAGCAAGAAAAAAAAATGTAAATTGACAAATTTTCATAATGAAAATTTGAAATGTAAATATTTAATTAAAAAAAAAGTAAAACAAAGTTACAATTAGGAAAAAAAAGACATTAAATATTTAAGATGCACGTTAAAGGGTGAATGAGAATACCATAGAAAAAAAAAGATACGCTAACAAAGTTTTTTTTGTCTCTCTAAGAATAGTCTTTATGAAAAAACAATGAAAGAAAAGTGTATAAAAAGTATTAAAAATAGTAATATATTCGCACAGAGTAATTTAATTATAAAAAAATAGCTTAATATAATTACTTTTAGATATTGTACAAAGGCAAAGTTACACGATTTACCACATTTTTTTTTAAACCTAAAGATTAAAATGACATTAATCTCTTACTAACATTTAAGTGTTGTTATCTTAAATATTGAAGAAAAAATACAAAAAGTATTTTTAAAAATCGGATACTGGTATGAAATTTAAAAAAATTAAAAAATAAATGCACTAATCACGGAAAGGTGCTGTGTACTGAGCTTCTTTGTGGAAAAAGGTTTATCTTAGATCTTGCTCAAAATAAGGATAAAGAGAAAGGAATAAAATTTACTGAAAAATTTCAAGCTTAATGCTTCTCTTCTATTGAAAAATGAAAAGGGAAAAATTTTTTCCGCAGCATTTTTTTTTCAGGAATTTTCTCAAGTGTTTCTGTATTACGACTTTTCTTTGAGTTGGTTCATGTCTCGACTGACTGTTCTAATTTAGAACATTTAGAACACCCAACGCAAAGAAAATCGATTATGTAGAAGTACGTGGGAACAGTAAAGTACTAAAAATATTCATTCAGAAAGGGAAAATTTTTCTCCTGAATATTTTTTAGTACATGACTGCTTTCAGGCGCTTCTGCGTTATTGAATTTTCTCTGAGTTGGTTCCTGTCAGGAAGGTTTGGTGCTTTTGGAACACTAAAAGAGGACTACACTGTCGTGACAGGAATAGATACGGAGAAAAGTCAATAACGCAGAAGCACATGAAAGTAGTCATGTACTAAAAAAAATGTTGAGATTGCCCTCTGTTTTTAACACTTTACTGTTCTCAAATGCTTCTACATTAATCGTCTATTATTTGCGGTGGTTTCTGTCTCGACTGTTTTCTCTAGTTTTTTTCATGTTCTAAATCTACCAAACAGCCGGGACAGGAACCAACACAAAGAAAGTCGATATTGTAGAAGTACTTGACAACAGTAAAGTGCTAAAAAAAGTAATTATTCAATAAGGGCAAATGTTTTCCTCGAACATTTTTTTTAGTACATGATTGCTCTCATGTGCTTCTGCGTTATAGATTTTTCTCTGAGTTAGTTCATGTCACGACGATTTGATGGTTTTGGAACACGAATAGCACTAAGAAAAACAGTCGTGATAGGAATAAATACGGAGAAAAGTCGATAACACAGAATTACATGAAAGCAGTCATGTACTAAAAAAAAATGTTGAGGAGAAAGATTGCCCTCTTCATTTTTTTTTAGCTCTTTACTGTTCTCAAATGCTTTAACATTAATTGACTTTTTAGTGGTGGTTCCTGTCACTAGTTTTTGGTGGTTTTGAACACAAAAAAGAAAAGTCGATAACGCAGAACCGCATGAGAATAGCCATGTGCTAAAAAAAATGTTCAGGAGAAAGATTTCCTTTTTCATTTTTAATCGGAATAGCACGATAATGCCTGGATTTTTATGTCAACATCTTTCAATTTCCTTTGCATTGGGATGCGTACATCCGAGATTTCCCATGAAAAAGATCAGTGCATAGCCTATAATAGCATAAATTTAAAATTTATGTTTTTTTTAATAACATTTAACACTTCAGCCAAAATCAATAGATGATAAAAAAAGATTACAACTAAAGATCCAAAAAGATGAAACAATCTCTGCAATCGTTTACTAATCAAATAATATTTAATATTGAAAAGAAAGAAAGAAAAAATAAATTAAAAAATAAACACTTTGTAATTACTCTTTTTGCCAACCATGTGCATTATTCTGTTTCTAATATTGCAATTATTCTTTTTTGAAGGTTTGTATTAACTTTTTTTTCATTTTCTAACTGAATCTGTTCACAAAATCATTTAATAAATTTACCATTTCATTTTTTCTTTTTTTTTAATAGGTTTTAATTCCTATATAGTTTGCTTAAAATTTTGATATTTGAAAGAAAAAAAAAGAATAGAATAATGCATAAAGGTCTGCTAGTTACAATATTGACAGACTAGGGTTGGTTTTTACTATTGTTTTATTTATGTTGATTTCGGTAATTTATTTATGTAATTTTTCAGTTTAAAAAAAAGACAATTGACTTCTAATGATCAGAACAAAAAGAAAAAAAGGAAAATAAACAGAAAAAATAGCACATTTAAAAAATCCAAAATGACCAACATGTTTTTTACAAAAAAAAGCAAATGTTTTGTTGAATTTAATATTTTGTTTGTTTGTTTTTTTTTAATTTAAAAATGAAACCTATTTATTTTTAAGGACTCAAGATCAACGAAAAAAAGTTGGACACATGAAGAAAAGTATGAAGAAATGAAGAATATAAACAAAGAAGTCATTTTTTTTGTAAAACAAAATTATTTATTATTTTTAAAGACAATTTTTTTTTGAAAATATTTCCTTTGTAATTTATTTCTAAATTATTATTTTTTTATTTTGTAAGTAAAGGCAAACCTGTAGAAAAAAAAATAAAATGAAAACCTGTCAATATTGTATTCTAGTATGATGAAGAAAAAAAAGAGAATTGCAAAAAGTGAATAAATATAGAGATATTGAGAAAAATGAAAAAAACGGCAAATGAATTTAATTAGATTTTTGTTGTATGCTTCTTCCTTCGTGCAATTGCAACTTTTCTCTTCCTGGTTTTTTTCTTTCATGGTTGATTTTCCTGGAAAAATATATATCCAGCCTTCTGTGAAGCGGTGCATTAAGTTCGAGGGGCAAAAGAGTAAGGAAGGTCAGGCTGAGAATTGTGACGCGAAAGAGGAGGTGAGAAGGAATTGTAGCAAGGAGGAAGGATTGTTGAATTGTCTAAAATTAATGTTTCTCGTGTAGGCAATGCTTGATCCTAAGTGGGAGAAATATGCTTGCGGAAAGACCAAGGACCAGGTGTTCATGACTCACCATGCTCATGTGATGCTGAAGAGGGGCCCTACACTCTTGCCACGTTCCCTGAACTTCTACAAGCAGCAGGAGCCCATTATGATGTACTAAGCATCGTTGTTCCTTGCAGGATATCTACAGATGGAATACCCTTTTTTTGATTTCTTTTTTAACTTTCAGAAGACAAAAATTTTGCATATAATTCTATTTTATAATTCTTTTTCCCTCTCGAGACTCTCGAGATTAGTTTGAGGCAAAAAAGTAGATTCATTTTCTTATACTTTAGTATTTCTTTTTGCAATAATCAGAAAAAAGTAATTAATCTTGATTTTAATAATGAAATAATTTAGCGATATAATTTTAGCTACATGAATTTCTGTATGAAGAAAAAATAAAGTGTGGGGATTTAATTGTCCTTCAACTGGGTGCCTTTATCCCAAAATTCCTCTTCCTTATTACCTCCTATCACGGATTTTCTATTCATATTTATATTTATTGATTTTTACAGGAAAAGAACTGGAAGGTATTTTACAGAAATATTTTGTTTTAAGAGAGGCAGGTAAGGTAATGAAGTTATTACGGATCTTACAGATCATTGATCATACCAAGAGAACCTAGGAGAATGCCGCAAAAATGGCTAGAATATAATATAAATAAATCACGAAGAAATATTTCTAGTTATTCGTAAAATCTTTCTACTAGGAAAATACTTGATATAAATAACAGTCGATTAAGAATTTACGATTTTGGATAAGGCATCTCGACCGAGACATTCTATTCAGGGGTGAAATGATAACTTTAACTCTCGCTAGTATCGACTCGATACTATCGAATCTTTAGTATCGTTAAATCCAAATGATGAGATGAAATGAGTGTCGGCTCTTCTAGCATTGTCGACTCGTTATTGTGACACTTTGGGACAGTGCAACATTACCTCACTAGCTGCTTATTTTGATTTGCAAACAAAGTTTTTCCAATGATTTTAGTAATTTTAATTGAAAAAGATGACCCCGGAGAAACGTTTTTAAGAAAATTGTGATATACTGAGGGACTACAACTTTCATTTTGGACGAGGACTACTAAATTCCTGTTAGCCTCTGGTGTTTTACAGTTCACAAAGAGGAGCAGAAGATTCGAAGGAAGCAGACAAAACTGTGGTCACCTTCAATAACTTTTTAGCTTTTGAGCTCCTGTTTGTAGCGTTCAATTTCACCTCAAGGAATCCATGAAAAAACTCCTAATCTACTTTCTGGACAGTGTCAAACTATGCAACTTCAATCACTTAGTAGGTGTTTCCTCTCATAAGCATTTCCCGAAGCATTATTGAATATAATTAATAGAATAAAATATTTCGCATCCGATTTGGCCAATATTATTTCCATGTTACACCGTGTTTTACGATGGGCACAGAATAAATACTATTTATATTTTATATTATCAATAACAGCATTTAATAAAGATAAATTAAAAGAGTGTAAGAAAGATTTTTACTGCCGAAGAAAACCTTAAACTTTCAATAAATTTCACTTTGAGAGTACAAATCGACAGCTTTAGAGCTGTCGATAAATTAGTGGCGATAATTATCGACACTAGCGACAAAATGTGCAAGCATCTCGATCGCCCATAATTGACTCGACAGCGATGGGAAAATTAAGACAGAGTTATCATTTCACCCGATTTTTTTTTAGTGTAAATCCGTTAAAATCTCATTTAAAATAATAAATCTCAGTTGAAATTGTAGATGGCACGGGGATCGTACGTCGAGATAGTGAAAAATAAGTGTTTTTGTGAAAAATCGTGTTTATTTTGTGAGTTGAGAAATTCTTTGTGAAAAAGTGAAGAAAAACTGTGGTCAGAGGTGCCACAGAGGCGGTGAGGATCTCTCTGTGACGGTGGAATGTCCGCTTCACTGGAGGAGATTCTGCACGGTGTGCGAAAGCGGAGGGAAGAGAGGGCTCACGAGAAGAGACGTGATGAGGCTGCTGTAGCCATTCAGGCTCTAATCCGAGGCTGGCTCACACGACGAAGAGTTACACGGAGGCTCCTGACAGAATTTGATGACTTCTTCCCAGCAGTCGGAGATGACGGCACATCAGAAGTTCGTATTGAACTCCGGGGTTGCTTCCAGGTGTACAGTGTTGCCTCTCGCTTTCTGGCACGTCTCAAGGATGATGATTCGCATCATAGGGAACGTCTGGAGAGACTCTGTCGCTATCTGGTGGCTTCCCTGGAATCAGATTCCCCAAAGACTAGCTATATTGGTGTTGCCTTGAACAAGGAACATAGCCTGTCTTGGATAAAGCACGTGAAACTCTTATTGCACAAGTGCTGTGTGTGCATGGAAATGCTGAAGCCTGAGAAGCACTCGGAGAGTATCTCTCTAGCCCTCTACCTTCATACTCTTGTTGCATTCACCTGTCCCAATAACTGGGCCATTTTGCGCAATAAAGCCCTGGCCGGACTGAAACCTGGCATGCAGCAGCTTTGCAGCAATATTCTGGGTGGACTGATCCAGAAGGGATTCTTCATATCTCTGAGAGTGAGTATTATATTAAAACTTACAATGCTGTGTTCAAAATTGGTGAATCTTATGATCACAGCTATTGCTATGCTGCGGTTTAAGGTAAAGTGCCCTCAAGTCAACCTGTTCCTCAATCCGACCGGTAGGGTAAATGTCCTAATTCAAAACCATTTTCAGACGCTTTAACTTTGACAGAAGATTCAAGAATTTCAACACATTAAGTTCATATTTTTTCTGACGAGAATTACATAAATTTGCTCCTTGACTCTTCTAGGATGTTACTGTCTAGTGAAAATTCTTTAGATATAATTTGAAAACTTCTTAAATACAAGAAAAATACGCGAGCGTAAAATGCTTCTATTGGAAACAAATTAATCCAAATGGAGACAAGGGAAAGTTTCTAATTGGAGACAAACAGTGTAAGTGAAACCACGACGAAAGGCTTCCAAAACCTTCTTGAGTTGCTCCTGAGTGCAGGATTTGTTCTTATTCCTGGTCTTTTCTCCTTTCCCATCTGAAACAATAAGAAAATTTCTCCAAAAAAAAAAAAACAAATTTCCGGGGTTTCCTATTGAAGCATTTGCAGACACTTCAGAAAAACCCTTTTTTGTTTACGAAATAGGTAATTATTTCATTTGAAAACTTCACGTACCATTAACAATAAAGATTTGCACTTAATTTAACTAAAATTAGCCAGAAATATGACATAAATGTTAAACAAAACGAATAAACATTGTGACGTCATTGTGTTTTTCATTGGAAAACATGGTCGATCGATGAAAAATTCTGAGAAATTTACAAATTAAAATTTATGAATATGAATGGATTTTCGCATTATTTGGAGCAAAATTAAACAAATAATCAAATTGTGGTATAGAAAATATATAAATATAGAAATTTACTACTGTATTTATCGTGAAAACAATGACGTTTCTATTTGAAGTAGCGAAAAATTTCCATTTGGACCAGGTTTTGAATTAGCTTAAATTCACCCTAGTGTTACTTATTCAATTTATTTATATTTGCACTAATATTTGACGTATGATCTAACATTAATAGGTCAATTATTCCATAAATAAATACGAATCAGTGACAATTTTATAGAAATTCACCATTAAAATATTCCAATATTGACCACCGGTCGAGGCGAGGAACCGGTCGACTCGAGGGCACTTTACCGTAAATTCAAATTGAATTTTTATAGGCACCATGTTTTGTACGATTTGGGATACGAATTCTGAACTCTTATCCTTATCGAAAAGGATGGCAAAGTATCTTAGGCTTTGCGAAGTGCTCGAACTCAAAAGCTCTTTCACATCATTTACCGTTTACCGGTTCTCAACTGATTTTCCTAAACAGATTTGTAAATCGCTCGAAAAATCCCACAAAATAATTTTAAGAGTATGTAATAAAATTAATTTTTGGACAACAATTACATATTGGTTCATTACCGGTTAACGACCGATTTATAGGTCCACTCAAAACATTGGCCAAAATAATCTTAGACTAAATTGAATTTCGAATAAAAAATAATTATCGGTTAGGTTTATTATAGGTTCAAAATCGATTTGAATCAGTTAAATTTTGTTGGAAATTCCAAGACCTTTCCAACGAGCCCAAACATGACCCCATTTGCTTGATAAATGCGCTCTCTAGGCCTTTTTTAACCTTTGACCTTAAAAAACCGTTATTAGGAATAATTTAACGCTATTAGGTGAGATTCTTAATAATCTACCTACTATAATCCTAACAAAATTTCATGTCGTCCGATCGAGCTCAAATTTGGCCAAAATGTGTTTCATCACTTCCTGATCACGATCACGAATATATGGGGGGCTAAGTTACGTTCCCGTCCGTCCGTCCGGTCTTTGGAGCTTAATAGCTCCTAAACTAAAAGAGATATCGACTTGAGGTTTTCGGCAAAGGTTATATATCGTATGAAAATTGCAACTTGGTGCATTGACCGCCCACCCCCCACCCCTCCTTCCGCCATTTTGAATACCCTCCTTCTTTTGTTTTCTCAATGGCTCCGCCCCTATGGCATCGATCGGGCTCAAACTTTAGTATGTTATAGCTGGGCCTTAGGGCTTTCCAGCAATACCAAACTTAAGGTCCCCCGACCACCCAGATCCGAGCTATAAGGGTCCAAAAAAACATTCCGAAAAATGGTGAGGGCGTTTTGGAAAGCTCTCGTGAAATGCCACTTCCCCTTCTAACATCGCTAGTTCATAAAACCACCGCTACGGGCGCTATTTCTAAAAAGAGGGGTTTTCAATTTTCTAAGTTAAATAACTCAAAAATTCCTTTATGCAATCGGGCTGAAATTTTAGTATGTTGTAGCCGCTGATTATACCTATCAAACAAAAAAATACTTAAGTCGATCGATAACCCCTGACCCGAGCTATAAGGGGTCAAACTTCGAATATTAACCGGCCTCTATCTCCGGCTCTAATTAACATTTTGACCTAAATTTTGGGTTTCTGGTTTCATCTCCATGAGCACTTTCAGATGGAAGTTCAAAAAGTCACCATAGTTGGACGATAGCGTCAAAATTCATCGAAATTCAAACTCATTTTTCTCAAAAACGGCATTGTGCAAGTTAATCAAATTTTAGAGTGTTGTAGTCTAGTCTAGGACGTTTCTTAAAAGGAGCGTAAGTGCGCTGTGGTTGCAATAGAACCGGAGATATAAGGGGTCAAAGCTCACGAAATTCAAAAAATCATATCTCCGGTTCTATTTGACCGATTTTGATGAGTGAGGGCTCAAATGAAACGAAATGCTACAACTTTATAGAACATTTGAACTTCGAGGAACCAGCACCAGAGGCGCTACAGTCGAAAACCCAATTTCAATAACACATAACCTCAATTATCTCGACTGTCGCTGAACCGATTTTGATGATTATTTCGACATAATTGTAGAGGACATTTGTGTCTACATTTCGTACATACAGTAGACTCTCGCTAATTCGGCTCTTTTAAGATCGGGCTACTTTTAATTCGGGCAGCGGTCACATTTGAAAAAAGTTTGTTGTCATTTTTCAAGTTTGATTATGATTATCAAATGAATCAAATATGTTCAAATTTGGCATGGTTTGTCTTAGTTTTGATGTGATTTTGCATTATTAAGGGATTTTCATGCAATTTACGATATATATCAGTGAGTAAACTCAATATTTATATGCACATGAATAAAAAATCGTTGCATTTCAAAAAGTTTGTCGCTCGCGAATTTCCATTTCTGTCTAATTCGGCTGACATTTCGGTCCCATATGCCCGAATTTGAGAGAGTCTACTGTACATTATTTTCCGCTCAGATAACGCTATCTCTCCGATTTTGCCGTTTAACTCTTTCGTCTCTTTTGGGACTCTGAGTACCCAAAGAAGCATATGAATATTCTGTGAAAAACAATGTTTTTCAATTATTTAGAACTAATAAAAATCCTATTCTTGTGGATGATTACAAACTATAAAGATGTGCAAATCTAAGATATTTTTTGTGGGACCTCAATTAATTCCTGAGCTAAGATATTTTTGATTAAAAAAGTTGAAATTGGCTTGCAGCATATGCTGCGGTCCGGAAAGAGTTAATTGTGAAAAAATGACTTTTCCCATAATAACGCTTTGAAACCACTCAGATGCCAATTTGATTGCTTCTTCTCGACCAAGACACTTAAAATAGGGTTTGAAATGGAAAGTCTCACAAAATACAACAATTTTTTGATATAGTTGAAGTTCGCCAAATGAACACTTGGGGCGCTTTGGGCGAAAAAACGAGTTCAGAAACAAACAACCTCGATTATCTCGGCTTCTGAGTAATCGATGATATCAAGTTCTACGGCAAAATTATAGAGAACATTCTGGTCTACATTTCACCCATATATCGCTTTTTTTGTCACTCCATCCAAATCTTTGATATTTTGGTTAAAATACAAAATTTGTATAATTTCACGAATTTGATTCAAGATAACTGAATGGCGTCCCCCAACTTGAGCTCTAAATTGAATTTGCATGCCTTCCGAATTAGCTGACGTTAAGAATCTCACCTACATAAGCCGGCTAGGATTATCTGTCCTTTTTCTATTGAAAATTTGTTGAATAGTTTTATTACCAATCATTTCAATATATATTTGACTTAAGAATAGAATTTTCAGACGAAAAATCCCAGCTCTCGTATACTTAGTCTTACAAGCTTTCGAATTATACAATGACAAAATCGCATTTTTGCAGAAATCTCAAGTACAGCTCCAGTAAAAATTACGTATCACATCGTATACATGATAAGGTTTTTAGGAATATTACCAGAAATATGACGCACAGATTTTACTGTGAATTTTCAATTTTGTTTATTTCAGAATGTGCTGATTCGAGGAACTTGCAAAAGTCAAGTTACCCTCAAGCCCATTTCTCTCACAGCCCTTCTTACCCTGTCGACACGACCCCTTGTCACGGGCAGCTTCAGTGAGAATCTTTTGACTATGTTCCTCATTCACATACTCTCAGTGCCCGCCCTTGTGGCTACTGTTGAGGGGCACATTCCGGAGTTTATGAGTCAGTTGCAAACATTGAAAATTCTCCAATTGAGTGTGGATTTGTTGGGTGGAGAAGTGTCCATGCGTGTTATCACGAATAGCATCCAGGGTACACAGACACTGGCTCTTTTAGCCAATCTGGTGCATCTGTTTCATGTGGAACCATTGCCAATTGCCACAGAAATGGCTTTTCCGTCATTTACTCTTGTTGCCACGAAGCTCTTGCAGAGCATACCGGCTTCTGTGGGACCTAAAAGTGGTGCTTTTACACAATGGCATGAACTTTTGGGATGGTTTTCACCAGCTGGTCAGGATGTGGCAACAGCCACGGAGAATTTGCCGGCTATTAAAAGGCAAATTCATCTGCTGTGGAGTCATAGATCGGTTAAAATCTTCCTTGGGGACAATCTCAAGGCTCTAACGGCCACATGCGACAAGGCTGATATCTATGTGCCACAGCCAGCGAGTAATTCCAGCCTCCTGAAACGAGCACTTGAACGAACGGCTAGCAAGGGATCAGCTCAGGCGAAATCTTGGCGTAAACTTGGGTCTTCTGAAGTTACTCGTATCTCCCTCGTGGCTGCTATGTACAATGCTGCTCTGAGCACACTGGCACAGCTTAAGCTGGACATTCTGTCTGGACTCTGCTACACAGATGCCGTGTTGCATGATCTGTGGCTGCTAGTGGCATCTCTTGGTCCAATTTGTGGTCTAAAGTCCTTTCTGGAACTCCTGCAAGTTGGCGGAGGAACATCTTTGGCACCTCCGCTACTTCTTATTCTTCTTTTCTGTGACTGCATGACTCACTATGTTACAATTCTCGACGACATTGAGATGTATGAGCAGCAAACGCCCTTTCAACTCTCCGACTTCGTGGCACTCTCGTACTTCCTCAATAACTTCCTATATCGCGCCATCCAGGAGGGACTATTTGATCCCAAGACTCTCACGTCCTCGCCACTGTTTGTGTCCACTCATACTCTACTTCTGTGCCTGTATCGACGTGACTGTAGGCGTGCCTTTGCACCTCAGAATCACTGGCTTATCCATGAAATTCGACCGGCTCATTTTGTGAGTGACCTAGAAAAGGGTAAGAAGCACACACAGGTGCTGTTGCAGAAGATGCCACATGTCATTCCGCATGAGGATCGAGTGAAGCTGTTCCGAAAGTATGTGCAGAATGAGAAAGCCGTGCTGGGACTGACAGAATCAGCATGTGCTGCTCAGAGTTCAGCCCTTATCACCATTCATCGGGATAGAATTGTCGAGGATGGCTATCGACAGCTTGCATTGCCACCTCATAGTCTCAAAGGGGTTATCCGTGTGAGATTTATCAATCAGCAGGGTCTCGATGAGGCGGGAATCGATCAAGATGGAGTATTTAAGGAATTTCTCGAAGAAACAATCAAACGTGTCTTTGATCCAGCACTCAATCTTTTCCGCACTACAACGGATCAGCGGCTGTATCCTTCGCCCACGTCCCATCTACAGGAAAATCATCTGCAATTGTTTGAATTTGTTGGACGAATGCTGGGTAAAGCAGTATACGAAGGTTTTTTGGTGGAAGTACCGTTTGCTTCGTTCTTCCTTTCGCAATTGCTGGGGCAGACGCATCAGGCATTGTACAGTTGTATGGATGAATTACCATCCTTGGACAAGGAACTCTATCGCAGTTTGACTTTCATCAAACACTATCAGGTGATACCCTTATTCAAATGGTCTTTTCATCAATTAGAAAATTTCTTTGATATCTTTCAGGGCGATGTTTCCGAGCTCGATTTAACATTTTCAGTGGACGAGGATGTGATGGGAAAGATCGTGACCCATGAATTGCATCCAGGAGGAAGAATACGACCAGTGACCAACGATAATAGGTAAGAATTAGAATTTTTCACATTGTGAGGTATTTACCTGTGATAAATCAGAATGCAACTTTGTTATAAAGATAGACTCTATTGGGCGACAATCCTCAATTAAAGTACCTGTGATAGTAACAGAATACGCCTGATAAAATCCCTTTCAATATAATAAGTGGTAGCACAATGTACCTGTTGTTATGTTACAATTATCCCGCTCGAACGGCCAAAATCCAATGAGTAACGGAATGCACAATTCCTCCAGACAATTTTCCACACGGAAAAGCACTTCGATGGCCCAACACTGGGCCAGAATCTTCAAGATTTGTGGAACAGAAATAAAAACGCGTCTTTACATCAAGAATGCTTTATTTCAAGAGAGAGAGCTTTTACAGTGTTGCCAGAAGGGCGTAAATTCTCGCAGTCTTGCCTGAAAGGCACAATATAAAAATGGCGGTGTCCCAAAATGGGACATAAGTGGTGAATTTGATAATTCAAAATTAAACAAAGAGACTTTCCCACACACATTATTTTCTTAATTTATTTCTTTTATTTTTTAAAACATGATTTTGCATAAATTGGAGTTCATTAACTACAAAGCTATATAAATTTATTTTAAAAAGGAATTTGTAGGGTAAATATCTTAATTCAAAACCATTTCCAGTCTCTTTAACTTTGACAGAAGATTCAACATCCAGTTCATATTTTTTCTGAAGAGAATTATATAAATTTACTCCTTGACTCTTCTAGAATGTTACTGTTTAGTGAAAATTCTTTAGATATAATTTGAAAACTTCTTACAAGAAAAACATACAAGTGCAAAATGCTTGTATTGGAAACATATTAATCTAAATGGAGACAAGGAAAAGTTTCCAATTGGAGATAAACAGTGGAACTGAAATCGCGACGAAAGGCTTCCAAAACCTTGTTATGTTGCTCCTGAGGGCAGGATTTGTTCTTATTCCTCGTCTTTTCTCCTTTTCCATCTAAAACAATAAGAAAATCTCTCCAAAACAATCATATTTCCGGGGTTTCCTATTGAAGCATTTGCAGACACTACAGAAAAACCCTTTTTGTTCACGAAATAGGTAATTATTTCATTTGAAAACTTCACTTACCGTTAACAATAAAGATTAGCACTTAATTTAACTAAAATTAGCCAGATATATGACATAAATGTTAAACAAAACGGATAAACAACAGTCACCTCATTGTGTTTTTCATTGGAAAACATGGTCGATCGATGAAAAATTCGATGGTGAAAAGATACACTTTTATTTTTTCTGAGAATTAACAAATTAAAATTAGTGAATATGAATGGATTTTCGCTTTATTTGGAGCAAAATTAACTAAATAATCAAAATGTGGTATGGAAAATATATAAATATAGTAATTTAGTACTGTATTTATCATGAAAATAGTGACGTTTCCATTTGGAGTTGCGAAAAATTTCCATTTGAAGCAGGTTTTGAATTAACTTAATTTACCTCAGAGTTAGAAAATGATACTGGAGGATTGACAGGTGTGAGTGAAAAAAGCGACATAGATATACTCAAGGTTCTGCAAATGTTCTGCAAATGTGAATTTAGGTTTCATGAAGTTTTCCCGAAATAAGATATAAAAATGTAAAGGGATGACAAAGCGTACCAGGCTTTGCTAAATGCTCGAACTCGTGACGTAGATGTGATACCTCAAAAGCACTTTCGTATGATTTACCGTTTACCGCTTCTCAACGGATTTAAATCTACTTGTAACTTGTTAACAAGTAACTTATAACTTGTAACTACTTCTCCAAATCCATGTTTTTATCCAGTAGACATTTCGTCTTTATGCCGTAAGTGCGGGCGACTTTGTCCCCTGTGGGTGACTTTGACACCCACCTAGTCGTAAGCCTTTCTTTATTTCTAGAACCTAACCATGGTATCACACTAGAGAATTTCACATTAAAATTTTAATGTGATTCACATTAATTGTTGCTGATATGTGTCCTAATGTGCAGTTTTCGTCAAGAGCTTTTAGAAATCGATTCATTCAGTGATAAAAAAGCGGACTCGAGTCACAAAAATTTGTTTAAATAGATTGAAATAGCGTAAATACGATTGATAATTAATGAGCAAATTAATGAGAATTGAGCAAATTTTTGAGCAAAATTTGCTCATTAAATTTTCATCAGGAACTACTTTATTGCAGTCATTCGGGTTGATTCTGTACCACAATTTTCTCACTAATTTATTCGTGATTAAATTGTGATAAAAAGTAGTGCTAATACATACTATTTATCGCGCACGAGATGGAGAATGGACAAAAGACCTTGAAAAAGATCGGTGCAGAGGATAAGTAAGAAAAAAGCCGGAAGAAATGTTTTTTTTTTGTGGGGGTTTTTGAAGAGCTTTTTTTGAAGAATTTGAAGAGCTGCCGTTGATATCTCTTGACCTCTAGCCTGGTTAGAAGTTGTAAAAGGTTTATTACGTTGATTCTGATACTGCTCTCCCTTTGAGTTCGAGCAATAAAAGAGAACTCAAAATTTCAATATTTTTTTATGGCTCTGGCACACCTATTAGATCGGTCAAATTTCATAAAATCAAAATTCACATCCCTTTCTTTCTTTAAAGTTTAGCTATATGTCTATCCTACTCTTTCGCACTCTTCTTCTTCCTTTAAACATCACACCAAATTAAATTTGGTTCAGTCCAATTTTGAGACCGAAAGAGTGAGATAGACTTATGCAAGTCTTTTGAGAAAGAAAGAGAAGTGAATTTTGATTTCATGAAATTTGATCGATCTAAAAGGTGTGCCGGAAATTTCTTTTTTTAATTTCCTTTTTTGGCATTTAACTAGTAGGTTCATGAAGACTACCTATGAAAAAAAAATGAAAATTTCGGTCTCTTATCTTGAAAGTTATTGAACTATGAAAAGTTTCCTTTGCTACATTTAGCCCCAAATTTTCCTTAAATTTTTAAAGGAGTGTATAATAAAAGTACAATACGACGGTTCCATTCCATACTATTCTATCTCAGAATGACAACATTTCAGGAGAGCCATTTGAAGTTGGCGATTTCCTATGCTGCCCGTGTAATTTTTTTTTCGAAAAAAATGAATTTCTCGTTACCCGGACGTCGGATAACCACCAAATTTTCACAAGTTGTAGATCTCGGTCCCAGGAACAACATATCTCTCGGAGTAATATAATTCTAAGTCGACTTAGAATAGTATGGAATGGAGCCGTCGAATAGCTAATTCAGAACCTGCACCAAATTGGAATTGTCCTTAAATGAGCACAATACTAAAATGAAAATTTATTCATAATTCATATATCGATAAGTGTAATCAATGAAAAAAAAACGATTTGAACTGAACCAGGTAGAGCCTAATCTTATAAATACTTCATTTCGTATTTTGCAGAGAAAAAATTAAACTTATTAGATAAATTAATAGTAAAAAAATTAGCATGCATAGCTAAATTCCGTGTTCTAAATTCTGCATTTTGCAATTTTGAAAGCAACATTAATAAAATATGCAAAATTATTAAAACTAAAGTTTGCAATTTTGCATTCTGCAGAATCAACTATATCCACTATATGGCCTATTTTCGGATGCATACGCAAATCAAAGAGCAAACAGCAGCCTTCATTCGTGGCTTTCGGAGTATAGTCAATCCCGAATGGTTGTCACTCTTTTCGACACCTGAACTTCAGCGTTTGATATCAGGTGATACGGCACCGCTTGATCTTAAAGATCTCCGGAAGCACACACAATACTATGGTGGATTTCACGATTCGCACAAAGTTGTTGGATGGCTTTGGGATATTTTGGCCAGGGACTTCACTGAAGAGGAACGAAAGCTCTTTTTGAAGGTGAGTATTTTTCTTTTTAATATAAAATTTTATTAATATGAATATTTTATTAAATAATTTTTCTTCAGTTCGTCACATCATGTTCAAAGCCGCCACTATTGGGGTTTGCCCACCTAGAGCCACCCTTTTCGATACGCTGTGTCGAGGTTGGTGATGATGAAGATACTGGAGACACTATTGGCAGTGTTATACGGGGATTTTTTACGATAAGAAAGAGAGATCCACTCAATCGACTGCCAACATCATCGACATGCTTCAATCTCCTCAAGTTGCCGAATTATCAGAAAAAGAGTACCTTGAGGGAGAAACTACGGTATGCAGTGTCTAGCAATACGGGCTTTGAATTGTCGTAAAAGGGGGAGTGCAAAACTATTTGACTCTTGGTGTGTGTTTTTCCTCCAAAGTCACCCAAATATAGTGATTCATGTAGTGATTTTCACCTGAATGTCCATTTATAATCGTCTGTTTTCTCCGTGATTTTCGTTGAATGTTGAACTGTGATAGGCATCCCATGAAGAAATATTAAAACTAGATATCCAATTAAATGTGGGAGATATATGAAAAAAGAAATGTATAGATAGAATGATTATATTTGTACAGAAAAATATTCAGTGAGTTTTTTTTTATGTTCCATGTTTTTCTAGTCGTTATTTTTCAAATTGCATTCGCCGCGTTGATGGCAAACATATTCACCATTTCGCCGCATTCTCCACCTTGGAGTTCACCTCGCCTTTGTCAAATTCACCATGCATTATTCACCTCATTCAGTCAGTCCGGCAGAGAGTTGCGTCTCGATAGGTCGCTTTTTCTTTGTGTAGCACTTTGTTCCGGCCAAAAAGTGCTCTTTTGTCCACTGTGGAGCTCCCAAAAAGGTGGCCCCCCAACTGCAAGTGCATCCCACAAGTGTGTCCGCGTGTGATGGGCATTCTCAAATGCTGAACAGTGTGAATAAGCTGTAAGAAACAGTCCCGGGGAGTCCTTTGTGGGATCTTTGGGTGGTTGAATGACCAGTAAATGCGAGGCAAAACCGGATCCGGAGCCAGTCTGAGTGGGTCTCCTGAAAGTTCTTGAGCTGCGCCAGAGGTTCATCAGCCTCCCGTGAGCGTCACGGATCAAAAATTAACGCAAAATATTCGTGGTGTCTTTTGAGGTTATGACGACGCCACGAAGGGTGTGACGCCTGTCAGAGGGAGAAAAAAACGTCTGGATTATCACCTTCCGGAACACTTTTTGGGAAATTTTGTCACCCATTGTCACGAGAAATATTCCTGTGGAGATATTCCATTGAAAATAGTAGCCTCCCGGACGAGTGTACTATGTGATAATTGAGGATTTATCACGGAGATTGTGTTCTAAACGAAACTCATTATAGTTTCTGCATCCTTTTTCATTTTGGGCAGACTCTGGTGTGTGTGTTTGTATATGTGTGATTTCAATTGTGGTTAATGCTCAGGATGTTTTTCCTGAAAAGCTAGAAAGAAAGAGAGAGAGATTAAGTGGAAAGTCTCAATATTTCAATGAAAAGTGTGGACAAGTATTCTGTAAAGTGGCTACGACTTTCCGGGTTAAAGTGGTCAAGAAAAAGTATTTTATTTCTCAGGAATGTAGGAAAATGTTTGTAGTTCATTTTATTTCCCGCAAGCACATTATGACAGAAAATCTTTTGTTATTTCCTATAAGAATCCCATCGATTTTTCAAGTTTTTCCAGTGTCTCGTGTTCAATGAGTGCGGGGGTGGTCTGAGTTCTGGAGTGGGTGGAAAATTGCCTAGAAATTGACGTGTTAATTTTTGTTCAGAAAAAAAAAACAATATAATTCGTATTTTTCGTACGAAGAAGCTCCAGAAAAAGTGTACAAAAGGTCGCAGGGGAAAGTGTGCAGTAAAAATTAGTGGAAACGTGGCTTCAGTGCTTTGTGGACAACATTCAAGGCAAAGAGCATCACTTCCGGGACAATCAGAGTGGCTTGGCGATTGGGTATCTTTTCTTCAACTGTCTGAGACGCCAATGGAAGTGTTCTGATGGCGGCCGTTGGTGGCCCCACAAGGCAGTCGCGGGTCTCCATGAGTGTCTCGATGTCGCTGGTCCAGGGAGGAGCGGCCGGAGCACCTCAGGGTGCCATATTGGCCGCCGCTGCTCCTTACTATCAGCCTCCGGCTGTGCCGCAGGACGTTCAACCCGACCGACCGATCGGATATGGAGCTTTTGGTGTTGTCTGGTAAGTTCCATTTTTTCTTCTACTCTAAATAAATTATATAAAAAGGTAGAAATACTTTTGCGATTAGGGAAGAACCATTCCACCTTTGAGCTTTATCAGTTGCGTAAGTTTTTTTTTCTGAGTGAAAAAAAATGCCCTACTTTTTTCTACATTAAAAAAAATACTTTTCCTTTTTGAAACATCTGCATTTGGAAATGAGAGAAATGTTATGTCTGCTCTGCAGATTTAAAGATAAATTATACAGCTAGAAATTAGCAGCTGATTGTATGAAAATTAATGAGAAAAAAAAGAAAGCAGGATATAATAAAACGCAATTTAAAAAAAATTAAGGATAATGAGGGATTATTGGGATTGAGCCATTTTTTTCTCACTGGTTCATAGCAAGAATAATTTCGAAGAATCCTGAAATTGTCTAAAATGTCAAAATTTATAGAGAAAAGTGCCCATGCTTTGACCGGTCCTAAGCTTCATAATGAATAAATTTTTCTATGTTTTTCTACAAATAGGGTAGACGGGGGTATTACCGGTCAGTTAACCCTTTAAGACGAGAAGCTTTCCGCTGAGCGAAATTCAATGAAATCAATTTTCCCTCGATATTTTAGCCTAAATAACAGATTTATGGTTAGAAAAAAAATTCCTATCCCTAGAAGTTCTGGAAAACCATGGGTCATATATGACCCAATCGTCCTTAAAGGTAAAAAAGCACAAAATTTTCCAGACGACTAGTTTACTCGTTTGCTCTGTTATTTTTGAAGAATAAATAACTTGAATATATTTGTTTTGTAATTATAAAAAAAAATATTTAGAGTACGAGTAAAAATTAAAACGATCAAAAATTAATTTTAAAAAACCTCATTCAATTTTTGGTCTCAAAGACTCTTGAAGACTTGTACACAAAAACAATAATTTTTATGATAAAATGTATTATTTACTTCATTTTTAATTTTTGTGATATTCATCGAAACGATTGCGAGTACTGGTAACACTGAGATAAATGTCGCATGCCTCACACATACAATTGGTCTTATAATCCTCTTTTCTGATAGCACCATGTGCACCTCAGTTTTCTTCGAAACATGTTTGATGGTAATGGGTAGGTGCAATGTTGCTTGTCTCTGGGAATTTCAGACGTACAGTTGCACATTTCTATGGATCCGGGAGTTCTTCCGGAGTTGATACGTTCTCGATGAAGACTTCAAAGTCCACTTCATCCACGTCTTGTTCCAAATTTCGTTCAGGACAGGATTGTTGGCATCATCTCTATCTTCCGGGCATAATATCTGGATGATTTCGGGTTCATTGATTATGAAATTTTTTTTTCTATTTTTGAAGTCATCTACAAGAGTAAAAAGTTATGAATTTACAACATATACGCAGAAGTATCTTATATATTATCAAAATATTACCTTCTTCAGTCAGTATTGCACTGGGAAATCTCAGCTAATTGATATATCACACAATATTACACGAATAATTAACTATTTTGCGCACACATAAACAAAAACATGAAATAGTCTAACGTCAAATCTTCGAAAATCCACTAGAGACAAATTCGGTGTTTTTTTACCTTTAGGGACGATTGGTTCATATATGACCCATGAAAATTATGAAGCTTTATAGGAAATTTACCGCTCTACAACTTTGTGAAAGTAATTTTCCTCTTTTTTTTGTAAGGAAATATACATTTATCGAGCTGTTTTCTAAAAGGTAATTTCGTGATCATTCTCAAAAATGCTGTGGAAAATAGTACCAGGCATGTGATATTATCACATTTTGATTTGCTTTATTACGGGCTTCCGTAAATTTAAAAAAAATACCTAGATGACATATTTTCATAGGAAATTTATTCCTCTACACCTTTTCAAAACACCATTTTCTCTATCTGAACGAGAAAAGTGCTTTTCAAGCTATTTTAGAAAAAACACACAAGAGACTGCTAATTGTTTGACCAATGCAAACAAAAAGCGTAGAAATGCAAAAATGACGTTTCTTCTCGCCGTCAGAAATTGCTTCGGTCTTTGTTACTTTTTGCTCCATACCTTTTGTTACTTTTTACCCCAAGTGGACATTTTTAATAAAAGGATTTCTGGAGAAAAGATCCTTTGTGAAATTCTAAAATAGATAGCGGATTCATATTCAAAGAATCCAAATTATTTAGAAAATATTTACCAGTGCATCAATTTTGGGAAATAAGTGGGTCAAAATTGATATCTGTTGTAAGGAAAATATTTCAAAAATATGGCTAAAAATTTCAATATTTTTTATTTTCTGTATTCCTTGTTCGAATTCTAAGAAACTTACGATATTGAAGAAGGTCTATGGAGGCTATCTATGGAAAACATTTTAAGCCGCTATCTTATTTATCTTGGAAGATATTGAATTTAGAAGTTTTCGATTTGTGACTTTTTGCCCCAGTCTCTCCTACTAATTGTATCGATAAGAAGCGCACAAACTGTTCAATTCACTGTATTTTCTTAAGACAAATGGCAGCAAAGTGAATTTTTGGATTGGCTATTATTGTAATTTTGTGCACACATTTTTAAAAATCACTTGTGCAAATATTACCGGAACAATTGTGAAATTTTTTATTTGACATCGTGAAATATAAAATAATTAAACATTCATAAAATAATTAATGTTCAATAGAAAAATTATTTTTTTATCCATGAATTGGAAGAGAAGTCGATATTACAAGCATCGCTTGATCGATATTAGGAGAGTTTTGGTAATACCCCCGTCTACCCTATGTCTCATTGCACTCACATTTTAAAAACTAAGGGAAGACGTCCTGTTTTAAAATTTTATTGCAGAGTCACATTTATTCAGAAACATAGGAAAAAATTAGTCATTATAAAGCTTGGGATCGTGCAAAGCATCAACACTTTTCCCTAATAAATTTATATTAATTTCTACAACAAAAAAATAGAAAGGTATTTCAAAGGACAATTTAAATTGAACCCTTTGTCTTTGATAATGAAATTCCTCGTAGCATCACTGTGCTGAATCGGAGCTTGGCCATTGTAGCTTTGTTTGTATTATTTCTCTGCGATAACAACTTGCGTGTGCAGAAAATAAATTGAGCAATTGATCTTGTGTAGATCACCGAATTCCATTGACTTCAACTCTATACATTGTGAAATGTAGCGTAGTTATACACTGTTTTGCAATTTGGTAGGTTTATATATTATTATACTTCTGCTCATGGTCCCCTCTGTTGAGAATTTAACACCTTCAGGAAGTGTGGATGTTAAATATCATAAAGAACAATTAACGCATACATTTTTAAGTTATAGTAATTTTTTCTGGTTCTCGGAAGAGAGATCTCGCACACATAAATTAATTTTTAGGTAATTAATGTTACAGAAAAACCAAACCGTAATGTCAGAGAGTTTTAATATCATCGTGGGAAAAAATAATTAGACTTTCTTGCAAGTGAGATTTTCAGGACATCCCACTGGATGGAATTCGAGTAGGGAAAAGCGTGCTACATTCGGACGACTTATGTTTCGGACAACTCACTTTTTTTCTATGTTCTTAAGGGGTTACATGCGTTACGTGGGTCGCGCGGTCTAAGTTTCTTTATATTTTTTCCAGCATAATAAACAGAAATTTATTTTGAGATATTAAAAATATAAGAGTATAACATTGTAAGTATATTTTCTGAAATTTTCATTATAAAATTTTAAAAATTAAAAAACGCCGAAAATTGTATTTTTTCGTATAAAATTCTGCCAAAATTTCATTTTTAAAAAAAAATCTGGTGTTCAAGTACGTGTTTAACTCGTTAGCTAACACGAAATATTTAGTTTTTTGATTTCTGATCAATACATTTTTGAGAAATCTTGCTCAACGGCAGAATTTTAAATGAAAATTTCAGAAAATATAGTTTTGAGTATAAATGTTAGGGTCGAATGAACACCTCTTCGACAGGGAACCCCTTTTGACACTTTTGTCAAAATGTTGAAATTTATTTAATGTATCTAATAAAATGCAAGTAAATGGCGTTTTTTTTATTAATCTACGTTTTTCGATAAGGATAAGTGTTTAAATTTCGTATTCCAAATGGTACAGAGTAAGGTGTCAATAGGTCCTGACACGAGTTCTTAAAATGTCAATAGGTATTAAACTTAATTTATTATGTTGAAAAAAAATAGAGAGAGTGATAAGCCTAGATCAGGTTATTGTAGGTGATTGTAGGTTTATTGTAGCGCTTTGCAAGATGTCCTCACTCGTCAAAATCGGTTAAATAAAACCGGAGATATGGCGTTTTGAATTTCGTTAACTGTGACCTCTCATATCTCCGGTTCTATTAAAACCACAGCGAACCTACGCCGTACTTAGACTACAAGACTCTAAAATTTGATAAACTTGCACAATGGCGTTTTTAAGAAAAATGAGTTTGAATTTTGATGAATTTTGACGCTATCGCAGCGCCATCTGTGGTGAGTTTTTGAACATCCATCTGAAAGTGCTCATTGAGGCGAAACCAAAAATCGGAAAAATTAGATTTTTAGATTTTTTTGGACCCTTATAGCTCGGGTCAGAAGGGTCAGGGGACCTTAAGTTTGGTACTGATCGAAAGCTCTAAGGCCCAGCTATAACATACTAAAATTTGATGCTATAGGGGCGGGGCTATTGAGAAAATAAAAAAGGGGGGTGTTCTAAATAGTGGCAGGAGGGCTGGGGGTCAATGCACCATGTTGCAATTTTCACAATATATATAACCTTTGCTGAAAACCGCAAGTCGATATCTTTCTTAGTTTGTGAGCTTTTAAGCTCCAAAAAGCGACCGGACGGACGGACGGACGGGAACGGTTTTTAGCCATCCATATATTCGTGATCAGGGAAGTGGCCAAACACATTCTGGCAATGTTTAGGGCCGATCGGAGGACATGAGTTTTTATTAGGGTTATAGTAGGTGAGACTGTTAAGAATTTCACCTAATAATATGGTGTTTTCCACTCTTTTTGATTCACGTAACCCCTTAATGGATTTAACCCATGGATCTTTTCCGGTTATTTAAGGCACTGGCTTAGCTATTGACTTGTAATATTATAATTGATCAAATTAATTAAAATGCGTTGAAAAAACGAGTTGTTCGAAGCTTTAGGTGTCCGAACAGGGGCCTCTCGACATTTCATTTTTCCATACGTTTTTGCATAGAGACACTGAAAACTATTGGCAAGTTTTTTTCTAAAGAGAATTGACTTATCAGTCTGATATCTTTCGAAATCCTGCATTAAAAGCTATCTAAAAATACATATTTCATAATGGTCGCCGAAATAATACAAGAACTAGGAGCAAATTTGTTTAAGTCACGGTGCAAGATCTGCAAAATTTTTACAAGGAAAAATGAAAAATAGCTTCACTTTTTATTAGGTTTGATGGGCCCCTGTGTCCGAAGATAGCGTGTTTTCCGCTACCTTTAATGCCAGACAAATTTCTGATGAGCTAAAGGGGATGCAAACCCGGGACAGTTGCATTATAAAACGAAAACTTTACCATTTGACCCACCGTGTGATGATGATACTAATACTTAAAAGTATGATCTTGAGTAAAAAATGCCAGAGATTGGAGCTCCGGTTTTCTGTCACATTACACAAACACTCGTGCCTAATGTATTCAATGTGGGATGGTCATTTAATATGATCATGTTGGAAAATTGCAGGAAAACCTTGGACAAGTAGTGAGTGTGATACTTATATCACTTTTTCTACCTCTTTCTCACATTTCCAATTGAAATTCGCGGTATTTATTGTTTTTTTTTTTATTTCTTGGTCAGTCCGTTGAATTTTTCGTAGTGCATAATGGGGATTTGTTATCATTTTAATTGGGGAGTGTGAAATATACACACACCCAATTGACCTTCTCGGATAGTGGGCACGTTTGTGAGTGAAATAAAGAAAGAAAAAAAAATTGCTATTACGTGGGTGTCATTATAGTTAAGTTCTGAGGAAATTTGCACCGAGTCAAATAATATTTGTAATTTAATACTTGACTATTTTGTCTACAACTTGTCATTGGACACTATTATTCTTTTCTCATCATATTACAGAGATTTATTTTAATTGATAAATAACTTTTTTTCGTGGTCTTCTAGATGAGATCAAAATAAATATTATAAAACCCGGAAGATAAGTTTATACACAGATACGATATTATGTCAAAACTAAACGATTTTGGAATCTAAAGAGATCAACATAATCCTTTGAAAATAAGTTACAAAAAAAATACATCAAAAAAGTGTGGATATATTTGTTTATTTTCCCTTCGTCACTTGTTGGTTGATTTTCGTGAAATTTAGCACGAAGTACGTTAAATAAATATACAAACACACATTAACACAAACAAGATCTACAATATTGTAACACACCTTATATTATTTTTGGAAAATCGTCTCTAGGTCAATCAACTTGGAATATCAAATTCATACATAGCTATTTCCGCGTGGAAAATTTTGTACCGGGAATGGGTTTATGGAAAAAAAAGAAGTGAGTTAACTCCTAAATTGATTTTTTTTTGGACACGCTGCTGCCGAGAATGACGAAGTTTCTTTGACCGCGAGTCTTTGTTCCCATAATTCTCATCGAATCTTAACATTTTTTCGCTGAAACTCCTCTGTCTCACATTTAGTGTTGAATTCCGCTCTTTGGTAAAAAAGAATTAACGTGAATCATGCTTTACTCTATAATAGACTTTTTTCTTTTTAATCTTATTTATTTTATCTGGTTGTCTCGTGTGTTTTTTTTCTTGTACTTTTTTAACCTCCGGTGTTCTCTTTGTAATAGTGTGTAAAAGAGAAGGAGAGAGGTGGTAAGGAAGGGTGAGCACAAGGTACATTAAATCCAATTCAGTATGGATCACGTTTGATACTTAAATGAGTAATTTTTCATGCAATAAAAATAGAATATTTCGTTCTTGGTAGGGCCATTTCCTTGCACGCTCTTTCTGGGTGGATATAGGCCTCAATGCGATGGCGCGAAAATAGAGGGAAATTCATGGGGTTTTCCATTTGGGTGAGGTGCTATACTACGCCGTGAAATGTGCCCAAATAATGTGCAAAATTAGGCGGGAATATCTCCAAAAAAGAATTGCATTTGTAAAAAAAAAACAGCACCTGGGTAATCCTTCAAGAAATTATGTTTTGTATGATGGGAAATTATGTGGAAAAAAGGAGTGAGTGTGTGTGAAAAAAAAGTAGATAAAAAAAACAATGTGAGTTGAAATAGCGACGACTCCGGATAGCCTTGAATGAGTTCATCGTATCTGGTTCGTCGGTTGTTTTCTGTCCTCAGTATTGTTACTTCTTTGAGCGCGTCTTCATGGGCTTAAAAAACACCAATGCGTGAAAGAGAGAAGATTGGAATAGATGAGATGTTGAGACTTCTTTTGCCCTCCAACTTCAACAACTCCACCACTTGCCCCATCGCAGAGTTCATTGCGTTTTTCTTCCTTCTTCATTATCACGACACCCATATTGTAGGCATCTTTTAATCCGATGTGTACTCTAAAAATATTTGTAGCTCTGGCCTTTTTTTTTACAAAATTACTTTTTATCTTGTTTACCACAGGAAAATATATTGAAGATCTTCGAAAAATAGCCGAATATTTAAATAAAATATTGTATTATGCACTATGTATAAGTCATAAGTCAAACATTTGAAATTTAAAATTTTTGATACTCTCTACAATAAAATATTTAGCTAAATTTTGATTGGGGATCTTTTGAACGAGTTCAGAATATGTTTTTTTTATTAATTTGGATTTTAACTGTATAGGGTATAAGGGGTAATTTAGAAATTGAACCTTAAATTTAACTTTTGGCAGTTATTTATTTTTTAGAAGATAAAGGGAGAAAAACGTCCGCGAAGAAATACAATTTCCACACTCAAGAGTACTATTGCTTCTTGGTATTTTTCTACCGTCTAAAACAATGAGAAAATCTCAAAACATTAATTTAAATCAGATTCTAAATTACGCGCCAGTGATTGTACCGTGACCTAAGGCTTAGCCCAGTTCCCGATGGTCTAGAAATTCAAAATAGCAACCAATTTTATTGTTTTTTTTTTTTTAATTTAAAGGATCACTTGTCTATGTTGTCCAATATTAAGTGATAATTTTCCAAAAAATCTTGATTGATAAGAAATTAGAGAAGTTAAGCCACATGGCTAAGCCTTATATGGGCTTCAGACCTAAGGCTTAGCCATATGGCTTAGCTGCTCTAATTTCTTAACAATCACCATTTTATGGAAAAAAATATCTTAGAATTGAATTATTAAAGATAAATGACATTAGGTTCTCAAAAAGCAATAAAATTGGTCGCTCTTTAGTATCTTGAGACCTTCGGGAACTGGGCTAAACCTCTAGTCTGAAGATCACTTTAGGTCTGAAGCCCGTATAACCATTTAACGACGATTGGAACACCGGTGCCCCATAAGGAAAATAATTTTTCCTGACTACCTAAAGTTATTTTTTTCTTAGGTTTTTACGTAATTGCAAAGTAGAAGGTTAAAGGATTCTAGGATATTTTTTGAAAGTCTCCAGCTATTTGCTATATAATAAATATTTAAGCTTAAAATTGATGAATTTTTAAATTCTCATTTTGAAAATTGATTTTAATTATTTTTTATACTTCCAATTTTTTTTAAGCAAAACCTTTTTGGGAATAAACACTCCAATACTCATACTTAATATTTTACATTAGAGTGAAAATTATCCTTCTTTGGTATTGTCAGAAAAATTATTTAATTTTTTGGGCTGTTTTTGTCCCTATCGTTCATAGAGGCAAAAAATACACCCAATCAGACTCTGTTGGACTTTCCAAGGTTAGATGTTGGACGTTTTTGTTGATTTTGTTTATTAGTTTCCTTTTTATTATTGATTTTCGGTTCGTAAAAAGTGTCTCTTCGTTAAAGGGATAAGGCACTATTTAATTTAAGGTATTTTGTGAAATGCACCTCACTTTATTGTACACCACTGAGTCTTTGATAATGATTTCTAGTGGTCGGCTTCTGTGGTAAAACCTTGCAGATTTCAGAATCCATCTGTGTCTCTACTAAAATAAAAAGAAAATTAAAAATTTTATAATGCGGAGAATTCAAATCAAAACACTCTCGTTTAGATAGCGTCTTGGGATCTTCGGCAGATTCTATCCTTATACCAAAAATCTGGAAAGCCTGAGGGGATTTTTTTTTAATTGTTGAAAACGTTTTGGAAATTGTATGAGCTGAGATATATGAAAATACCTATATATGATTTGATTTGATTCCCTTATTGTATTTTAATGTCAGATGATTAAAAGACTCTGGAGAGCGTATTTCTTCACCGTTTTGATCTATATTGGGTTCATTTTCTATATACACAAGATACAGAATTTTTGGAAATTAAAGTTGCATGTATAGACTTAAAGATCTCTACTCAACACATTAGGAGCAATTTCCGTCAAAAATAGCATTTTTGACAAAATTTTGACGTTTCCACGTACAGCACTGCAAGTAATTCCCTTCAAAAAGCGTTTTTTGTCGAAAATTGTTCCCAATCTTTCCGTACAGAAGTAGATCTTGAAAAATTGGAAAATCTATTTAAAGATCCAAAAATAGACTTTCTTACTTCTTCTTCTTCTTTTGTTTTACGTTTTCGCTGTCGGACTCAATTAGGTCCATATAGCCAACTTTCTTACTTCTTAATACTTTCGCAAGCTGACGGAAGTTACATCCTGTTCGAATTTCGAAGTTCTCAAGTGTCCAAATGTGACGGTCTTCACATTGTTGTGAGGAAAAAAAACTGGACAACAACGATTACTGTTCTTGTCCCAGTATGTAATCACTCCATAATCACTGAGTAACCCTTTTGCCAGCTTTTTAGTGTGATATTTGATAAATTTTCCCCACCTTGTTCGAAAATGTAGTATAAAAATTCGAATTTGATTTTGAATTCTTCGAACTTCAACGACTTTTTGTGCAAATAGAATTCCATTTACATTTTATCCAAGACACTATTGGAGAATCAAAATCTACTTCTGTTTGGGCTCGGGTAAAACCAGTCAAATTTTAAATTCTAAAAATATTTTTTTAATTCTAACATTTTCTTTCTTTCTAATACAAGCCATAGATAAAAAACCTTTCATTTTATCTGGAATACCGGCTCTAACGATTAAAAAGAAATAACATATGGGAGACTGATGAGGTCTTTCAATTCGCCTTGAGTAAATTTGCGGATGGGTCGTGAGGGACAGAAAAAAAAGTTGCCAGGTGTTTTTGAGCCGTGCACCTTTTCCATGCAGAAAATCCCAAGTGAGTTGTGTGTGAGAGCAAAATGTGGCCAGAAATAAGGGTTTTTTTTGAGAGACAGTCTTGGACATGAATGTGAAATTTCCACGTGTTTGACTTCATCTTCAAACCATTAATTTTTGTCTCGTAAGCCAAAAAAGGCTATTACTATTTTACCAAACTCAGACTGAATTTATAGGGGAATGTGGCTCAATAATGGGTAGAATTAAGGGGAGCAAAGTTCTCTATACGTTTTCAAATGTAGGGATAGAAAATACCGGAAAATTTTCTCTCGAGGCGAATGCAATTTTCCCGATAAATCACCATATGGGTGTGGAAAATGATGATGAGAAAATCTGATGGAAGTGAATTTCGCAATTTCTGGGGATGTTATTGCTGTCACGTGGAAATTTTCAGCATGTATATAGTATAAATTTTGGAATATCTTTCGTCTCAATGATTCATCCAATTATATTTTTTTTACATTTAGATTTTTCATTTTATAGGACACAAAAAAATAGTGGAACTCTAGTGCAGATTGTAAGGTTTTTTTTTAACCTTTATAATTGTCTCTCGAAATTTTATGTGAAGTCTACAGTGATTATTCTTGTTACCTCCATTCTCTATATATACGGTAACTTCAGTGTATACTGTAAATTGGTGCTTCTCATTTATACCTGGGATTTTTTCGGATTTTTTTGGGTTATCTGTGTGCTGAATTTTTAAAGGTGCAATTTATTCTTGAATTTCTAGTTTTGAATTTTTCAGTATAAATAATGTTTAAAAGAAAAAAAAACAAGACTCGATGGATCAGTTTTCTTCGAAAGCTAATTTTTTGAAATTGATTCCATTTTATTATTTGATTTTAAATATTCTTTATTTGGTTATTATTAAAATATGAATGCTTTACCGATCAGCTTTTGGTACAACATAAAGCATTTTTTAGTGTGGGAGTCATATCTTGGAACCATGATGACGTGACTCTGAAAAATGGTATCTAATGGGTGTGATTTTTGAGTGGAAATTGTGGGTGGTTTTTCCAAGAAGATGAAGCCAATGCTTGTCGTTTCTTTTTATTCGTTTTTCTTTTCTTTGCCATTTGCCATCTCGCGAAAAAAAAGAAGTCTGGAAAAGAGCTGAAATAAAAGCTTTACCAAAGGCAGAGAGAATACCAAGGGACATAACACTAAAAATTGTATAATGGAAATGCTATAAACAGACGCAGCTTGCAGTTTTCAGCATCATTTATTATAGTTGAGGGTGAGGGGATTTTTTTTGTCAGTGTGTTTTTCCTTTCAACTGCATCGTATTTTTGCGCTCAAACAGCAGTGAATGAGGAGAATGTGTGTGTGCGTGAAAATGAGGGAAAAATTCACCCCTGAATTTATAGTGTGTTTTAGGCGGAAAGGGAGGAGGGTCTGATTTGAGACTTTCCGGTGTCTGTCTGAATGGTTCACCCCTCACAATTGCATTACAAACTCTTATAAATTTACTTATACAGAAAAAAAAACTTTATTGGCACAGTTCATTGATCTCTGGGAAACAGGAAAATTTTAAATTTTACCAGCAGTATTTTTGTGGGAATAGGGTCAAGCAGAAATAACGCCCTCCAAAGTCAATATTAGTTTTTGTAAATTTTGCTATTTTGCAGATTTTGGCATGTGTTTTAGTAGCCATATAACATATAATATATAAAATGAATTTTCAAGTCGTTATTAATAATGTACTAGTCCCTCGAAAAGTTTCTACATGGAAAATCTAATAAATATAATCAACAATTTGGACTTACAATATATCGTCCACACTAGGAAATATAATGAACAATTATATAACAATATTAAAAGTGTGATAATTTTCTTCATTTAAACTTAATGTTTTTGTCAGGGACACTCAATAAACCATTTTGTTATATCATTTAATTTATAAATTCATTAATATCTTATAAACTTTACTCTATAGGGGAGACTGGGGTAAAAAGTCACAAATCGAAAAATTCAAAATTCAATATCTTCCATGGTACAAAAGATAGCGGCTCAATTTTTTTCTATAGATAGCTTTCATAGACCTTCTTCAATGTCGTAAGTTTCTTAGAATTCGAACAAGGAATTTAGAAAATAAAAAATATCTAATTTTTTAGCCCTATTTTTGAAATATTTTCCTTGCAGAAGATAACAATTATTACCTACTTATTTTCCAAAATTGATGCACTGGTGAATATTTTCTAAATAATTTGGATTCTTTGAATATGAATCCGCTATCTATTTTAGAATTTCACAAAAGTTCTTTTCTCCAGAAATCCTTTTATTAAAAATGGCCACTTGGGGTAAAAAGTAACAAAATGTATAGAGCAAAAAGTACACTGAGAGGAATCTGAAAAAGTTAAAATAACATTCCGGTAATGTTAATTTTACTCTGCAGTATTGATCCGAAATCGGTGTAAATATTACCCTTTTTAGGTGTATGAGGGGTTAAAGTTACCCTTTCTCATGTTAATTTTACACTTAAAAAGGTGTAAAATTAACATTAAAAAATGTTGATATATTTTTACACCTAAAAGGTGTTAAAGTTATTACGAAAAAAAGTTAATCGTACCCCCGTTTTTTTCTCAGTGTAACAAAAAGCGAAGAAATTTCTGATGTCTCACGGCGAAAAGAAACGTCATTATCATGTCTCGCCGCTTGTTGTTTGCATTGGTCAAACGATTTGCAGTCTTTTTTTTTTCTAAAATAGCTTGAAAAGCGCTTTTCTCGTTTTCTCACTTTTCTCGCAGAGAAAACGATGTTTTACAAAGCTGTAGATGAATAAATTTTCTATGAAAATATGTCCTCTAGGTATTCTTTCAAATTTACGGAAGCCCGTAATAAAGCGAATCAAAATATGATAATACCCAATGTCGGGTACTATTTGCCCCAACATTTTTGAGTATAGTCACAAAATTACCTTTTAGAATACGGCTCGATAAACGTATTTCCTTACAAAATAGAGGAAAATTACTTTCACAGAGTTGTAGAGCAGTAAATTTCCTATAAAACTGCGCTAATTAGAAATTTTTGAAACGATGGAGTAGCTTGTAAAAAAATAAAATATCCGTTTTGTGACTTTTTGCCCCAGTCTCCCCTATCTTGGTGGATAGGGAAGAAATTTTGAAAAAGATTTTTTTTAAGTTTTTGCAAATAATTGGGAAGATTTTCATTCTAGGAAGTTGTTGGTTATTTAACACTAACCCTACCTACCGTTTTTGGTCGTTTTTTCGTCAAGACAAACCGTGGTAGGGTATAGGATTCTCAACAAATTTGTCTTGGAAAAGAGCAAAAAATTAAAATTTAAACACTGACAAATATATTTCATGCATATTTTAAGAAATTCATAAAGTTTGATAGTATCATTGTATAGTTTAAATATGTGTTCGGTCAATTTGACCGGGTCTTTGTAGGTTTAGTGTTAAATAAAACATTAAAAATATTTCACAAGATGTGAAACAATGAAACTACTCTAATTTATTCGATGTAAATAATAAAATGTTGTTTTATAAATTTATTTTATATTCCAATTTTTCTATACAGTTGTTTTTTTTTAACATTTTAAATAAAAGTCTTTTTGTTGTGTTATTTTTCGGAACCTTAACATTCAATTTTTCCATTAGTATGACTTTCAGGAATGATCTTTATCAGCCTTATTGAATTTTTTAGTTAAGCATATGAAATAAAACTCACCTAATTGTCTCTACAATATAGTTTTCATAATACTTTGTTATCTTAACGAACAATCAAGAAGTTTAATAAACAATTTGTTTAGACAAGTTTCACTGTTATCACATATATAAATCAGGAAGTTGCTTAACAAAATGCTTAAAGTATTTTTTTCCGTATGAAAACTTTTTAGTACTGATATTTAAAAAGTGCGTCTGGGTATGGTTATATGGTTTTTTTTCGGTTTTGAATTGAAGTAGAGGAGTTTCAAGGAGAATAAAAGTGTAGTGCAAAGCTTTATAAATAAGCTTTGAATATAGAAATACATTTATTGTTCCTCCCTCATATTTTATTTTAGGCATTCATTAAAGTGTGTAGAGAGTGGATATTCATTTTTCAAAAAAAAAAGAATTCCTCAGAGTCGATTGTTCGATGGATTAACGAGACGAGGGGTGAAAACGCTGAATCTCGTATAATCAAATGCACCCTTGAGCGTCTGATGGTTTTCTTCCGCCGTTCTTTTCTGCTGACTCCTCTTGTATAAGAGTTCGTTCATTCATAACCAAGTGAGGGAGGGATCATATCACAATTTTTCGAGGGGCACAGAGGACTTACTTGTCAAGAGATTATAGAATTGATTGGACAAAAAGTTGCCACAAAAGTCTCAATACTTACATTTTACATTTGGGTACTGCAATATTGAAATATGTTAGAACTTTGTCTTTTAAAATTGATTCTTAAGCTAAAGGTAAAGCCTGCGCTGTGATTTTGTCTATTGGGCAAATTGATATCCCGGAAATCTATATCCCAAAGATTACACAACTCTGGTTTCTCAATTTCTATCAATAGTTTCCTTACTATAACTGGCTTTATTTGGTGCGATAACAAGAAGAGGGTTGTATAAAGTGGCTTTTTGTGGGTTATTTCATCCCTCAGATATGTTGTTACTTTATTAATACAAAACTGAGGGTTATTCTCTCCAAACTCCATTAAAATCAACTATTTCAAATGTTGATTGGTTTTGGCAAATTTTTAACCAAATTAAAGGGTCTCTGGTGAAAGAAAAGGGGTATTAATCTGAAATAGTATTGAGCATTTCTAGGAAAATATTTGTATGAAGAATTTCTGCATAAAATAAATTGCCTTCCCATCTCTTAATATGTTTTCTATTTAATTAATATTTTACTATGTTACCATCACCATTAAATATCCCGGAAAAATAATGATGTCGTTTTTATAGGATAGTAGATATTTCTTTGTGCTTTTCTTGCTAATCATTTCATCATAAAATATCATTTAATGAAAATAGTCCATTTCATCCTTTCGTAACATAAGATTCTTTTATGATTTTCTCTGGTTACAGAGGGATTTTCCAATGTACATATATGTATATATATTGTGTGATGTCATTGTCGCACTATTTTATGCTCCGATCTCTTGTCTCTAATGCTATATCCGGTCCTCGTTTTATTTAAAAAGCCATGCACGGGTGAGACAATGTTTGTCGAGAATGTGAGACAGAGATAGAGATTGTAGGGTATTTCCTATTAAATAGTCTTTTCCAATATCAAATAATGAGTGAAGGAGTGAGAGGGTATTATGATAGTCTCTCGCCAGAATGTCGTATATTGAACCTGAAATGTGCGCAAGAATTCACTGCGCAACTGGTTGGATATACTCATCTCAGTTCATCACACAGATTCCCTGAAATCTCTCACATAAGGTTGCTCCTCTACCCCCTTATCGAGACCCAATGCTGGTGGAGAAATTTTAGGGTGGGAATATTATGTCTCCTGAAAATATAGAGAATGAGAAAGATCTCGGGGAGACTTCTCACCACATCAAGAGGGGTGAGGAAATGCTCACCACATCTTTTATCAGTCCTCATCTCATTTGGTATATTTGCATCTGTGGGATTTTATGAAAATTACCAAGTGAGAATGTTAATTTCATTAAAAAAAAAGAGCTATGATTGTAAAGAATCTTAGCTAAAACAGCAGTGGAATAATAATTATTTGGGAAATGATTATTTTATAAATGAAGAGATCCAACTATTCAGTGGATATTTCTTAAAATAAAAAAAAACAAGGCGGTTTGCCACTCATATACACTTGTGAATTAAATGTTAAACCCAAAAGGGGTGGCGAACTGTCCCATGCTTTGCAAAATACTTTAACCTTTTAAGGACTAGTTGGACACCGGTGTCCCAAAACGAAAAATAATTTCTTTAGACAATAAAGTTATTTTGTCCTTTAAATAGTCAGAAACAATATTTTGATTTTTGGGACACCGGTGTCCCATTCGTCCTTAAAGGGATTAACTGTTTGAAGTGCTTGAACTGTTTCTTCTTGTGACTTTGATATTATATCAAAGAGTAATTTCGCACTATGTACTGTTTACTATGGTTCATAACAACCGATTTGAACAGGTTTATAAATCACTCAAAAGATCGTCCAAAATTGCTTAGAAATAATACAATTGAATTTTGAACAAAAATTAGTGATCAGTTCATTACCGGTTCATAAATGATTGAAACCAATTCAGTTTTGTCAAAAACCCCAAGAGCTTTCCAACGAGCCCAAGCGCGACAATATTCGGTTGAGAAATACAATGCCCACTTCGCAATTCGGATGATTGGGATACTGAGAAAAAGAAACGGTGGTGCGATTAACTTTTTTTCCTCATAACTTTAACACTTTCTAGGTGTAAAAATATATCATCATTTTTTAATTTTAATTTTACACCTTTTTAAGTGTAAAATTAGCATGATAGATAGATAGATATTTTATTTCCAATCTGTAACTTGGTTGCGTCTGCCGCCGTCTTACCATTACCGGGCTCACCAGATAAAAAAGGATAATTTGAACCCCCAATACACCTAGAAAGCATAATATTTACATCGATTTCGGATCAATACTGCAGGGTAAAATAAACATTTCCGGAATGTTATTTTAACTTTTTCGGATTTCTCCCAATGGAGACAATATGACAGATGTCCGTTAAATAGAATACAAGATTTTTTTATAGAATTAGAATAAAAGTTTTAAAGAAGATTAAAAAGACATAATTAGAGAAATCTATGCTATTATACGTCATTTATTAAACAAAAACATCACAGGATTAATTAAAAATCAAAATTATTTTAAATGTAATGCCCTAGACACATTACGACTTAAGCCGAGAGACGACTTAGTGGAAAATGATGGAAATTAAGTTTAACCGGTTTAAGCATTATTTCGAATATAATTACGATAAGCCGTCTCTCGACTAATCCTTATATCTGTCAAGGTCCTAACCGTCGATAACTCATCCGAATTATGCCGATCCGGATTAGAGATCGGGCACTATATGTCAATGTTAGTTAATGTAAATCTGTTTATAATTGATGTGTACTCATTTCGGAGACATAAGTAGCCACCTTTAACCGTTTAGCCTTTAAATTTTATTACAGCCGAACATACCGATTAACAGCGTGATATCGATTTCCAATAATTTTGTAGGGGAAAGTACTCTCCCTTCGAACGTTCGTACCTTCGAATAATGTGAATTTCTCTTGCTTTTCTTAAGAGATTTCCACATGATTGTCACATAATTATCAATAATTGATAATAGAACTAATATTTAATAGAAATGTTTAAGGCTCTTATTAAAAAGTAAAGAAAATTCACATTATTCGATCACTGTTTCCGATAGATAAAGAGATGAAGAAGACCATGATATAGAAGAAAAAGAATAGCAGAGAAGAAAAGGAACAGAACTTGTTTGTTTGTTTCTTGAACATTCTTAATTTTGAATTCTTGTCATTCACTAATTTTATGTTTCTCTTTTTTCTGAATTTTTTTTATCACAATTGTAAGAGGGATAACCCTATTCTTGTGATTAAATAAAGTAATAATAATAATAATATCTTCGCTGTTGTTTTTTTTCTTTGTCTCATCTAAAACAGTGATAATATTTTAAAATTCCGAATTTATAAATCGTTCCAAATTATCCCATTTTACCCTAAATGTATCTAGCACAATTACTTGCGAGCAAGAAAAAATATTTTGTTCATATTGTAATAAGTAAATCACATTTGAAATTTGAGTAGAGTTTTTACTTAAAAGTCGATATTTTTGAATGAAGTACATAATCCTGTAATTTTGTAATTATTAAAAGTTTATGAGATTTTAAATTAAACAGTATTTTCTTTTGCAATAAATATTTTTAAATCAATAGCAAAGTATAGTAAAAACAATTTCAACTTATAACGGGAGATTTGTAGTAGATAAGAGCAGCGTAAATTATGTAAAATTTATTAAGTATGCTGAATATATACATTTACAACATGGTCTAATATTGATTTCTTATATTTTTTATTGTATAAACCGTAGGGGAATGTTGGCATGGTTCGCACAGAGTGAACCTTCAAACAAAACAAATTTTCTCTTTGTTTGCAAAGAGCTAGTTCGTCATTTCTTAGTCATATCTTTATTAAGCTCATGAAACGAAATGAGAAATGGTAAATCAGCTCTTTGCAAACAAAGAGAAAATTCGCATGGTATGAAGGTTTACTCTGTGCGAACCATACCTACATTCCCCTATCAACTATCCATTTGCCAATTTTGTTAGGGGAATGTTGGCATGGTTCGCACAGAGTGAACCTTCAAACAACGCGAATTTTCTCTTTGTTTGCAAACAGCTAGTTCGTCATTTCTTAGCCATAAGATAGATCACTATTAAGCTCATGAAACGAGATGAGAAATGGTAGGTCAGCTCTTTGCAAACAAAGAGAAAATTCGCATCGTTTGAAGGTTCACTCTGTACGAACCATGCCTACATTCCCCTATTTTTTTTTAAATTGATTTATTTTGACCAAAATATCGTGTAAATGTAAATGAACTAAAATTGTTCAAGAAATAAATTATTAATGAGAGATTATATATAATTATGAAGAGAGGACTGCATTGAATTGCTGATAAAACTAATAAGATCGTGGAATGCATTCGTGCGATGAGATCACTAAATGCTGATGACGATTCTTGAATTCACGTGGTTGAAGCGTCATAGCTCAGTCCACATTTCATAATATTTCTGTGGACTTGCACATGGTTGCCGTAAAGCTTCAGAAGATTGTGAGGTATAAAGTTGAGTTAAATAAAAACTGGAGATAGAGATATAGAAATTTTACCTGGTATGTTACTCTCAATAGTTGAACCTGCATTTAGGATCTCGTGAGGGTTTCTTTTGAGCAAAAAGTGGTTCGTTGGACAGGTAGATGAATTCTCAGCCAACTATTTTACTCTTGTAGTTGTGCTCAATACACTGGGGATTGAATGAAGAGGTTCAACAGAGTAGTAATTAGAAATTGTTCTTCTCGCTGGATGGGTTTCTAGAAGAAACAGAAATGCTTTTGTAGAAGAATGAATAAAATGAAGTGGTGGAAAAGTGAGAATCTCAGTGAAGTGGAGGATCTTGTTTTTTTATTATTTATACATATCTCACTGTTCTTTGGCGAAAACGGCAGGCAATTTTGGATGTTATCGAGTTTGGCAAGGGGAATTTCAGACACAAATCCTCTGCCGCAGGAATTTGGGTTTAAATTGATTTCCACATAATCGATTGTCTCATTCCATACTATTCTAAGTTGACTTAGAAATTATATTATTCTGAATAATATGGTGTCTAATAGTGAGCTCTTATACAATTTTCTGCACAAATATGTGGTAGGGGAGGTTTGGGTGAAGTCAAACTTTTTATTCAAGACTTTAGCAAATGCATATTACATTCGAACTAATTCAAAATTCAAACTTATTTCTTTAGGATATTGGCTATCTGAAAATGTACAAAAATAATTTCCAAATATTAAATTATTTATTATCTAAAAAATATATATTTTCAAAAATCATGCATGCGTAAAACTTCTCCACCCATTCCTAATTCTAAATTCACGTAACAT
Organism: Phlebotomus papatasi; assembly: GCF_024763615.1. Classification (NCBI taxonomy): domain Eukaryota; kingdom Metazoa; phylum Arthropoda; class Insecta; order Diptera; family Psychodidae; genus Phlebotomus; species Phlebotomus papatasi. Next base: position 48,107,155 of record NC_077223.1, read on the forward strand.
TTAGTTCAAAAGTGCATTTGTTGTACAAGAATTTCTCAACTTTAAATGGTCCTTTGGAAAAGTTGTCATTTTGTGATAGATATTCATGAAATGGAACCGTCCATGTAGTTTTTATTCTTATCCTCACATCCGTTTGAAACTTTCGATGGTGAGATTTTCTGAGAAAATTCTACTCGTATGCAGGAAAATGGGTGTTTCAATTCTGTCCCTCAGGGCTTTTAGGAAAAAAAGTAACATCAAGAGGAATACATATTTTATGCAATTTTCTTGTTCAATATGTCTCATATAAAAGCATTTTCGAATTTTATTTTTAAAGTTTATATTTATAGTTCTTGGGACATTTTTGTATTATTTTTACTATTTTTTTATGCTTGACAATGTTTGCGATAAGAATAAAATCAAAAAAAAGTTGAAAGAGGTGACAAAGTATATTATTTAGCTTTGTGGTAATATGCTTGAATTGAACTCGTGGTTTTGATATGCTTTTAAATTTGGTTTTGCGTAAAAGTCAAATATAGTTCAATTCATAAGAAAACAAACCGTTTTTGCGAGTTTCAGTCTCAGCTTATCATAAGGTTCTTTTTAACTTTAGTATTATTATTTTTCTTGCATAAGATTCACAATTGATATTAACCGATTTATTCGTTGATTGCCTCATAATTTATTGATCTGTAGAAAAAGTACTAACTTTGTTTCGAACGTTTCGCGGGATTTTTTGTTATTGGTTTATAAACGATTCTGACGATTCAATAGTTTTTTATAACCGATTGAAACCAGTTTGGGTCTGTCCCCTATTCCAAACCATTTCAGGGGTTATATAAGGTTGTAAATGTAAAGATTAAGGAAGGCTGGTTTACAGCCAGCCTTCCTTAATCCAGCCAGAAAATCTGAAAAGTCGAATATTTAAATCAAAAATCCTATGAGAGGTCTTCGAAATATCTCGAAAATGTTTTGCGAGAAAAATTAATATCATAGGGTAAGTGTGCCAAATTTCGGCATAGTTGCATATAAGCACCGATGTCCTAAGTTTGATATGCAATATTTTTAATTCATATTGATATTTTTTGTTGCTTCCTTTTCGGGAGGGTTGTGTGGAACCTTGAAAACTAGTTTATCATCTTTGTTTTCTTTAAATCACTTCCTAAAATATTGAAAAATTAATAAAAAATATGGACATTGCTTTGGGTAGTACTCCGGCCACTTTGAGTGAAATACCGGCCACCTTTTTCTGACCACCTTTTGTGACGCAACGCATAGAAAATTTCAAAACGTCAAACGGAACGAGTTTCATATTTAGTTTAATACGTTTATATGACCTACAAGCACTGAGATCTTCCGTGTAATTTGTCCTGAAGACCTGAAGAGTAGCATCTCAAATTTACGCGCAGATTCCCGTAGAAATTTGCCCTTCCTGAAGTCTTTCAATGTCTTTTCCACATCATCTTTTTCATAGAAGCAATGGTTTTTTTCTATGAACATTGTAAAACTCAGAAATTGAAAAAAGAACACAAAATGAATGAGAAATTTAGGAAAGCAAAAGATGTTGCCGGAATAGGCAACACTACCTCACCGGACAGACGCTCACAAAGTATATATTTTTTACGCGAAATACAGGATCCAGCTGAGAAATTTTACCCGAAATTTAAAGATTGATTCACTATTAACATAAACAGAAACAATCTTTAATGAAAACTAATTAATATTTGTGAAAAAGACCGAAGGAAAACCTTATGCACTTCACCACAAATCACAAGACTGCTAGGAACACAATCGATCTGTCAAATTTTTACAACGCAATTTAAATTCAAATTATACCTAAAATTTAACGGTCTTTGTGTTAATACATCCTAAAATGAATAAATATTTAATAGCAACATGAATTCATTGACTATTCGAAGATAACATACATAATTTTAATTAATTTATTTGCATGGTCGAAATTACACTCAAAGTGGCCGAAATTTGGCAGACTTCCCCTATGTTAAAATGGAGGGATCCTCTCGCGAAAACTCTAATGTGTTACATACCGCTTGAACTTTCGCTATGACAACTGTTAGTCGTTCTGACAGTCAGAGCGGTTACGTTCTTTTTCTCAAAACTTAAAGATTCTAAAATTTTACTGTGGTATGAATAATGTTTAAGGTGGTAAAGCGTCAAAATATTTATATATGATATAACTCGAAATTGATGAGCTAGGGTAAGTGTGCCAAATTTCGGCATGGTTGCATGCAAGCACCAAAGTCTCAAGTTTGAAATGTAATATTTTAAATACAAATTGATTTTTTTATTCTTTCTTTTGTAAGAGTGTTGCTTGGAGCCTTGTAAAGAGTTTACCGTCTTTATTTACTCTAAAATCATTCTTAATACATTTTAAAATGAATAAAAATATAGACATAGCTTTGTTGCCCTATTTCGGCCACCTTCATTCTCATAGTTTCTTGCCCTTCGGGAATTCTTCCAATATCTTTTTCACGTCATCTCGTTTGTCGAAGCTACATTTTTTGTTATTATTTTGCACTGTATAATCTCTAGAGTACGCAAAATCTAAAAGTTTATGGAAATTTGAGGAACAAATAAGGTGGCCGAAATTTCAAGCTGGCCGGAATTTGGCACACTTACTCTATGTATATTTAAATTCCTGAAGATTTCTAACAATAAAAGGTAGCCAATGGCATTGATACTGTAAAAAATCAACGTAGTTATTTTTTTATCATTGAAAATTCCTTTGTGTAAAACTCTGTCTCTTTGTGACAATAAAAGGAATCGGATTGAGGTGTATAAAGCTGATGTGGTGATAGGGTGTAAATGATTTTCTAACCTTGAAGAATCCTTCCATAGTTTTCAAACTTTTATCACATTGAAGCACAACTTTAGCTCATATCATTTTCTCGGGGTAAAGAGTATTGATATTTTTCTCTATATCACGTCCAATCGATTAGTTTGGAGGTCCCCTTTAGCTCTCTGTCCAAATTAAATTTCCTTTTCTTTGTTGATGCTTTGTCGTCTCACTTGAATTTATATAATATATGCTGAGGTATAGAAACAAAGAATTTGTCTCAAACAATATTGAATGAGTTTCTTGGCTGTCGGTGTGTTATTTTTTTTTTTGGTTGGAGACTCAAAAAGTTGCGCTTGTGTGGGGCGACAATGAAAAAAAAAATGATGAGGTTTCATGCCTCCCATAATGATAGATGGTGAAAACGACGATTTGTTGTACCTATTTATAGATAAGGCATCAAAGTTATCTGCTTATGGATTCAGCTGCTTCAGTGACGCTTCCAAACACTATCATTAATGCTGTTTCTTGGGAGTATGATGCATATATAGAGAAAATTGTTTGAGGTCGAAAAATATCGAGGGAAGGATGCCCCTCGTTTCACTACTACTCCTTCTCTATCCAGAATTCCGATCCGACTGTATGTCGCTTGTCGATGCCATATGTTGTACCCAGGGAAATGTTAAATCTTTTGATGCCAAAGGGGGCGAAAAATAATTTGTAGTAAAAGGAGAAAATTACACATGTTCATCTAGCGAATGAATAATTGGTGAAATGCGTTTGAAAATTGTATTTATTCTTAGAAATGTTGGAATGTAGCATTTTAGTGTAACCCTTTATTTACCGTCTCAAAGAATCCATCAGTATTAAATTGATTTATTCGATTACTGGGAAAGTGATGAGATGATTAATCGTGTATAAGTGTTGTTAATTGAAAATTTAGCTGAAATTCTAAATTCTCAAATTCTGTAGTTCTAGGTGAAATTTAACTTCGTCGCATCGTGAACAAATTTTATAATACGTTTCGTCATTCAGAGATCACAAAACAGTGATAAGCCCAGATAAGCTTATAGTAGCTGAGATTCTTTACAGACAACCTTGGAGTGCCTCGAGGTGCTTCGAAACTCGGAATGCTTGAAAATTTGATTGTGAGTTGAATCGAATCAATTTTCAAGTATTCTAAGTTTCAAGCATTCCGAGTTGCAGAAACTCCGACGTTGCCTGAAAAGAATATTAGCTACCGTAAAGCCCTCGACACACTTACGACTTAAGCCGAGAGACGGCTTAGTGGAAATGATGGAAAAGTAGTTTAACCGTTATTGCGAATATAATTGCGCTAAGCCGTCTCTAGGCTAATCCTCAGGTCTGTCGAGGCCCATCTTTGCTTCTCAATGGTTATTTTTTATTCTAAATATTTTGATTACAAGGACAACAAAAGAAGATAGTTCATAAAAATCGGTTAAGAGACAGAATCCGGTCAATTTCATTATCGTAAGGGTCTGGTCTGGGCACGATGGGGTGGAGTGATGACGGACGCGACCCATCGTTAGAAATGTTTTAATCTCAAATACAATATACTAAAATTTCATCGAAATCGCTTCATTCATTAACATCGAAAATACGACCCGGGCAAGATATTTTAGATTATAACTCAGGTTAGGGAATATCAACTTCTAGCGGCCCACAGTTAAATGCCGAAAACCGCTTGTCGATATTTCTCTCCGTTCTCTCTCCAGAAATGCTTATACAATGGACGGGACTGGCGGGATGTTCACTAAAATTAATATTTAGCCCATGTGATATTAATGATCTATGAGTGTCAAAACGTATAAATCCAAAATTTGGCCCGATCCTACGAGATTGTAAAGAATCTCAGCTAAAATATCATTTGTTGAAAATCGATTTTCCGTCTGCCTGCCCGTCTGGAATCTGGACGATTCCTCGAATATAAAACTCTTCGAGAGAGAGCAAATTCTTTCAAATTCTTGACAAATTCAAAAAATCTCCATTCACATGCAATTTTCAGCTCCCATAATCCTGTTATGGATAAGCTGTGTGTATCGAGTTATAGTGGCTTGGCTTAAATGGTCTTTAGGCTAAAGGTTAAGCCAGTTCTCGAAGGTTACAAAATTCTAAATAGCAATCACTTTTACTGGTTTTTGAAAATCTCTTTGATCATTTGCATTCAATATTTAATCCTAAATCAAAATTTTTCCAAAAACCTTGACCAACAAACCAGTTAGAGAAGTTAAGCCATTTGGCTAAGCCATAACCCTTTAACGACGAGACACTTTTTACGGACTGAAAATCAACAATAAAAATTAAACTGAGAAACATAATCAATCATAAGTCTTACGTCTAACCTTGGAAAGTCCAACAGAGTCTGATTTGGTGTATTTTGTGCTTCTATGAACGATAGGGACAAAAGCTCAAAAATTTAAGTAATTTTTCTGACAATACCAATGTAGTCAGGAAAAATTATTTTCTTTATGGGACACCGGTGTTCCAATCGTCCTTAAAGCAGAGGCGTGCAAGAACCGTTGAAACTGAATAAACGTCAAATGAAACATGTACGTCAATGGTCAAAACGCTACTATAAAAAACTTATTTTTACGTTAATTCGGTTTCAACGGTTTTTGTACACCTCTGCCTTAAAGGGTTAATTCTGAAAGCCCGTGTTAAGGCTTAGTAAATGTGTCTTAATTTCTCTAAATTTTTACCAGACCGTATTTTTAGAAAATTTTGACATAGAACTGGTTATTAAGGGTGAATGAGCCACTAAATCTTAAAAAAAAGAACGCGGTAAAATTTGTTATTATTAAGGATTCCGTGATTTTTGGAGACTAGGCTAAACCTTCAATCTGAGACCCGTATTATGGTTTTTGTAAAAGTTTAAATATCAGGAGACGGCAAAAAATGAGAATTTTGTCTCGTCTTTCTTTCTTTGAAATACATTAAAATATTATTTTCTCAACATTTTCAACCCTTCGGACAGGGGTCGCGCTGTAATTTTAAGACAATATAATCCAAATTGTGAAGTTTACAACACAAATAGAAAAAAGGCCACGCCACGATTTACCTAATTCGCAATATATGTATACTGTGGAGTTGCCATAAAAGAATCACACCTGCCATTAGCATTTCTGGGTTATCACTAATTTTAATTGATCCATTCAATGCGTCTTTCAATTATTACGATTTGTTTATATAAAATTGATGCAGGAGAATTTGAAGCATTCCCCCTGAGTATTAATGTGTCGCGCAGCAAAAGTCGAGGAAAAAGAGATTCACAGCACTAAAAACTTCTTTGTATCGTTACAGCTATAAACGCAGATTCTTTTGTCCAAGAGGACAAAGTCAATAGAAAACGGTGATTCAGACACAGAATTTCGCAAGGAATTCTTGTAATGCGCAATTAAATGTGATGAAGAGTAGAACAAGGAGTTAATTGGCGCTATTTTGGAAAAATAATGAGATACAAATTTATACAAAAAGAGACCCTCTTTTACTTTACACTCTAAAGAAATTGGCGGTTAGCTGAGTTTTTGGGACAAACGAGCAATTTTATAAAAAGGAATTGAAGAAGTCTTTTGTCTCTTTAAAAAAATCCTTTAGTGTGTTGATTTATGCGTTAAACTCTTTAGCGTATTAGGATATTAATTAAATTATCAAAGCGTTTTTTTTTTTAATTTACAATAAAATAATTTTTATTAAAGCATTAAAATTTAATAAAATTTTTATACATTGCTTTTGTTTTGATTCATGCTTCACTTCAAAATTTTACATTTCATTTTCATCAGTAACTGCAAATGCTATTGACAGGTTTATTGATTTCATTCGTGATTTTTTTCAATTATGTTTTCTCTTGCATAAATAATAATTGGGATAAGTATATCAAATATTCATTCAATGTGCATTTTTTCTTGTTATCTTTTTATATCTTTTTTTTTTTAAATAATTTTGCAATTAGATATATATTTTCTCTGGAATTATACATTCTATTATATATCTACTGTACTGATTTACTCAAAATCCGTATGAATTTGCTACGAAAGGTGTTTTGAGGTTTTGTGAATGGTCACGAAGTAGTGGGTGGAAAAATGTTTAATGAAGTGATGAATGAAATTGGCCTCTTCACTATATCGCAACTTCACGCGCTCCAAATTCACAATTTCGAGGTTAAAGCTCTAAAATAAGCGATTTTTAAATGTACACACATTTCCCAGAATAAAATTCTCCTGTGGTTCTCTTGTTTGGTGTATCTTTCAGGGTCTATTACAAAATTATGAATATTTTAGGAAGTACTTTGACAAAAAGGAAAAATTTCTGGGCTAATCAATTAATTAAATACAAAAATATATACATTATGTATTCATAATAACCAGAAAATAAAGTTTTTTTTATTTTTGTACAACAGGATGTTTCATGCGTATTTTATGTGTAAGCTATTTTTAATTAATATATCACTCATTATTTGATTAGATTCTTAATGACCTTAATAATTATTTTTCCATAAAATTTATCTGAGTGAATTTAAACGTAAAATCAGAATTCTAAGCTTCCTAAAGAAGATTCTTTTTATAATTAATTCAGTGATTTCAACTTTTCCTCATATCAAATGTCTTGAAGGCATTTAATGCAATGCTCATTCTTTGAGTAATTTTCAAGGATAAAGAAATACAGGCCACTAATTGATCATTTGGTATTTATAGCTAGAAAATCAATTTTCCCAACACTGTGGTAGACGACATTATTAGATATAAATTCCTAAGGGGGCGTTTAATTTCGACTGATTATCGAATTGATTTATTTTCTTCCCTGTCTCGTGATATTACCATGCCTCTTCCGTCATTTATAAGTCGATAATTCACTTGTGGATTTACAAACTCTAAGCTTGTAAGATGTAACTAGTGTTAAATTAGAGGCTTTATGCCAATGTAGTGGAAATTATGAAGGATCAAAGTAAATTTTCTCGGTTTCATATTTGCCTTTCGAGTAGAAGAGTTTTTGGGAATTTGGTCAAAAGAGAATTTCGTTCGAAAATTTTGGATCCTCAGTTTTTTGGGTACCACCAAAAATACTTTTTTTTGTCATCTTTTATTTCAAGATATATATTCAAGAATGTCTGCCTGCATGAAGAAAATATGCACGGATGCTGGAAGGTAAACTTTGTTGATGATGCCCTTAAATGTGATGAAGTTATTGAGTGGGAAGGAAGGAGAAATACAGAGAGAGAGAGAGAAAGAGAGAATGAAAGATATGAGTAAAAAGGGCCAGACTTACCATCAAAAGTGGCAGATGTTTGACCTGCTATAAGCTATAGGGCTTCTTTTTACCTCGATCTCTTTGAAAGACTCGATTTTTTCTTTCATTTCTATTCCTTAACGAAAGAATTTCTTATTGGTACATTGAATCCTTCTTCGACAAGTTTTCAGGAGATGCATTCAAAATCTCGAATAAAAAAAACATAGCTGGAAGAGTCTTTTGCAATCTTGTGAATTTGCAGGGAAGAAGGGCAAAAAAGTAGTGGTCATGTTGGTTCTGTTTGGGGTATTTTGTGTAATTGACTGGGGAGCTGAGGGAGGGGGCAATAATTCCAGTCACTGAACACACCGAACTTTAAAAAGGTGAACAAACCAATGCGCCGGCGACCGGTTCACACCTGCTGGTCGTTTCTTCTCTGGTGGAGCTCCCAGAGAGAATTGAGTTCCATGTGGCTGCCTCTTCCGTCTCCGTCTCTTACCGCTTCGGCCACCGGCAGTCAGGGGCATCGCCATTCGGTTCGGATTGCGCCAAAAAAGAAGCACCAGATATATGGTGAGCCATGAGAGATGAGAAAAATCATGGGCTCATTCGGATATGGCCAAACTCTGGTCTCATCAACAAACTTTTGTCTGTATCCATGTATTTGATTGGAATTCAGTATAAATTCCCATTTCATGGTTTTATTCGTATTTTGGGAGAATATGATCATACTAATTGTATTTTGATTTCGATATCTGAATCATGTAACCTAAATATGAATTATTCCGGGGTTCACATCAATAAAATATTGACGCCGTATTACTTTTTATTGTTCGAACACCAGGCTCGGAATTTCCAGCTTCCAACTCTCACAACTCATTTCCTTGCTAATTTTTGCGAATCGATTTCAGAAAAATTATGTTTCAGTGCTTATTCGTCCCACTACTAGGCGTTACCTTGGGCCAAACTGTTAGGGATAGCTACTTAGAGTTTAGGGGCACCTCTATGAACTTCATTTTCTTTCAAAAGTCCGTTTTCCATTAGAATAATTTTCCATATAAATGTGCTTTCCTGGATTATAAAAAAAATCCTGGATCATAATTTTTAACTTATTGAAGTTATATTAAGCATATCCAAAGAACTTGTTGAATAATTCTTTAGGACAAGTACGGATTTATTTGAAAGATTTTAAAATCCCGAAGAAATCTGAAATGGTAGCCCCTCCCGATAAATTAATGTTTATCTATATAAAACTGCGAATAAGTTTAAAAAAATTCTTTAGGGTAAAGCGGTGTTCAGACTTGAGGTTTAGCTCAGTTCCCGTAGGTCTCAAAATTCTAAATAGCGTACAATTTAATTACTTTTAGAGACCGTAATAGGCTATTTATCTCTAATAATACAATCCAAGGTTAACTTTTCCCAAAAAATCATGATTGATAAGAAATTAGAGCAGTTAATGCATTTGGCTAAGCCTTAGGTCTGATGCCCGTATAACAATCCGCCGATTTCAGTGTCGATAGATGATTCACTTACCTGCTTATCATTAAATAGGAACATTTTTACAACCTCGTATACGGTTTTGACAGATTTTTCGATTTTATTTTTTATCTGGCGCATATTGTAATAATCTCAAGAAAAAATCATAATCAAAATTCACATTTCTGACTTTTTCAAATTTTTTTAACGCCATATCAAATAGAATTTATTTGAATCCAATTTCGAGTGCAAAAGAGTAAGATGGAAATATGAATAACTTTTGAGAAAGCAAGAACGTGAATTTTGATTTCATGAAATTTACTCGATCTAAAAGATGTGCCAGAGGCATGTGGTTTTTATTTTTAAAATTTACAGTGAATTGGTATGAAATTCTTTGTTACTTTTTGTTTTTGTAGACACCATTGCAGGTATGAAAATTTGTGAAATTAGACTATATCCTCTTAACACGACATGCACAAGGTATTTACATACACATTTCAAAGTGTCAGAGAGGTGACATTTACGAGAAATACTAAGTCCTTTACGTTGGGAAATCATTGGTGAAATGATTGAAAAAGTGTCATGCAAAGGAGCATGAAAATTTATGGAGCTTTCAAGAGAGCTCTATCAATTGAGTTTCCTGAGGGGTAGGGTGTAGTTCACGGGTTCTTTCTCCAGAATAAAAGGCATGAGATGCGTGTGACATTGAAGACGAAGGATGATGGTGTGAGAAAATGTTTCCTGAGAATCACTTTGTCATTGGCACTGTGCTTATACTTACTATGTTCTTTGTCTTGTGGAAATTGTGACCAAATGCGCGATAGTTGATTTTTATTTATTGTACTCTTTCGCCATTTGTCGCCAATACTTTGTCAAGTATATGTATATAGCGGAAAATCAGAATGAATGATTGGTGTCATATAAAAATTTTCTATGCTTATTCACTATGGCATCCAATATATTAATCAATCATTTGGGGTTGGAGATACATGTTACGACGATTCCATCCCTCGATAGCGCAAACCACAATTTAATACACCATTTTAGCTCAACATTTTGCGGACTCTTTCTCGGGAGTGTCTGCCACAAATATTTAATGGATGTCTAGACAAAGGAGAAGATATTCTCAGTTCATGTCGAAGGTCATCGTTTTAGCGGTGAGTCCATAAATTGCTACCAAAATTCAGAAGAATTTTATCAAGTGACACACACACATGGATGAAAAATTTTACAAAAATATTATACGTAACACTATAAATTAATTCTCTACCAGTTTTTACATGTTTTCAGGTTTTTGTTTAAAGTTTTTTTTAAGTGTCTTTGCTAAAAACGTTGATAAAATTCACGAAGAAACGAAGAAGATTAGGATTAGGAGTGGAATTCAAATGTCTAGATCAATTTTTTTGGGTAGGGGAGAGCCGCTGAAGACGGGTAGTAGTTATCTTAACTCATTTGACGTGTAGACCAGTAACAAAGAGATAAAAATATCCTTTTATTGTTTTCTTTTTGTTTATTAGGGGTCCATCTGAGATAATTGTCCAGTTAAGTACACTGCTTTTAAATAACATGTGTATTGATTAAACGACAGCCAGGTCGTTTTTGGATATAAAGGCCAAAATGTCTAAGATTTCAATTTGTGATCTTTAAATTTAAATTTCTTTATTTTCGAAAACTGAGTGAAAGATAAGACCTTTTTTGTTCTCCTTGCTTTCGTAAACTTTTATTACACGTCCTTTTTTCATATTCAATGTATGGTAATAGTAACAAATGTTTTGTAACTACTTTTTTTTAAATAATTTTTCTGACATTTCCTAATTTCTGAATATTAGCGGTTTTATTCAAACATTTTTTGGCAAACCATTGAAGTTGCAAAATCTCTTTACACTTCCATATGAGTTGGTTATTCAACACTGAGAGAAATCCGAAAAAGTTAAAATAACATTCCGGAAATGTTAATTTTACCCTGCAGTATTGATTCAAAATCGGTGTAAATATTACCCTTTTTAGGTGTATTAGGGGTTTAAGTTACCTTTTTTCGTGTTAATTTTACCCTTAAAAAGGTGTAAAATTAACATTAAAAAATGTTGATATATTTTTACATCTAAAAAGTGTTAAAGTTATGAGGAAAAAAAGTTAATCGCACCCTCTTTTTTTTCTCACACTGAGAAAAAAAAGAGGTTACGATTAACTTTGTTTCGTCATAACTTTAACACTTTTCAGGTGTAAAAATATATCAATATTTTTTAAAGTTAATTTTACACCTTTTGAGGGTAAAATTTAGCACGAAAAAAGGTAAATTTAACCCATAATAAACCTAAAAAGGGTAATATTTACACCGATTTCGGATCAATCTGCAGGGTAAAATTAACATTTCCGGAATGTTATTTTGACTTTTTCAAATGTCTCTCAGTGCAGTGAAGAAGCTTTTAGAGTTTTGGACAATATCATACTCATGGCTGAAATTTCACCAGGATTCAGTTCGATGAAAATTAAATAGATGTAGAAAATTTACTTTTTATTTAATAAATTGTTAATACATGATGCTGATTTTTAGACATCGTTGTGGTGTAAAAATTTGATACTATTCGATTAAACTCTCATACAGATTTGGCTTAATTAATTGTTTCGTGGAAGACTTCTTAAAGTTGTATAGGACGTTTTTTTTCTATACAATTTCCTTGAGACTCACATATCAAATATCTTGTCTTTTGTGTTTTTTTTCTCTTGAGGCTGTTCTTGGTATCCACTTTGGATCATCCGCCAGCTGACGGTTTTGTTGCTGTGGTCTTCTCCCCAGTTTTTGGGAGTTCATTCCGTTCACACAAAAGAACCATATGCAATTAATGGTAATCATCGTCTGCAGTGGTTCGTTTCGTGAGCCTCAAGGATGAGCAGGTGTTTTTCGGCAAAAAAATACCTTAACATTCGATACCAAACTGTTGCAGCTTGTGCGCTTTCTATTGAATGTCTCATTCAGACTTTTCTGTTTGTTGTCGTTTTTTTATGCTTTCCAGCACTATTTTTTGTATCTTGAGATGTAAATGCGCGAAAGGTGGAAAAGAAAATTGTGTAAAACCAAACAAATTGGATCACCAGCTGGTGAAAAGTGGTATAAAGTCTCGATTATTGATTTTCCTTCGCTAGCCTCTCTGGCCTTTATCACACCATAGGAATCACCTCGCCCAATATACTTATATGATAGTTTTAATGCGAGTTTATATTCAAAATTTTGCTTTTTTGGATGTTTTATTCTCTTGAAGTCCGATGGAATGTAGCAAGAGATGGACGGACACACTGAACTTTTCTTGATTTCCACAATTTTATCCTCTCCCATAAGTACTAAAAATATAATTTAAATTTTAAATAAAAATACATTTAAAAAGTATAAAGTGTGAGGTTTTTAATACAACAAAAAGTGAATATAACTACTGACCTTTCTTTTGAGAAGAAATTTTAAAGGCTTTACGTGAGCAATTCGAGTAAGCTTATCGATAATGAGGTTGGAGAACGTGAAAGGAATTCTTAAAATATACTCAAGTTGTTGAATTTTTGAAAAAAACCCTTGCATTAATAGCCGTATATTGGTAATTTTTTTATGAGAATATTTTTTTAATTAAACTATATAGTTAAAATAAAAATTATTTGTCATGAAAAAATTATGAAAATATACTTAGGTATGATTGTTAATCTTGCATGTGGGGTAATTCTAAAATAGTTATTCTGGGAATTTCTCCAGTTGACTGAAGCCCCATAGTTGAGTATTTAACGTTTCTTTCATGCCGTACTTTTTTTCCCCATTTCCTGGCGGAGAAAATCTATTTTTGTTACTTGCTAGAGAGACTTTCTCATCAGATGAGAAGGGTGTACAATAAAAATTATATGTGTGATCAACGCGAAGAATGTGAGATGTGAATATAGTATTATAAAAAGAAAAAATGAATCGAATGGTTGGTTATGAATTCAGAGTTAGAAATGACTCAAAATGGAAAGTTAAAAATAGCAAAAGATCCTAATCTGACAGTTATATTTTTCATTAGCCTTTAATTTTAATTCGAGTCATCAACCTTCTAGGGCAGAAAAATCTTTTTCAAAACTATTTTATTCAAATGGTGTTTTTTTATCAGAAAAAAAATCTTCCAAAATATTATAGCCATAGAAAAGTAACAAGATGTTTCGTTACCCTTATCACTGCATGGATTCTTATAAACATTCGTAAAAGAAATGCTAAAATCTTGTTTTCACTTACCAAAAAATGCCGATTTTTCTGTCGTTAATAGTCTTTGAGCTCCCTTTTATCATTTCATTCTCTGTAGAAATCGTACCAGCGTATAACTGCTGATTAATCATGATTAGATTATCATTTTCACAAAAATTGACAAATATTTTAAAAGTAAATATTCCAAGTTCATTGGTTGGGTATTTTACTTTTTATTTATATCATATTTTTGCATTTCAAATGTTATTTTTTTAATTGTCTTTGATATTTAAATACTAAAGAGGTCTGCAGAAATTTCAAAATGAAACTTGTCCATATTTATATTATATTACTTAGAAAAAAAATGAAATTTAAAATTTATGAGATATTTGTTAGTGAATTTGATTAATGATATCTCTCATCTATATTATGGAAAATCTATGTAATTTAGTTTGACTATCCATTAGTTTGAATTGAACATTTAAGGACCTCTCTTATGTTCTAGGTGTAGATTTTTCTGTATTTAAATAAATTAAATTAAAAGAAAATAAATAAAAAAAAATAAAAAAAATAAAAAATAAAGGAGACCCCAAATATAAAGTTTATCAATGCAAACAGGTGTGCTGTTTTGAATTTTGTTATTATCTTAAAAAAAAACTTGATAGGACAAAGTACTCTTCCTTCGAACGTTCATTCCTTCGAATAATGTGAATTTCTTTATGTTACCTAAAATACTTACACAAAATTATTAATAATTGATAATAAGCTAACTAATATTTAATAAAAATGTGTAAGTCTCTTAGGAAAAATAAAAGAAAATTTTCATTATTTGAAGGTATGAACGTTAGAAGGAAGAGTACTTTCCCCTATGTGTACAAAATTCTTCATAATCACAACTATGGGTGGAATATCACATGGTACGTTCACAATTCAGGTACACAACTTTTTCTGCATAGTGCGTTATAGTAAATATTTGACTGTGTAATTAAAGTGCGACAGTGCGACGTTCTGGTGCAAATGTGATGATTAAATGTGTGTCTTACACTAGAAGGTTAACTTTTATTTAGCATAAAATTATTGTTATGAGGCACCAAAAGTCGATGTACTAACGAATAGTTTTGTCAATTTCATCCAATATTTTAAAACTCAGGTTCGAATAATTTAGTTGTTTAGGAATCTGAAAAAAAAAAGATTTACAAAATCTCCCTGAATAATTTATGGACGATTTTTTTTCTTCTCACCTTAACCTTGCTTATAATGAATTATTAAGAGAATGTTTTCTATTTCTTTTCTTTTGTAATTTTCCCCTCGTTGAATGAAGACGATTCACATTATCTTTTCCCCCATTGTGGATTCAAAAGATCTTATTAGAAAGGATTTATTTAAAAGAAAAGATGTTAATTCAAGAAAATCCGTCATTAATAAACCTCTCACATTATTTTGATAAGACCGCTCAAACCGCTATATATGGTAAATGAGTGTCGCTTCGTGAAGTTTTGGCGCACTTTCTTCGCTCCAAAAAGCATCTCAACGCTTGTCAATTTGTACGGTATATTTTCTTTTGGTACAATTGTATACAAAAAGATTTCTAAGTCTTAGAATTGCTGTTAAATAATTATGAAAAAGGTTTCTATTTCATCTGCACTATTTTTTCTACACTTTAATATTATTTTTTTTTACATAATATTTAGCACAATATAATGAATTAGAGAAGAGCAAAACTGCAATTTGTATTGTTTTCTCGTATAGCTTGGTTAAGATGTTAGAGAAAGTATTAAATAGAAATTTTCTCAGTGAATAATTAATTATTAGACAGATTTTTCTTAATTAATTTTTATTGTTATTTTTTTGCAAATAATTATAACGAACTTTTCAATTTACAGAGACATTAATTTATTCTACTTTAGAAGTGTAGCTATTATTCTTACTTTTACGGTTTATTGATAGAATAAGAATTGTTAGTAATCCATATATTCTACGTGAAAAGTGAATGATAAGTGCAAGCGTATTCTGTGAGAGATACAAAAAGGACAGAAGAAAATCTATCAACACGTGGAAATTCTGAATTATTTGTCTAGTTATTCTCTCATCTTTCCTGGAAAGAATGTGTGCGAATGCTCCAGATAGGTAGATTTTCCATAATTCACGTGCTAGATTAATGGTGACATCAGTGGGGGACACGTGTTTGGCATTTTTGTGTGTTCAATTTGCCATGGAGCGTGTATTTAACATTTTATTCTTTTCCGTCTCTTCCTTATTGATAATTGGCTCTCAAGGGATATTTCACTATATATTTTCACAAATATAAGATAAGATTGTGAGAAAAATTTTCGTTTCATTGAGTAAGTGTGTTAAGGTAAATTTAGAAATTTCAGAAAATTAGTGATACTAAAAGTAGGGACAGTAAAACACGGTAATGACATTAGAATCCTTTCTTTTTTTATTTTTCCAGCAATCAAAAAAGAAATCGTTCAACATTTATCAGAATTCAGTTTTTGATCTTGTATTTTCTCATTATTTTTAATTAATATTTCGGCATGTGATAAATATGCTCAACAAGTGAAAATTAGTCTGAAAATTGCAATTAAAATACCTAAATTAAGGAAATCTTTTAAGTGTTTTTTAAACGTTGATCTGATGATCAGTTTAACTTTTTATTTTAAATTTTTCTAAAATGTTAAAAATTAAATTAATTGTTTTATGATCATCAGACGTAATTTAGACAGCAATGTCCCAGAGTTATTGAATCTCTTGTTGTTACTGTTAAATTGATAATGATAAATCCAGGTGTATGGTCAAATATTTATATACTGAACTGAAAGACAAGATTTTGAAGAAACCAATATTTAGTAATTAAGAGTTTTCGGTGATAAAAAAGTACTATAACGTGTGAATATAAATCGAAAAAAAAGCGTGTTTGTCGGGTGAAAGTTGATGAGACTTTTATACGTCTTATAAGATGTCTTCCTGCTGTGAGAAAAATCACTATTGTTTTCATTGAGTAGGAAATTATTATCGGATTTCTCACATTTAGATAGATTAACAATTGGATGTCTTTCTTTTAGCAACACACGCAGTGACTTTTATCCTTAACAATTTGGTAATGATTAATTTTTGCGAAAATACTTGATATTAATTAATAATACATTTAAAAGTCATTGTTTGAGTTAAATATCAAGTCGTAGGATGTAGGTATATATTTACAATGATGGTCTTCTTGATACTGCCATCAATATTAAATGAGCATGGGACATGTTAATTGCATTAATATTTAATAGAAATAAAGATCCTTGTCTATTCAATTTGTTCTTCCATATTCTTTGATGGTTCAGGTAAATAATCTTTTATCGGTGATTCGATGATAAAGACAGTCGTCACTATAATCGATATTTTATTCATTTTTTTGTCGAAAAGGAAATGTCTATATTTTCTTTTTGTTATTTTGGTTGTTTTGTTACAAAAATCCTAAATTTATACCGGTGAAAATCTTTACAAAATATAAAGCTATTTGTTTATTTTTGATGAAGTAAAAATAAAAAGAACAATTTACAGTTGAAATTGGAAATGATGAAAACCTCAATGAAAAAATAGTTTTTTCTATATTACACCAATGAAAAGTTTTGTGGGGGGAAGCTTTAGTTCTTTTGTGTGTGTCTCACCTATTGTGGTGCATCAGAAAAAGGAGCATTTTGAAGAATTGCTTATCATTGTGTGTGGACAACCAGACACTTCTATCCAATGAGAATCATTTAAAGATTCCTTTTTGTATAGTTAAGGGTGCTATTTCGTTCTTTTCTGTGATTTTCTTTATACTGAGATGAAATTTCTGTCATAAGTTTTTGTTTCATACATAGATTTCTCAGGTGATGACATGCTGAAGAAGTATCGTTGTTTCACTATATAAAAGATGTAAGGAAATTGTTGAAATTCTTCAGCAGCAAAAGACCTAGCAGTGCTCGACGTTATATAGGGTGTAGCAATTGAATTGTGACCGAAAGTAGCTATATGGGCTTTAAATAAAACATTAGAAAGGTTTTGAAAAAAGAACCATTTTTGATTAGTACAAAATACATTTTGGATATTTATTAATTTATTTTATTCATGTTCGTATCAAAATGGGGCTGTATCTTTAGGAAAGAAGTAGAATAAAAAGGTTAGTAAAAAACTAAAGTTTTATTATTATTACTAATCCTTTTAAATATGAGAAATCAGATTTACAAATTCGAAAAATTCGAAGATGTCAAAATGATTAAATGAAAATTCTAGATTTCCAGATGTAGGGGAAACTGGGGTACCACCAAGCACGGGGTACCACCAAACACTAATTTTTATTTCTAAACTACTTGGACTATCTCGACCATTCCTTCAGTGGACAAGCATCCCAATAGTGCCTATAAATTCCTATAGGTCTTATCCTCTGAAGTCGAATATCCGATTAAAAATCGCAGTGTTTGATGGTGCCCCAGTTTTCCCTATTTATCCGATCAAGATTCTGAATTTGATACAGCTCAATTACTTTTTTAGATCTGTTCCAATTATGATTTCCATTCTGTCCCCACGAAATTTTATTTTTATTGAGCAATTTTATCAAAATATTGCCTAATGCCCTAGACACATTTACCTCTTAAGTCGAGAGACGGCTTAACGTAATTACAATCCAAATAATAATTAGACTAAACTTCCATCAGTTTCCCAAACTAAGCCGTTTCTTGGCTTAAACCAAGAGACAGATTAGTCAGAAGCCGATGGAAATGTAATCTTATCATTATTTTGATTATAATTACGTTAACCCGTCTCTCGGCTTAAGTCGTAAGTGTGTCTAGGGCATAAGTAAATTAAGTTTATATCAAAATTCAATGAATCAGTAGAATGTACCACTCTGTATTTCTGTGGAATATCGCCCATTGTCTCTTTTGAACACTTTTTCTCTTTAAATTTATTCTCTTGTCATCCAAAATATTCTCGTGGTTCTCAACATTTTACCATGAGTAATTCCTTTTTAGTCTTTTACATTACTGTAGAAAAAAAAATTGTTGGATTCTTTCTTTCGATCAATGTGAGAACATTTTTCTTTGGGGTTGCATTTTTGTGGTCTATCAAAAAAAATTGTTGCATTAATCAATGTCGAAATTTTTTAAGAATTATTCACACAAGAAATTTCTTTTTTTTTTTGTATATAACGTTTAATTAATTAACAACACAACAGAGCTTTTTTTTTAATTCCTCGGCTGTGATGGCAAGATTTTTTTATAATTTAATATGGAGTAGACAAAGAGAAAGTGATGATGGAAAAAAGTATCAGCAAATACACAGCAAAATCTTTTAACTCTTTTAACTGCATTTTCAGGTAATTTTGCATTATTGTTTCTTCAATTGCTTAAGTGAGAATTATTGAAAGTGTTTTCCATCTCGTGCTACAATAAAGACTGGTGCAAGAAATGCTACAACTTTTCGCTTTCAGGCGAATGTTTGTTGTATTTTCTTGTTTAATTAAAAGTGTGTGATTAATTCAACTTCACAAGAGGCTCTTCTTCATCGCCGACTATTTCATCTGTATAATTCAGGGCAGACAATTGAAAATGAACTTTATTTTACCACGATATATACATGCCGAAATTTAGAGTGGGAAATATGAAAGAAAACTAATCTGTGGCAACATAGAAGAAACCTGAGGAAAGGCTAAAATAATTGCTGAACAAATTGGTGTTGATGACAAAGAGTTAAATTGGGTCATGTCCTCCACTTTTGTTAATTTTTTTTTGCTTTTTTCTGACTTTCTGGGTTATCAGCGAAATGTATCAAAGAAAAAGCGACAAGAGGAAAAATGGTGTAGAAAAAAAACTAGGAAATTGTAATTTACTTAACAGTATTATTTTTCATTTTATTAGAAATTATTACTGATTTAGATTACAATTTAAGCTCTTCCTCGGTTTTTACTTCAATTTTTATGCTCTTCTTATTTTTAGCTATCTTCACATCTTGGCTGTTTCTTAATCTGAATACAGAAAATTTGTGCGAAGATTCTCTAACAAATTTAATAAATATATAAATATTTATATAATGAAGGGATAGCAAAGCGTTCCGTGATTTGAGAAATGCTCGAACTCGTGATTTAGATGTTTTACCTCAAAAGTATTTTGGCATGATTTATCGTTTACCGATTCACAACCGACTTACACTGATTCATAAATTATTCAAAAGAGCTCAAAATAGCTTAGGAGGAATAGAATTGAGCTTTGGATAAAAATTAGTTATTAATTATGAACCGGTTCATAGGCGATTGGAACCGGTTTAGACTTGTCAGAAATTCCAAGACCTTTCAAACGATCCCAAACATGATTCAATTCGGTTGATAAATGCTTTATCTAGAGCCATTTCAACCTTTAACCTTGAAAAACCGTTACTAGGAATGATTCAACGGTATTTTCTTATATGGATGAAATGTACGCCTGGGTAATCATATCTGGGGTAATTCTAGTAATGAGGGGCGGTGGCAGCCAAAATCCCGAAAACCAAAATCCCGAAAGCCAAAATCCTGAAAGCCAAAATCCCGAATGTTCAAAATCGTGAAAGGGATGAAATTATATAGAATAATTTCCCAAGACACAGAAGATTTCCCTTTGCCTCCAGCAAGCGCAAGTGCAATCGTGGGAGTAGCTATGACACTTTTAAGAATTCGGGATTTTGACTTTCAGGATTTTGGCCCATTCGGTATTTTGGCTTTCGGGATTTTGGCGTTCGGGATTTCGGCCTTCGGGATTTTGGCTTTCGGGATTTTGACCGGGACCCAATGACGGCATGGACATTAGGTCGACTTATGGAGGGGTCCTCTGAAGGTCCCAAGCCTCTATCTCTAACCGTTTGGCCTCTAGAGCTAGCGATAGCCGGACGGAGAGACTGACAAAGAGCGTAACGTCAAAAAGCTCGATACTTCAAATTTCCAAAATTCTACCAAAATACGACCCCTTACACTTCCAACTTTTATGTTAAAGCATTTAGGATTTTCATGACTTTTTAAAGACTTTTCTGATATTACAAACTTCGATTTATTGAAATTTTAATAAATCTGGACACAATTTTCATTATCTTTTTCGTAAGGTGCATTTTCAAATTCAGTCATATAAGTTGTGAAAGAGATAGGAAAGGATGAAGTTGTTTTTCCGCAAAAAGGAATAGCAAATGATCTATAAATATGACATATATATGTAGATGAGGGTGTGTTTGACTTCATGCCTCTATATATAGCTCAAGGGTGGAAGAATTTACTTATAAAGTGCAAAGTGAGAAAATTATTAATTTCATTCTTAAATCGATATATTTAATAGTATTATAATATTTGTTACTTATAATTTTATATCTTTATTCTTATTATTTTTCAGGGCTGTCACAGATCCACGAGATGGTCGTCGAGTGGCTCTCAAGAAGCTACCGAATGTCTTTCAATCGCTGGTTTCATCCAAACGTGTTTTTCGGGAGCTCAAAATGCTGTGCTTCTTTAAGCATGAAAATGTAAGTTCTTTTAATTCAACAGATGTTTGTGGGCCACCTCAATAGATGACATTTTTATTTTTGGGTCTACATATATCTTCTCTAAACTTCTTCCTCTGGGCACAATTGCAAAACGCATGATCTGATATTATGCAATTTTTGCCTGAGCAATATATGTGTCTCGAACAGCTGAGACTTTTTCAGCTGATTGAGGCTTCCAATTTCCAATTGACATTGAATATGTAAAATGATTTTTTTTACATCAAATTTCTAAGATATTTTTTTTTAGAAAATTTTCTCATGATGTCATATTATGACTTGTTGCTAATAATATTCTTAAGTTTCTCTCATAAAAAAAGTTTAGAAATAGATTTTTAAAAGTGAAAAACCTCTTGAGAGTATATAGTGAATAGTTAAATTAAAAATCTAGATGGGAGTGGACGAGAGAAAAGGTGGCAAAGGCAGGTGATTGTCTTCCGCGTTTTTTCATTCTTGCGTCTCGACGATTTTCCTATTTTTAGCAAGAAGACTCTTCACATTTTTGCTATACTATTAGATGCCAGTATCAAAATATGCCACACAAATCACATAAAGATTTTTTTTTCCTTATTTCATGGTCTGAAGAAGAGTTGGGAGAAATTCAAGATGTTAATATTACTTAAGAATACTTGAGGAGATTATAACTCCTTTTTGTCAGCTAAAAAGAGGAGAGTTCTTTTTAACCATTTATATTTGTCTTCATTATTATTTCTTCTCATTGGTTTAGACTTGCGTTTCTTTTTTCGTTGCCAATTGATGGAGTATAAAAGTGTTAAAAATAAAAATACATGTCATGAACCTGACCTACATAGACCATTTTTGTTGTCTACCGAATGATTAACGCACTTTGTCATGTTTCATGTCGCGATTCAGAAGGAAAGATAAAGTTCTTAGCGGAAGACAATGAAGTTTTATTCCGCATTTGAGAGTTTTCATACTTTTTCCGGAACTCTTCCCACTGAATATTTTATGCATCTTGGAAAATGACTTTAGTGTTTCTTCCTTCATTATCATTGGCGTCTCCAAAAACACTCATCTTGTCCGTTTTGTTTAATTTATCCAAGTAATTCTGGCACGGATCATTAATCAATTCTGTCGAACTGACCTCAAATTGTGTTTACAAATTGATGATTGTGGTAAA
Organism: Phlebotomus papatasi; assembly: GCF_024763615.1. Classification (NCBI taxonomy): domain Eukaryota; kingdom Metazoa; phylum Arthropoda; class Insecta; order Diptera; family Psychodidae; genus Phlebotomus; species Phlebotomus papatasi. The sequence continues at coordinate 48,129,514 of NC_077223.1, forward strand.
AATGTCAAATTTTCCTTTTATGATACTTTTGTTTCTTAAATGATTCCTTTATATCGTAATTGTTGTTCCTATTAATTTTTAATTAAAATTACTACAGTTTCATCACAAATTCATCAAATTTGTAGACAAATCTATCATTATTATTGTGATTAATGATGTATTATCATGTCTGATGAATTGTACATATTGATAAAATTAAACAAAAAGAGAAACAATTTTTAGTCTTTATCGTTTCTTAACGGATTTATATCACTTTCCAAATAATCTCAAAGCCTCAAAATAAGATAGAAGTTGTATAATGGAAATTTCGATTAAAAAATCTATTATCAGTTCTTTACCAATTGAAGTAAAGCAGATTGAAATTTGTTTGAACTTTGAAGACATTCTAAAATGAATCATAAAATTACTCTATATTCGTTGTGAAATATGACCAATAGGGGTTTGGCTTTGAAAAATTTAAACTTTAAAAAAGATTGACTAGGTTTCATGCAAAATGTTTTTTTTTTTATTTGGAATGCTTCCAAATTAACCTGGTTGTTAACTAAGAAATAAAAGAAACGATTGGAGTTATTTTCAAAATCGTATTAAAATACATGTTTTATTTAGTAATGTGTTCTTAACTCAATTATACGGTCTTTAAAAATGACTGGGCAAAAATGCAATACAGACATCGAGTATCTGAGACCATAACTGAACTTAAACCTACTGAATATTCTGTAATTCTTGTACGGTCATGGGCTTTTTGAAGTCTTAAATTCCCTCAAACTTGGAGAGCATCCGAAAGTGACTTCCTCTGTCATCCTGAAATTACTCACTCCGAACTGATGAATAAATGACGTTGTCGGAGAACTCTTAAAAGCAATGTGCGGCATATAGTCTACCAAAGAAACGCTTGACTTCCTGTGTAGGAGGTTACGTGGGTATCGTACAATGTAACAATTTTAAATAAATAATAAAATAAATAAAAATAATAATAAAATTACTTCTTATTATTGTCTAATTTTCATTTCTCTTGCTTCATTATTTTATTTAAAAAACATGAATAAAATCATCAAATTCAGTGCACCTCGGAGAATCCTCCTTTATCTTTGATAAGCGCCTCACAGATTCGGGGCATTCTGTTGATCAATTTCTCTAAAATGTCAGAAGGAAACTCTGCCCACGCATTCTGAAGTGCTTCCACCAAGATTGGAACTGATGTCGGTGCCTTCTCTCGAACCTTCTGGTCGAGAAAATCCCAAAGGATTGCAATGAGGCCACAATCGGGTGACTAGGGTTGGCCAATGCATTCGGCTTATTGGACATGGGCTTGTTTTTCAAGAGGATAACGACCCCAAGCATTCCTCAAAGCTTTCTAGAGGTCTCCTTCTTGAGAAAGAGAAACGCATGGTCTTAACTACATGCATTGGCCACCCCAATCACCCGATTGTAATCCCATTGAAATTCTCTCGACCAGAAGGTTCGATAGAAGGCGCCGACATCAGTTCCAATCTTGGTGGAAGCACTTCCGGATACGTGGGCAGAGGTTCCTTCTGACATTTTGGAGAAATTGATCAACAGAATACCCCGAATATGTGAGGTGCTTATCAAAGATAAAGGAGGATTCTTCGAGGAGAACTGAATTTGATGATTTTATTCATGTTTTTTAAATAAAATAAAGAAGTAAAAGAAATTATTATTATTAATCGTATCGAAATATATTCATTACAAAGGTAATCATTTTTACAATGTCCATATCCCGTGTTGGAAGAATCTGCTAAGTCCATTGTATTCCGCCCAGGGGCTCCTTCACCGCAGTGTGGATGCTTCTTCCATGCTCCCGGAGTTGTTAGGCGTAGGCGATGCATTATATTACGTTATTAACATATGTAAATTGTCTAAATTAGAAATGAAAAACGTAAAAGAAATGAAAATGATACAATAATAAGAAGTAATTTGAAAAATAATTTAAAAAAAAAATATGAAAAAGTAGAATTTGGGCTGGAAATTTTAATATTTAAAGAAGAAACCCTTTTTAGAACAGATCACACCGGAAACCGACTACAATCCATACCAAAAATATTCCCTCGGCATAATTTTCAGTTTTTTTGACTCTTAGTAATATTTACTAATAGTATTTAGCTTTTATTAAATGATTATTAAAAGATTAGATCAGTTTTAGAATGTGGGGCTACTTTTGCATTTTTGTCCAAAAAGCTCATTTTTGACTGATCCTCAAATTATAATTTTTTAGCCCATGCATTTTCTCAAATTTTGTTTAAAACTGTTCTTAGGTTTATATATGAAACTATTTCAGTCAATAGAACTGGATATTACAGCGTTTTTCCGGTCCAAACCAGGTGTTTTTAAACTTACGAAAAGGTGTATTTAATGTTTTGAATGGTACTGTATTTTGGACAGTATAATGCATTCTTTTCGAAAAATTAGTCTCCTGCATAGAACTAGAACCTAATTTATTATTATTATTATTATTTATTATTAGGCCTGATGGAGACATATGAGATTCAGTAGAAGTATTACAAGTAATAATACCAATTTAGGAGAATCAGAACCGGATTTTGGAATATGGTAATTCTAGTGATTAAGTTCCTAGCGGTAAGCCCGGTTCCTATCCTAAATGAACTTTGGTTTAATTTTTTCACCACATTTTTAAAATAAAGAACAATAAAAGGCTTACAGCTATATAAGAGCTTGTGCTATAAGTGCATATAAAGAGCAGAGTCAATTGAAAATCGTTGAAAATGCATGATTTTTCCACCCAACTTTTCTCATTCAGAGGAAAAACAGGGAGTTTTTTTTTATTTTCTCAAGTGGTCTATCTTGTAAATCGAGCAATACTGCGAATCGTCATGCACAGTAAATTGAATGTTAAAATGAAATTCCACAAGCGGGAAAAGTCGAACGAAATGAAAGACGAAAAAAAATAGTATTAACACGAATAGATAATTTTTAAAGAGAAACATTAAGTGTTTAGTGAGAATTGATGATTCATGTAAAGGGGAAAAAATTGAAAATAATTGTTATATATGAGAAATGAAATTGGTGTCTGGGCAGGAAAAATAAAATTGATCAAGGAATGACTGAGGTTTTAACTTGGGAATGAAATCGATGGCAATAATTGGGAAGCTAGTGGAGCGTCATTCAATTATTTCCAATATGACAGGTTTTATTAGAAAAATTGAAGAAATTCTTTCTATCACCATGGGATGTTTTTACTTTGCTATCCAATATAATAAGTTCGTTCTATCTTTGTGTGTTTTTCTCAAGATCGAAGAAATAGAATGGAATTTTATTGTTTAATATGAATTTTCTATTGCACCATCAGACTTCTTATTTTTTTTTACTATTTCTTTTATGTATTTCTATTTCTAAGATGTTCACATATATAGATTATTGTATTAATTTATTGTTAAAGAATTTTAAATTGAAGTTGATTTTGCGTATAGGGGAAAGTACCCATACTTTGCACGCTTCCAAGCTTCAAATTGATTAATTTTTTCGTACACTGAGAAAAAAAGAGGCTGCGATTAACTTTTTTTCGTCATAACTTTAACACTTTTTGGGTGTAAAAATATATCAACATTTTTTAATGTTAATTTTACACCTTTTAAATGTAAAATCAACGTGAAAGAAGGGTAACTTTAACCCATAATACACCTAAAAAGGGTAATATTTACACCGATTTCGGATCAATCATTGACTTTTTCGGATTCCTCTCAGTGTATGTTTCTGAATAAATGTGACTCCGCAATATATTTTAAAAAAGGAGACTCCTCTCTGGTTTTTAAAGTATCGATGCCATGAGTCATATTTTTTGAAAAACAGAGGAAAAAAGCTTGTGACCGTGCAAAGCATAGGCACTTTCCCCTATGTTTTTTTTTTCTTTATGTGATCTAAGACATTTTTTTTAAATTCTATATAAGTTATGTATCTGAAATTTTTTGAATTCTACGACAAATTGATTTTATAGTCTTACTTTTTAATCAATAACTCAATCGTATCGCTTTGATACCTTGGATCAAGAAGTGGAAAATGAACAAATTACAGATCATAAATCTTTCACACTATATTAATTTTGATGTAAAAAAATTGAACTACCTTTTGAAATAATTAATATGATTCAATGTTTTACTTAAGTATTCTACATTTGGTTATTGTTTATTTTTTCTTCTTTACAAATTAACAAAAAATACGTGAAGTTGATAAATTTTCTCTGATATAGTTAATCTTTTATTAATTTCTAGGCAATTAAAAAATCTTTCTATTCCTTCCATTTAACATATTTTAATAGAGTGTGTTAAATACTATTATAAAATCATTTTCATTTCAATTTACTTTAACCGTACCATCTGTTGAAATGGATTAAATTGAAAAATTGACTTTCAGAAACAAATTATTATACCTAGAGAGAATGGTAATAAAGAAAAGTCTGCATAGTAGAAGGGCAAAATTATTGTTTTGTGCTTAATTATTTTCTTTTTGGAAATTTTTATTCCGGAAGCACAAAGAAATGAGGAAATATCCAAGAAATGTTTCAATAAATTGTCATTTTCTTCAAAATTGTTTCCATGAAGGGTTAAAATTGATGAGAAAATATCTCTGTTATTCTTTTCTTTTCCGATCCGTCCTTCATGGATAAGTTTTTGTCCTAATATACAATCAATATCATAACATATAGAAAAAAAGGCATCGCAAATGATGTAAATGTGTATTATATTGTATAAAAAGAAAAAAAATCCTTTTCCCAAAACGTTATACTGTTTGGCATGATAATCTTCCCTCTTTTCAAGTGTCGCTTGTGCCTCCAATGATCCCCCAAAAAGTTCAATGAATGGAGCTTTTTGTACGTGGTGTGCCGTTGAAAAAGTGCGTGGATGGAAACTTTCAATGTGACCTGAAAAAAAAATCATTAGAGCTTCTTTCGGTACTTAAACATTGGCCTCGCCTTCCGTGAAATCACCTCTCTTTGTGTCTCAATTGGCATCTTTTCGGAAGTTTTTCATTATTGAGCTTCAGCCAATGTATGGCGGGCACATCAGCTGTATTAATAAGATGATGTTGGGAAAAAAGTTGTGAGAAACAATTTTGTAATAATATTGCACTATTTATAAATATTATTTGTTGGTTTGACAATTTAAATTGGAGCGTATCCCGTCTGACACAGGGTAAGGGGGACCCAGCGTTGAGCCATTAATTAACACCCACCTTTAGGCACTATTTTAGCCCTCATAGGCAAGATCCGAGTGGTAGGCACAAATTAAGGACTGAATCTTGCCATGTATATCAATGGCGGTGGAATGAAACTGTCAATTTCACATCCTGATTTCACCTTCGAATTTTATATAAATGATAGAAGCTACAAAGATAGTGATATGTTTTATTTAACCAGTATGAGCGATTTAACACTTTAGAAAAGCAAAAACAATTCTGAAAAAAATTGTCTCCTAAAAAGTACCCTCGAAAGGAAATAAAAAAACACGTATTTCAAGGTTGCAAATTTGTTTATATTTACCACGACACTTTTCTCTACACGAAACGCACTCACGCACATTTATTATTATTAAAAAAAAAAACACTAAAATCACTGAGAATCTTTGCGAAAATTTTAAAAACAAATAAATTCTTTTGGAAAATATTCCATCTTGTCACTAACAGCTGAGCAACAATGCCGGCAACATAATTTTCGTAGTTCCGCTCTTCACCGCCATGAACGCAAAACAGTGTCCTTCACATATATTTTGTAAGGGGTATTTTGTATGGGAGCTTCTTAAAAGTAAGGTATGAAAGATAGGGGTTAATTGAGGCTATAATCCACGCTTATCTGGTCAGACGGGATAGGTAACATTCTACTGCTCGAACTCAAAGAGACAGCAGTTATGTAATCGACTTTTTTCAACTTGTCACCGTTCTGGAGCTTAAACGGTAAGAGATATCGCCTTCCAGTCTTCGATGACCCCCAATAAAAAAAAAATAAACAACAACCCCACCCCTTCTATCCATTCAAGAAACATGTTTTTTTTTTCAAAATTGGACCAAGCTTTTGCAATGATTTTTGGATATGTTTTAGAGGTAGTCCAGGTGAACATTTCGTCTATATATACCGATCGGAAAATTTGCCATTTTGAATTATTGAAGGTCAACTACTTTGGTGGGCCTACAGTAGACTCTCTCTCAATCGGGAATATGGGGCAAAATGTCATCCGGTTTAGCGATAGAATTGAGCGTCAAAGCCTTTGTAAATTCCACAAAAAGTGCTCAATTATAAAGCATCACGATAACATAGGAAGAACTACAGCGAATTTGAGCGGATTAGCTTCACAATTAAACGTGAAAATTGTCAACAAAATTTTTCGCCCGATTGAAAAAGAGCCGATTGAGCGAGAGTCTACTGTATTTTTATTTTTCACCCCATTTGGTTAAATTTGGATTTTTTGGAAAGGTATTGAAATTTTGAACTCGGCTGCATCGGTCTTCACCGGTAATGAACCGGTTAAGTACCGGTTTTTGAATAATTTTACATCCCCTAAAAATCATGATTTTTTTCGGTTTTTCTCAAAATTTGCCCAAGCTTTTGCAATGATCTTTGGATATGTTTTAGAGGTAGTCCAGGCGAACACTTCGTCCAAACATAGGGGAATATAGGCAGCCTTCGCACATTTTTTCGTGCTTCATATTCAGAAGTGGAATGATAACTTTTCGACACTATCGAATCGACAGTATCGATAAAGCTATATCTGTTAGATTAAGCGAATGTCGACTTTTTACGCATTGTTAAGCCATTCATAGTGACATTTTTAAAAGAATGTGACAGCTAATAAATATCTATATCAATTACAGGAAGTGCAGATATCGCTTAAAGTTTTTAAAATCGACAGTCGATACTATCGAAAATAAATTATCATGTCACCCCAGGACTTTTTTCTGACTAAACTGTAAAATGGGCAGTGAATTGCACTACACCGAAAAGTTCTCGGATCTTTTAAGTTTCTATGCATGTCTAGTTCAGTATTACAGAATTGTTGGTTTTTCCTGGACAGGAAAATGTAAAAAATATGACGATTTGTGCGATTCTTGCCCCCGGGAGCAGTGTTCACACGATGGGGGTTTGGGTTCGTAATTGCTTTTCTTCTCAAAATAAATTTTATCTACAATTTAAAATTATTTTCCGATTGTTATACTGTACCCCCGTGAACCCGCGGAAACTATCACTGCACTAAAAGAAGATCTTTAAAACCGGTGGCAGCCAAAATTCCGGAAGCCAAAATCCCGAATGTTTAAAATCCTGAAAGAAATTAAATTATATGGAGGAAAATGTTTAGAATAATTTCCCGAGACACAGGAGATTTCCCTTTGCCTCCAGCAAGCGCGAGTGCAATCGTGGAAGTAGCTATTACACTTTTAAGAATTCGGGATTTTGGCTTTCGGGATTTTGACCGGGACCCCTTTAAAACACATTTTTTCACATTTTCTGGAGCACTGTTTTTTCTTCCAAATGAATATCGAAAAATCGACTATGAACATGGTTCACACTGTCAATAACCGTCGTCTCATGGAGATGGGAAGGAGACTATACGCCTGTCGAAGAGGAAATGACCACGAATGTTTCACTGTGGCTAATGAGGCTTTAGTGAGGTTATGATTTTTAAGCTGGAGTTGCCTGATGGATGTGCGAACGCTCACACATTCAGTGTTTGAAACCACATACAGTGTAGTACTTGCGAATTTTCCACCATCGTGAAAATAATTTCCCTCCCACGCAAAAAATTATTACGTAAATATCATCTCAGGTATACTCTTCATCCACTGTGTAAGTGATTCTTTTTTTAAAAATGAGTTTAACTATGAGAAATCAAATAAAATATGCGCCATCAAAATTACCCATTTTGGACCAATTTTCTATTTGTGATCCTAGCACCTAGGAAAGAAGGGCTTGGCTGCCAATTTTTACAATGAAGATAAGGTTCATAAATACTTAACTTATGGCTAAGAAATGCAGAACCAACTCTTTGGAAATAAAGAGAAAATTCGCATCGTCCCAAAGCTCACACGTGCGAAGCCTGCCTATATTCCCCAATCTATGACCGGAAAATTCGCCATTTTGAATAACTGAAGGTTAAAGGTAAACTACTTTGGAAGGTCCATTTTTCAACTGATTTGGTTAAATTTGGATGTTTTGGAAAAGTATTGTAATTTCGAAGTCGGCTGCATCGGTTTTCATCGGTAATGAATCGGTTAAGTATCGATTTTGTTGATTTTCAAATACTTTTGTGATTTGTGAATCAATTTGATCTCTATAGAAGACCAGTAAGCACCAATAGGGGAATGTTGGCATGATTCGCACAGAGTGAACTTTCAAACAACGCAAATTTTCTCTGTGTTTGCCAAGAGCTAGTTCGTCATTTCTTAGCCATAAGATAGATAATTATTAAGCTCATGAGACAAGATGAGAAATGGTAAGTCAGCTCTTTGCAAACAAAGAGAAAATTCGCATCGTTTGAAAGTTCATTCTGTGCGAACCATGCCTACATTCCCCTAGATCATGCGAAAAACTATAATTAACGGTGAGCTCTATCTCGTGAGTTCGAGCATTCCGCAAAGCTGGGACGCTTTGCCATCTCTTGTTTTTTTTTTTTATTGTAACCTTAAAAAGTTCTTCTACTGCGAATTGTCATATTGTTCCAATTTCTCAAAAGAGCATTATTATGTGCAATTCTTTTCTTCATCTCATTGCTGGTGAAGTTTGTTTTCACTGGTGAATTCAATAGTGCCACAATTTGCACAAATTGACCAACAAATGTGTTGAACAATTAAAGAAATTCTTCATTGTTGTGGACAGACGATAAATTTTGCGAGATTGTAGAGAGAGAGAGAAAAGATAGCGATTGCGTGCCTTTTTGGGGATACAAAGACCACAATTCAAAATATAAATTCGTCCAAATTGAGAGGATGGAAAACATGAGAAAATAATTTAGTGAACAATATTTGTAATCAAACTTTCCCATACTGACATTTTTTTTCTTTTTTCTTTTTTCTTTTTGCTTTACAGGTTCTCTCAGCACTGGACATTTTGCAACCACCTCATTTGGATTTTTTCCAAGAAATGTATCCTTTTATTGAGACATCTTATACAATTTATTAATTTAAGGCTTTGGAAAAATCCTTCAAATAATCCTTTCTAAAGCGAAATAGATGAGACCAATGTTGTTTTTTTTTCTTGTTATAGAAATTATACGCACAAAATCTTTCGAAAGGGGGTGTAGTTATTTATATATAAAAGTGAGTCAGGAAAAATTGATTTTCTTCTAACTTTTCTTCAGGGGATGGAGAAGAATAAGGGTCAGAGATTACAATAGGTACCATTAACTACTGCAAGACCATTGTTCGGAATGTTTGTGCAAAAAGCAATTCACAAACTGTTTGATGATCAATCCACAAGCATTTTACCGAAAAACTCTGTATGTCACCCTCCTCCCTTAAAAGTAAATATTTATTTTGACAGTAAACAGTTTTTCTGCTGGTGTGTGATTTATTAAATTGATTGAGGAAAAGATGCCTCCTCTGTGTGATTTCGTTTTCATTGACTTTCTGCAGATTGAAAAGCACCTCAACTATGTATTACCACATTTTACTTTTATTTCTCTTCGCAGGAAAGATTTTTTTTTGGTGGTAATATGTACATAGTCTTTCCCATGAGGTTTTTCGTCTCTTAATATCCTTTTCTTTTTTTTTTTTTGCCACAAAACCATTGAAGGGACGATATGTGTGGGAAAAGTAAGAAAAGCATGAAATGTTGAAGATAAAATTTTCCACTTCATCAAGTGTGTTGGGTGGGTGTGGCTCGATTTTTTTTTTTCCTTTTTCTTCTCCTTAAGATATTTCTGTGAACTATTCCAGACACCTTTGGCCTTTTTTTCCGGGCATTTTTCCCTGTATCATTACAACAGATTCATCGATATTTTCCGGCTTTTCGTTCACGTCACATGTTGGAATTTCACAGATTCCCCAATTCACATACAGAGACGTGTGTATACTTGAAATTTCTCAATGAAAGTGCCAATCGTGGGCGAAATAGGCGTAGGAGATCTTTCTTTTTTTGGGGTTATGTCTGAGTGATTGGTTCGTGGGATGCCTGATAAAATTCAAGGAAAAATTACCAAGGAATTTCTAGTAGATGAGAAGAAGTATGGGAAAAATCACGATTTTAGGAGTGGAAAATGTCACGATATGGAATACAACGATTGTGGGGCAAATTGATTGGTGCTTTTTGGGTGGGAAACCTTCGGTGGCGACGACGTCGTCGCCGTTGTTCATTTTCCCTCCGCATGGGATAGGGTAAAGGCTCATAATTTGGTCCAGTCTGCTTATAAGCATCTATGTTCCAAGTTTGAAGTGCGATATTTTCAATACTAATTGACTTTTTTTGTTACTCTCTTTTCAGAAGGGTTGTTTAGAAACTTGGCAAGGTATTTGTCGCCCTTTTTTTTTACTAAAATTACTTTTAATCCGTTTAAAAATGAATTGATATGTAGAGGTGAATTTGACTCTTATTTTGGACAACCTGGTTATTAATTTGGACAACTTGGCCGTAAATTTGGACAGCTAATCCGCCTTAACAGGATGTCCATTGTTCTTCATTTCATGAGCCAATCTTACCAAGTCCTCTTCCTGTTCATGTAAGGGAAACGTAGAATGTCACAAGAAGCCCGGAAACTTTCCATATCATTCATTAAAGTGAGTTGACTTCGGTACTCCAAGTACGTGCAGATTCGCTCATTTCTTGGCCTTTCCGGGAGCCTTTTAAAGCTTTTCTCACTACATCTCTTTCGTAGAGATGATGCTCCTTTGTTTTTCCAGGCATTTGTCCAACCTAGTTATTACAAAAGCTAAAACTTCAGGAAATTCTGAGAGAAAAACACTTGTCCAAAATAAGGAGTATCACCTCACTGGTAAATGTCTTAAAAAATTTCCCATTTTTCACACGAAAAATCTAATTCACAAGGCAAATCTCACTTCAGGTCAAATGTACAAATCACCACTAACGTGAATCAACACAATATTCAATGAGTATTCAATAATATCACTCAAAAAAAGCGAAGAAACATTGTTAATACTTCACCACAGCTAAATAAGACTGAAGTAAACATGAAGTTCTGTCATATTTCTCGTAAGCAATTGCTCACACTGAATTTTCAACAAAGCAATTTCAACTCAAATCATATTCAAAATTTAACGTATTTAGTGTTAAAATCTTCCAAAAAGAACAAATATTTAGATAAAATTCATTATTCATCAAATATTGGAATAAAAATCCATCATTTTAATCAATTTATTTTTAGTGTCCAATGTTATCCTCAAAGTGTCCAAAATAAGAAACTGGACAAAATTATGAGCCTTTCCCCTATGCTCACAATCCTCACTCTCGACTCTATACACAAAGATGGGGAAGTCCTATAGAGGGGCTGATACGTTGTACAAAATCGAGAACAATTGAACAGGGGCTCTTCTGAGAAAATATCACCGTTACATGGATGCTGTGTAGAATTTTCTCGGAAAGGTATATTGATTTTTGCACTTGGATGCCCCTCAGGGTTTCTAGGGAATCCACTGAGATCATTTGTGGGGACGACATTGGGGCGGGGCGGGGGGGGTTTGGGGTGGAAGAGAAAGTAAGGCGAGCTAAAGTTGCCGCAACAAAAGGAAAATCTTCTTTCACAGAGTCAGATTAAAATTGTGACTGTATTTGCATTGAATTATCCCTTAAGCTAAATTAATTGTTGAATGTTTCTTGATCTGAAGAAATGATGATAATTAGAAAAGGGAAAGATGATGATGATGATTTTTTATAATATTGTACGGTAATTATTTGAAAAGGATTTATGTCGCAAATCTTTTTTTTTGTTTTTGTTTTTTAATTCAAACAATTTTCCTCAACTCGATATTTTCACCTCGAATCTAATAGTTATGTGATAACCGAACTTCTGCAGTCTGATCTCCATAAGATCATAGTGTCGCCTCAGCATCTCTCTGCGGACCACATAAAGGTGTTCCTTTACCAAATTCTGCGTGGCCTCAAGTATCTCCATTCGGCACGCATTCTCCATCGTGACATCAAGCCGGGTAATTTACTGGTTAATAGTAACTGTGTCCTTAAAATCTGCGATTTTGGTTTGGCACGCGTCGAGGAGCCAGATCAGAGTAAGCACATGACACAGGAAGTCGTCACGCAATACTATCGGGCACCGGAAATTCTCATGGGGGCACGTCACTACTCAGCTGCTGTGGACGTTTGGTCAGTTGGATGCATATTTGGAGAATTGCTTGGTCGTCGAATTCTTTTTCAGGCTCAGAGTCCAGTTCAACAGGTAAGGCATTTTCACTCTCTTTCTCTGTCTCTGATACTAGTTAGTTTGTTAAGCTTGAACATAATTTCCTTGCACTTTTAGTAAAACTTTTAATACGGATTTACATAATTTGCTAAAAAAAAACATGATACATAGCAGAACATCATACTTTTAAGCTCATCGTAAATGGAAAACTTTGTCCGCTAAACTTTGAAAGTTTTGTGATATTGAAGTATTGCATTTTCTTGTCTAATTTTGAGCAAGCAGAAAATTTCTTTTTAAATGCAGAATCACATCACTGCACTGAGAGAAATCCGAAAAAGTTAAAATTACATTCCGGAAATGTTAATTTTACCCTGCAGTATTGTTTCGAAATCGGTGTATTGGGGGTTAAAGTTACCCTTTTCATGTTATTTCTACCCTTAAAAAGGTGTAAAATTAACATTAAAAAATGTTAATATATTTTTACACCTAAAAAGTGTTAAAGTTATGAGGAAAAAAAGTTAATCTGGCCCCCGTTTTTTGTCAGTGTGAGAAAAAAACGGGGGTGCGATTAACTGTTTTTCTTCATAATTTTAACACTTTTTAGATGTAAAAATATATCAACATTTTTTTAATGATAATTTTTACACCTTTTTACGAGTAAAATTAACATGGAAAAGGGTAATTTTAACCCCTAATACACCTAAAAAGCCTAATATTTACACCGATTTCGGATCAATAATGCAGGGTAAAATTAACATTTCCGGAAAGTTATTTTAACTTTTTCGGATTTCTCTCAGTGATTGAACGTAAAATGTTCACCGTATTCCGTTAATTTACGCATTTTCACTGCAATTCTTATGCAAATTCACAATTTTGCACTAATTTTTTGAGCTGTTATCAGCATCAACTCTAAAGAAGAAATGCATTTCAAGTTTTTTAGCCTCAAAAAATTTGCTTAAATAAAGGAGTATTTACAAAATTATTTGACAAATTAGCTTCCAATGGAAGGCAAATATATATACATAATCCTGATACCCTTGAATACCGTTGAATCATTAATAAGTATTTTTCAAGAGGATTAAGGTCAGTGGCGTATCTAGACATGTGGGGGGTGTGGTTGTACGCGAAGGCGCCTTTACTGTTTACGGTTTTTTTTTACTGTTTATCAGTATCATTGACTACTATATTCCTTGAAAAATTTAACTTTTAATTTTGAGTTTAACAGGTTCAATTTTGAAAATACAGTGAAATTTTAATTATTTTTAATAAAAGTTAAATGCAAAAGTGGAAGGTCTCGTTTTCAAGGAATGTAGTACTCAATATTGATTAACAGTAAAAATCAAAATTTTGAAGAATAGTATTTTGATTTAAATTACTTTGAAAACATGCACAGCTTAAGCATGAAATGGTTAAGATTGTACTGAAAACATGCACAGCGGTTAGACTTCTTAAAATAGATGGTGCTCGTCAAAACCGGTACAGCCGAGCACAGCTGAAGAATAAAATGGATAAAATTGTGCATAAGTCTTGCATAGCTCAAACAAAATTGAATCTAAATTTTCAACAGTTTTCTTAATCTTAATCTAATGGGCGCCAAGAAAGCCTTTAGAACAATTGGACGCCCCAGAAAGAGGGAATTAAAAAATCTTTTTCTTTACTTTAACGCGAAATTTTGATAGATAAGGACAAAATGCATTTTAAAGTACACAGTAAAAAAAATTACAACCACTACGATTGGTAATTTTTGCACGAGCGCTATGGTTGTAAATTTTGTGTATTGGAAATGTTGTGTATTGGCAAAGTTGTGTATTTTCAATTTTATAAAATGGCTTCCTGTCTATAATTTTGATTGTAGAGCAATTTTGATCGGTTTATTTGTATTATCTGTGATATGTCTCGGTATTAAACTAAGAAAAAAAAGAAAAAAAGAATAAAAAAAGGAAAAAAAAATAAGAGAGAGTCTGAGACTTGAACCCATAATCTTTGCGTTGATGGTCTCGTGTTTTCTGCCTCCGCTACCGACTTGCTTACTTCTCTTCAGCAAATGGCCAAGAGTTGCATCGTCAATTTTTCTAATTTACATGATGCTTCCTCTGTTTTCTGTTATTACATAATTATTCCTAATTTTTCACGACTGAGGCACATTTTAAGAATCCAATGAATGATTCCAGAAGACAATTAGGCAGTTAAAAATGCAAAATCTATCTGAAATCTTAGAAAAATTGCAATAGTAAACAATGGAATTTTGACAGTTCTCACACAAATTTTCCAATACACAAATTTCCTTACACAATACATAATTTTACTAGCATTATGTTAGTATCGTACCACCACTATGATAGTAATTTTACAATTTACAACCATATTGCTTGTGAATTTACACAACTTTTCAAATACACAACTTTATTTCTCACACAATTTTTTACTGTGTAGGACCACAAAACTATAGGAGCGACCTAGAAAGTCTCGTGAAGAAATTAAAAGTTTTTTTTATTTATTTCAACGCGAAATTTTGCAGAATTATAAGAACAAAAGGCATTGTAAGAACTAGAGGGGCACTCCAGAAAGACTCGGAGTCTATTTTCAGCTCTTTGGAAAGGTCTTAAAATTTTTGACTATTATGAACCGATTTAAATCGATTCTGAACCTTTTACGAACCGATGTGTAATTATCATCCGAAAATCAACTCCTAAGCTATTTTGGGTGCTCTTCTAAGTGATTAATATATCGGTTCTAATCGATTGTGACCCGGTAAATGGTAAATGATCCGAAAGCATTTTGAGTAATGCATCTATGCCGCGAGTTGTAGCATTTCGCAAAGCATAGAACGCTTCGTCACCCCTTTTTTCTAAATATAACTGCAGCCTGATTAAAAAGGAACACGATCGCAAAAGAAAGCAATTATACCAAAAATGTGATACGATAAATTTAAATACTTGAAAATTAAAAAAAAATTATGAATATTAGAAGCTTCTTTATTTTCTGCATTCTAGATTAGCATACTCAAGTTAAAAACTGAATTGTGATAAGTTCAATAAGAAATGGTTAATATCAGTTCAATTACATATATCATTGTGTTATTATTCATGTGATTCAATGTTTGCTGCTTTCTTTCATTTTCATAGTAAAATCAATAAATTCGAAATGATTTCCAGGATGAAATTCAAAGTTTTAAGATTTAACTTTATAAATATTCTCCCAATAATGTGAGAAATGAGAAAGGGAAGAAAAAACGAACATGCGAAAACGTCATGAAAAGACTATTTTCCGTGAAAGGGATTTCCTGAATATTTTATTATTTTCACATAATTTGGTGTGATTTTTTTTGCTGAGGCATTTCTTGGGCTCCTTTTGGGTGGAGAAAAAAACAAATAATTTGGATATGAAAATGAGGGTGGATGATATAAATTTTGGTAAATTGATCTTTGTGTTGAAGCGTTATCTGCAAAGACAAAAAAAAAAACATCCTTTGTTCATGAAAATGGAAAATTTTTGTGATTGGAGAAGAGAATGACTAAGGATAAATCGTTTCTTCTGTGGGATTATTTTGCAGCTGGAGTTGATTACGGAACTTTTGGGGACTCCGTCGATGGAGGACATGCGACATGCGTGCGAAGGAGCACGATGTCATATGTTGAGGAGGGCGGCAAAACCACCCACTTTGTCAGCACTGTACAGACTCAGTACGCACGCGACTCACGAGGCTGTTCATCTACTATGTCAGATGTTGGTCTTTGATCCGGTAAGTTTGATTTTGGGCCACAAAATAATTAATAAAGCCATCATATTGTGAAATTTAGAAAGAAATAGTGACATTAACTGTGATTGAATGCAGGACAAGAGGATATCGGTGATTGATGCTCTGGCGCATCCATATTTAGACGAAGGACGACTTCGGTATCATTCTTGTATGTGCAAATGCTGTTTCACGACTTCAGCTGGAATGCGTCAGTATATTGTTGACTTTGAGCCATCTGCCACACAACCCTTTGATGATCTCTGGGAAAGAAAACTTACTTCTGTGCAACAGGTTAAAGGTGCGAAAAATTCTTGTTGATTTATGGGGTTTTTCCTTTTTCCTTTTAAGCTGTTTTTTTTTATAAATGTGAAAATTATACTTGGCTCTCTATGTGCCAAAATTGAAAAACCTTTCGTTTTCTCCACAGAGGAAATGCACAAGTTCATAGCGGAACAACTTCAGACCGGACGAGTTCCGCTCTGTATAAATCCTCAAAGTGCGGCGTTTAAGAGTTTCGCCAGGTAAGGGCGCAATGACAAGAAAAGTGGAATATATTTTGCCACATTTTATTATCGCGGTGACTATAATACACTTGACTGAAACATTTTAAGACAAAGTTTTGTTTGAGTGCAAGTAAAACGAGAAATTTTTTTTCTTAAAAAAAAAATAATAGAGTTGAAAAGATAAAATACTTTGGGAGTCTGGATAGTAATTTTTTTTTCGTAGAATTTTGCCTTTTATTTTCTTCTTTGACTTTGTTGAAAAATCAAATTATGCGAATGAGTTTGAAGATGTTTGCTTTTGGAGGTTTTTTTTTTTAAACTTAAATTTTAAATACAACTGTGACTTATAGATTACAATGCTAGATTCACGAAGAAAAAAAAAAACAAAACAAAATTGAAAAAAAAACAATCTTCCACTACTAAAGAAGCAAACAAAAAATATTTGACTACTCAGTACTGCAGAACTTGATCAGCAGCAGCTACTGCAGCTTCAGCAGCAACAGCAACAGCAGCAGCAACAGCAACAACAGTCTAGCCATCAATTCAATCAACTCAACTAGTATCGACCCATCCGATATCAACATATCTCCAACCATCAACTCAATGCTCTCATCTCCAGGCGCCTAGGTGTGTCCCCCTCAAAACCAAATAAGGCCACTCTTTGATCACCTTTCTCATTTGATCAATTCTTTTTATTTTTCAAGTAAATTCCGTTTTTTTTTTTTATAATTGTTTTTCAATCTCACATGCATTTTAAACAAACTTACAGCTCTATTCTAAGCTTTGAAAAAAGTAAAGCTAATTAATTTAAAAAAAATGATAAAATGATAAAAACCACAAATTATTGGTTTGATATTATTTTTTTTAATGAAAAAAATAAGATTTTATTTTATTCCGAAATGCATTTGAAAACCTGGTGCAAATTATCACAAAGTTTGTAATTTAAAAAAATATATATATCGAATAGAAAATAGCATTTCGAACCATTTTTCTAAACTTGGTTTTATCAAAGTTTTAGTTGATATAAATATTTATACGGTGGTAGCCAAAATCCCGAACGCCAAAATCCCGAACGCCAAAATCCCGAAAGGCCAAATCCCGAAAGGCCAAATTCCGAAAGCCAAAATCCCGAATGCCAAAAATTCCGAATGCCAAAATTTCTAATTCCAAATATCCGAAAAAAGAAACAAAATTCCAAGAGTCAAAATCCCGGGAATTCCCCTTTGTTTCTACAAGCGAAACTGATAATTTTACAAAGCAGAAAATTTCCCTTTGAACAATTGAAATTAATAATTTCCCAAATTTTGGCTTTCGAGATTTTGACCCATTCAGGATTTTGGCCCATTCGAGGTTTTGGGTTTACGGGTTTTCTACTATTCGGAAATCCAAAAAAAAAAAACAAAACAAAATTCCAAGAGCCAAAATCCCGGGAATTTCCCTTTGCCTCTACAAGGCAAACTAATAATTTTACAAAACAGAAAATTTCCCTTTGTCATTTTCCCAAATTTTGGCTTTCGAAATTTTGATCCTTTTGGGATTTTGGCTTTTGGAATTTTGGCTTTCGAGATTTTTTTCTTTCGGGATTTTGACCCATTCAGGATTATGGCCCATTCGAGATTTTGAATTACGGGTTTTCTACTATTCTGAATTTTGGCTTTTCGGGATTTCGACCCATTCGGAATTTTGGAATTTGGGATTTTAGCTTTTGGGATTTTGATCAGGGTTTTCTTTACATATTTATCCTTGGCCATTTTATTTATATGAACGAGGTTCTTAAGTCATTTTTCAAGAGTAGTTTTTGACAAGAAAAATCTGTTTAATGGGTCTTTTCTGTTTTTTTTTTCAAATCCAGAAAATATTACTATTTCTTTGCCAAAAATATCTTGAAAAATTGCTTGGAAAGAACTTTTGTGGTAGAGATATAAGGGAATGGCCTATGAAAAATTTATAGAACAATGAATTGCCAACAAAATTTGTATTAAAATCTGGACATTTCTTATTTTTTAAGATTGGGCAAAGGAAAAGTCAGTCAGTGCAGAATTTCCCACACTTTGCCTTTTACATGAAAAAAAAATGACATCCAAATTGTTTTCAAGGGGTTACGTGGGTCGTGCATTTTAAGAAAAAAGACAGCATATTTTCTTGATATCTTTAAAGCTCTTTAAAGCTGAGCTGCTGGGACTTGATTTTCGGAGACGTATTAAAAAAAAAAAACATGTTTTTTTTTTCATGGACAAGATGTCTCAGAGTGTATTCATCAGAAATCAAAGTCCCAAAAATCAAGTTCCAACGGCTGAATTTTAAAATTTTTAAATGAAAATTTTAGATAATATAGTTAAAATGTTGTGCTTTTATATGCTCAGGAACTCGAATTACATTCTTGTTTATTATGTTGAAAAAAGATGTCATGGAAATATGCTGCTGTTTCTTAGAATGCTTGACCTACGTAACCCCTTAAAATACCCATAAATGCTTAAATTTTCGAAAATGTGCAGTCAAAATAATATTTTTTTCGTAGTCTTTAATAGTATTCTTTAAAATTTTGGACGTTTAGGGAGGTTCATAAAGACTACCTTTGCTTAAAAAAATTTGAAAACTTGGCTTCTCGAATTTGGAAAATTTTGATTTGTGAAATATTGTCCCAGGTTCTCTTACTTCTTTTTTTTACCTCGTTTGTAAAAAAGGAAATGGAGGGAGGTTACATTCAAAACTGTATTTTTTCGGATATTTATAAGTGGAGCTGGGATTTAGCGTACTGTAATTTAGATAGACAAAACAATTGTGGATCTAAATCAAATTCTGCCGAAGTCCAGATTCCTTTAGCAATAAATGAAAATATCGTTTTTAATGTAGGCCCACCTTCCGCTGAACAAATAAGAATTAAATCCACTCAATAAATCTGCAAATTCCTTTGAATATAGTGGAATTACCAAGTTTCTCAAAAAGTTTATTTTTTATTCAATTCTGTTTGTTTTGAAATTTCAACAAACATAATGTTTTGAAAAAAAGAAAAAAAAATATCTCTTTGAAAAATATACTGAGTTGTAAATTTATTTACATAAAATTTTAGATTCTATTTTTTGTATTACAATATTTATTCTTTTTTATTAATTTCGCTTATAGTTTTTTATTTAAATTAGAATAGAGCTGAAGTTTTATCCTTTTTGTTTAGAAACAGAAAAAAATTTACGATGTGTTTTTACCTACACTAATTTGAAAAGATATTCTAAATTTGACTTGCATTACCTTTCATATGTTTGTTTGTCTTATTAATCCAATTAATTCGTTACATAATCTTCATTTACATGCTTTATGATAATGATTTATTTACACAAATAATTTTTCTTATTCCTCTCAATTTTTCTCTCACTAATTTTTGTTTATTTGCTCCGTGCATTTTGGATTTATGTTATGATTGAAAATAAAAAGAAAATATAAACAAATCATGTTTCATACGGTGCTAATAATATGATTAAATTTCATGGTAATATCATTGAGAACAGCGTAACTTTATCATTTCTTGTATTCTGAATTTCATAATTCATTTAATTACATATTTAAACCAAAATTTTCTATATTTTTCATGAAAGTTTTTTTTTAACAGTTTTAATAATACATCTCATTGGGCGAAAATAGGCTTCTAATACATATTTAATACACAAATATATTATATGCCTATTAATCGATAAATAATGGAATAATTTTAGGTGCTTGAATTGGAGTCGAAAGCTTCAACGCACATTTGCTTTTCTTAAAGTCAATAAGGCTTTACTTATCTTTTAAATCTATATTAAAAACGTGAAAATTTTCATGGGGAATAGTAAATAAATTACGTTATCGTTAGAAATTTATAATTTTTGTGCAATATTCTCTTTTTATTTTGAGAAAAGCAGCCAAATTTAAATAAATCATGTGGTTGTTCAATTTTTATCTTTGAAATTGTACATAAAAAAAATATTTCAAAGTAAAATGATTTTATGTGTAGATCGTGAATAGTTTTTTTTTTTTATTTTTTTCGCCATATAGTGTAAGGTAACTAGAAAAGAAAATAAATAAATAAAAAATGAAGGTGATAGATAATCAAGTCAAAAACCATTTCAACTATATTTCAATATCATAATAATAAGAAAACAATACAATTTTTTCTATGCAAATTTTATTGGTTAATTACAACCTGTTATATATATTTTTTAAATTTCTCCATCCTTTATTTTGGCCTTTTTCAATTTTTCTGTTTTTTTCTTCTTTTTTTAAAATACCAATTTTTTGTTAATATCTTTCGAATTAAAAAAAGGACAATCTAGGTGCAACTTTCCAAAAATCCTTTTCCTTTCTGCCATTTCTATATTGATTGCAAAAAAAAATCTGAAAACTATTTGAAAATTTCATCAATGAATCTAATTTAAACATAAATGAAATATTTAAATAATTAATAAAGAAAATATTGAATGAATTGAAAAAAAAGAAAGAAAAGTAGTTTGAGATTGTTTTTGAAAACGAAATGGAAAAAATACACATAAAACTAGTAGATTTTCTAGTGAATCTTATTTTTTCAAAAGTTTTTCTATTGTTTTGTTTTTTTTTTACACACACTTTTGGAGCAAATGTACATTTTTTATCTAAAATAGTTTTGCATGACAAGAACTAAATGGAAGAATTCACCGCTTTTGAAGCTTTCTTGCTATTCCTTTCAAATATTTCCTTTTTTTCAAATAAATTTTATTTTGCACGATTTTTTTTATGGTGTTGGTTTTGTTTTAAGGGGTTAGGTGGCTCAAAAGAACTGGAAAACACCATATTTTTTCTATTTTTTTTTTCAACATAATAAACTTTTATTCTTATTTCATTTCAAAAGCATATAAAAGTACAATATTTAAACTATATTTTCTGAAATTTTTATGTAAAAATTTCAAATATTTAGCCGTTGGAGCCTGATTCTCGGAGACATTAAAAAAACATACTTTTCGATAGATAAAATTTCTCAGAACATATTCCTCTGATGCACAAAAAAACTAAATATTTCTTGTTAACTGATCAGGATCAGTTAACCCTTTAAGGACGACGCACTTTTTAATGGCCGAAATTCAACAATAAAAATGAATGCGATAAACAAAATCAATGAAACGTTTTCCAACTAACCTTGAAAAATCCAACAGAAATTCAGATTCACAAAAACAGCCTAAAAATTTAAGTAATTTTACACCACGTTTTGACTTGTAAAACAAATTGTGATCAAGATAAAAGAAATTCTACCATTCAAGTACTAGTTTAACTCATAAGCTAATAGGAAACATTTAGTTTTTTAACTGCAAATGAATATATTCTGAGATATCTCGTCCACCGAGTAGGAAAAAGTCGTCTTCCTTCGAACGTTCATGCCTTCGAATAATATGAAATTCCGTTATTTTTCCTAACGAGGGAAGTACTCGAGTCATCAAATTCATATAAATTTGGGGCTTTGCTCAACTACGCAGAAAGGCATCAAATTAAACGTGGTATAATCAAAAAGTGCGAAATTTGGTTATTTTTTTTTAAATTCCCCAAAGTTAAAAATATGCAGCACATAATAAAGAAAATTCGAATGAGACTGCATGCAGCGGTGGCTCAGCGGTACAGCGCAGGACATTCAACGGGAGTACCGCGGGTTCGACCCCTGGCTTCGTCTTTTTTTCATTTTAATATCTTTTTTCAATAAATAATTCTATTCTTTATTAAGTCGTTTTATTGTAGTGTAAATTGCTTATAGTGCCGAATGAAAATCTTCAACAAATTTTTAAAAGCGATAAAAGTGCATCGCATAATTTATCGAATTATCAATTTGCTTGTAGTAGAATAAAAAAAAAAACTGTATGTACTTACAATCAGCTATCTGAGGATCGTTGTAAATATTATTTATAGTTTTTATTGAAATTTTATAAAAGATTAGAAAGGTTGAAGACCCAAACCAATTTTTTTTTGGAAAAACCGCTGCATGCACTAAAAAACATAACCTAACTTAAAATCAATGTTTTGAAATTAACGCTCGATATATTGTGGACTATAGAGCGATGGCCTATAGCGGAGTTCTACTGTATTACGTTATTGACATATATGAAAATTGTCTAAATTAGACATTCAGATATTTGCACCGGGCGGGACTCGAACTCACAACAGTAAGGGCAGAATCACATTGACAATAAAATGCTCGCCGTAGCCTCACCGTATTTCGTTAATTTACGAATTTTCATTACAATTTTCACGTAAATTCTCGATTACCGTATTACCTTATCTCATACTCGGTGGCACTAGGTGAAAATAACATAAGAAAGTTGAAGAAATAAAACGAAAATTCGAAAAACGGTGAGCAAAAAAAAAACTAAGAGAAATTAATCGTACAGTTTTTTGCTCACCGTTTATCGCATTTTCGTTTTATTTCTTCAATTTTCTTGTATTATTTTCACCTAGTGCCACCGAGTATGAGATAAGGTAATACGGTAATTGAGAATTTGCTTAAGAATTACAATAAAAATGCGTAAATTAACGGAATACGGTGAGCATTTTACTGTCAATGTGATTCTGCCCTAAGTCGAGCCGGGGAATCGATCCGCCACGAGCCAACGGTCTTACCTATTGTGCCACTGATTCTTCCGTCAAATTCATTAAGCACATAGAAAAAAAGATTGAGTTGTCCGAAGCTTGACTCGTCCGAAGGTAGCGTGCTTTCCCCTAGTTAAAATATTGGACAATTAAATGCTTAAAATCTCGAATTATTATTTTCTTTAAGATGTCAAGGAAATATGCTGTTTTTTTTTTTAATCTGCGCGACCCACGTAACCCCTTAAGTTTCCTCAAAATTGAGATCGAAAGCTATGCTGAAATATGTGATTGATTTTAAAATTTAATATTTTTTTAAGTAGATGGGATGAGAGTTACAGCTTTTGTTTACTCTTTTTTGAGTTGTAATTTATTTGGTGTATATAGAGCTTGAATGTATTTTTTTTATTTTATTATTTTATCATTGTGTCTTGTGTGCATAAAATCATCGATTGCATAGAAGCGCATTTTATGTTTTTCAAGTCTTTGGAAAACAGTAGGGGAAGGCTTTTCAGGCTTCATACACATTATGGCTTCGAACATTTCATATTTTTTTGTTCCATATTCATTCACTGAGAAAAAAAGAGCGTGCGATTAACTTTTTTTCCTTATAACTTTAACACTTTTTAGGTGTAAAAATATATCAACATTTTTTAATGTTAATTTTACACCTTTTTAAGGGTAAAATTAACACGAAAAAGGGTAATTTTAGCCTAATACACCTGAAAAGGGTGATATTTACACCGATTTTGGATCAATACTGCGGGGTAAAATTAACATTTCCGGAATGTTATTTTAACTTTTTCGGATTTCTCTCAGTGTTTAATGAATTTGACCTATGGCAATATATTTTAATAAGCTAGTCTGAAGTCACACATTTCCTGAAATAATAGGTCAGATTCATTAATGGAATATGAGAAAAAATATAAAGTGTTCGAAGCCAGATTTTGTGTAAAGCCTGAAAGCCTTTTCCTATTCAAATGATTCTACCATGACTTTCAAAATTTAGATTCTTTGTTCAGAGCAAGGGCTTTGTGTTTGATTGTATTTCTTATTGATTTTCTTAAAGTTTTACAGTAAAATTTTGCATTTTCTGTATTTTACATGAATGAAAATTAAATTGCTTCAAAGATTTTCTAAAAGCTTTCGACACAAAGTTTCCTGCATGATAAAGGATGTCTATTTTGAAATAGGCATAAGCTTTTAGATTTGGTTTGTAAATATATGGAATAGAATAAATTTTAGGAGTGTTTTTTTTTCTAAATATTCTATCCTCACAATTTGTTTGCTTTGGGAAAAATTGCATTAATTTTTCTTAACGAAAATACTTGGTATCTTTGCAGTTCTACTGTGGCTCATCCTTCAGAACTTCCACCGTCCCCACATCAATGGGAATGACATCATAATGAAGCGATTGCTGCCTAAAATTCTCCCGGTGTGACAATCTCTTCCGGTTATTGCAGGTGAATCACTCAAATGGAGCTGCTCATGTAAAGAAGAGAGAGAAGGAGAGATAGTTCCTCCAGAGAATTATTGCCAATTGGACATTTTTTCCCACGTGAGACTACAATCTTTCTGTTCTTTCTCTTATTAATTTTATACATCGATTTTTCTTTAAAGTCTTTTTATTTACCTTTTTTTACAACTGACTTATTTTGCATGAATATAATCTGTGAAGACTTTAAAGCCACAGGAATAGATCTTTTCAATGAAAATTTGCTGAATTGCTGTGAGGTTTCATCACATAATCCAATGTTAATGATAAAGATATTTTTAAAGAATTATTTCTACAATAATTGATAATATTGGCAGCTTGTCTTTAGTTTATTTTTTTTTATTCTGCCAATTTACCGAAAAGCAATGGATTTAAGCGTTTCAGCACGAAAAAAAAGTTGTCTACAAATTATTGTGATATTGATGAGAAGACATACAGCAATTCTCTCATGGTTTATGTGAATGATGATAGGCAATTCACGAATTGGCAAAACGAAAATATTTTAAAACTAATTAATAATGCATTCTATTGAGAAGAAAAAAAAAGAAATAGAAAAAAAACAAGTAAAGTGTAAATGTTAGATGGAGAAATCCTTTATATTGAGAGACCAAAAAAAAATTATGCTTCAATCTGTAGTGAGGATTTCATATTTAAAGAGACAAAAAAAAAGACCTTCATTGAGGGAATATTAAATTGGAAAAAAATTAACTGGCAATATAGATTTCCCCATACAATTATTATCGATATAAATTACATGGAAAAAAAATATTATATCTGTATCTTGTAATTTATCAATCACAGTACATAACAAAAAAAGTATATTAATGCTAGAGATTGACAATGAACATATACAGAAAATATTCATATGATAATACTTATTTATCGCATGATATGAGAAAATGAAACATAGTTATAGGATTATTCACCAAGAGAGATAGAGAGAACAGTTTTTAAATTTCCATATTAAAAAGACACTGCCTAATCGTTAGACCTCAAAAATATCAACAAAAAAAAACCAAATTGTCCATTTAGCAGGAAAAAAAATCTCAATGGAGACGTCGAAAACGCATTTACGGGAGACTTTTTTGCATGCAAATAAGTAATTATCGACTTAGGCTGAATCACATTGACAGTAAAATACTCATCATATTTCGTTAATTTACGCAATTTCACTGCAATTTTTATTCAAAATCTCGATTACCGTATTACCTTATCTCACACTCGGTGGCACTAGGTGAAAATAATATAAGAAAATTGAAGAAATAAAACGAAAATGCGATAAACGGTGAGCAAAAAAAACTAACCGTACAGTTTTTTTGCTCACAGTTTATCGCATTTTCGTTTCATTTCTCCAATTTTCTTATATTATTTTCACCTAGTGCCACCGAGTATGAGATAAGGTAATACGGTAATTGTGAATTTGCATAAGAATTGCAAGGGAAATGCGTAATATAACGAAATATGATGAGGCCACGGCAAGCATTTTATTGTCAATGTGATTTTGCCCTTAAGATTATAATTCGTGTGCACAACACACTCGTGCAAAATATCTATAGGGGAAAGTAGTCTCCCTTCGAACGTTCATGCCTTCGAGAAATGTGAATTTCTTTAATTTTACCTAAGAGACTTACACATAATTATCACGTAATTATAAATAATTGATGATAAGCAGTGGCGGATATACACAGAAAACAATCATTCGTAAAATTGTTCGTAAATGTTTGTGAAATCCTATGGAGGACTTACGAAATGCTCGTGAATCGTATAACCCACAAACAAGTTCGTATAACTTTGTACTTTTTTCACAAACATTGTTTGTAAAATGATCATTTGACGAACATTTTTTGTACTTTTATAAACACTTGTTTTTGAATGAGCGTTTGAATTTATCTTATTTCCCAAAGAAATAATTCTATTTTATTAATCAAACTGAACTATTCAAAGGTTGCCGCATTGAAAGGCAGGTCACTTTTTCCTGTTCACAGAAAAAAATATTTTGTAAAATTGTTCGTAAATGTTTGTGAAATCCTATGGAGGACTTACGAAATGCTCGTGAATCGTATAACCCACAAACAAGTTCGTATAACTTTGTACTTTTTTCACAAACATTGTTTGTAAAATGATCATTTGACGAACATTTTTTGTACTTTTATAAACACTTGTTTTTGAATGAGCGTTTGAATTTATCTTATTTCCCAAAGAAATAATTCTATTTTATTAATCAAACTGAACTATTCAAAGGTTGCCGCATTGAAAGGCAGGTCACTTTTTCCTGTTCACAGAAAAAAATATTTTGTAAAATTGTTCGTAAATGTTTGTGAAATCCTATGGAGGACTTACAAATGCTCGTGAATCGTATAACCCACAAACAAGTTCGTAAATTTTTTTTACGTTTTTCACAAACATTTTTTGTACTTTTGCAAACATTTGTTCGTAAATGTTCGTAAACACACAAAAAATGTTCGTAAAATTTTGTCATTTGTTCATATTTGTTCGTAATTTTTTGCCAGACAAACAAATATTTACGAACAAATACGAACAAATGACAAAATTTTACGAACATTTTTGTTTGTTTACGAACATTTACGAACAAATGTTTGTAAAAGTACAAAAAATGTCCGTAAAATGATCATTTTACGAACAATGTTTGTGAAAAAAGTACAAAATTTTACGGCCTTGTTTATGGGTTATACGATTCACGAGCATTTCGTAAGTCCCCAACAGGAATTCACAAACATTTACGAACAATTTTACAAAATATTTTTTTTTCTGTGTAGGGGGCAGCTAAAAGAGGAAATGCTGACGGGGCCCTATCTCGATGGTGTCCCCTGAACAGCTCTTTTAAAAATTTTGTACACTTTGTTTTAGCTCATAATACATTTTATTTTATCCATTCGGCTCATTGAATATTCCAATTTTTAATGTTTGAATTGATTACACTAAACATGGGCCTATCGAGAGAGGGGCAGGGAGTGTCCATTGTCCCTTCTACTATTTTACTATTTATTTATTTAAATCAGAACCTATAGGGTCCGCCCCTCTTACATGGTTTGATTAAGTTTAAACTAAAAAGAAATAGACAGGAAGCATATCAAAGTATTCGAAGAAGAATAAAAAAGATTATGGATTTAACCTGACTCAGTCTGGAAGAATCTAGCGATGCCTATCAGTGATTATCTGGCATGTAAGGGAAGGGAGTTGAACAAGACAACCCCGTCGACAAAAATGGTTCGCGATAGCTGGTTAGAGTGCGCCCTCGGCACCAGGAGTCCCCGCACCCTGGCCGAGGCCCCAGGAATCAGAAGTGAGGTCAAGTAACGCGGTCCCCCAAATAAAATCAGACGAAACAGAAAAGAAACCGCTCTCTGACGGAGGAGTGATGGGAGATCACAACCCACCAAAATGTTGCGGTGCCTAGAAATGTGATCGCGAGGACCGAGACCACAGACGTATCTAACACAATTGTTAAAGGTCACCGTCAAACGTCTCAATGTTTCAGAGTCCGCAGCGAAAAATAGTTCAGCGCCATAAGTCATCACTGGAATGAGAAGAGATTTAACGAGGAGAAGTCGAGTATTGAACGGCGTGAGCTCACGAAAGCGTCGGAGTGTGCGGAGAGTACAATAGATCCTTTGGTTGATGTGAGAAACATGATCAGACCAGGTGAACGAAGAGTTAAAAATAATACCCAGATTGCGTGCTCGATCAACAAGTGGGATGGGTTGCCCATAGATAGTGAGAGGGGCAGAAGGTGTTGATTCTACAACTAGCATATCTTAACACATTCTCATTCTCACACTATGTATTTTTATTCTTTTGAAATGTCTTTTGTTGGATCGAATTAGCTTTTTAAAAAGTCCAAAATCATTTAATCAGGTTTAAAAATCTATGAAAAAAAAACAAAAATTTAAATTTTTCAAAATGGGCTTTTAAGAGAATTTTGGGGACATTTTGAAACGATTTTTCTCAAAGGAAGCTACAATGAAAAATGAGTATGAAAGGAGAGGAAAATGAGAACGTTTTTGCACCCCTTAGTCCAAATCCGTCAAAATCGGAGTAAAAATAGCGGCAGATTTCGTTTTCCTAAATATCCTTATAAACGATTTTATTGATTTTTAAACAAGCTCGAATTCGTAAAATATAGACTTATTTTTTGCAAATTTTCAAGAAAGCTCTATTGCGTTCGAAAAAAGCCTCTTTTCGAAGGAGGTAATCCTCTTATTTGGCCACTACTCTTTCTAAAATCTTAGCTACACCTTCGAACCTAAAATAGAGCCTTTTATTAATCCTGAATAATGGGAATCTCAACCTATGTATTGTTGTATACAGGGGGTGACATTAGCTCTGAAAAATGCGATCAGTTTTAGTGTAATTTTTTTCCTGTTTTCGTACACATTTCACGAGATATCTCCAAAACTACGTAGGTTGCCAATTTGGGGTTTTCGGTTGCGTCTTCGTTATTAAATTAGCTTTTATTTTGTATTAGTATTTTTTGCTAATTCATTCTACAATGACAGAAAACAGCTAATAAACTCAAAAGTTTTTTTCGGCACGCTAGAAACATATGGGAAACATGGGAAACGTCATGCCCTTGGTTGTATATACAATTTTGTATTCACAATTTTGTTTCTGGTATCCCAGGATCCCCTTAACCATTTACTGACTGGACTTTCTACCCTGTATCCGCCATTGATGATAAACTAATATTTAATAGAAATGTCTAAGTCTCCTAAGAAAAATAAAAGAAAATTCACATTATTCGAAGGCATGAACATGAACGTTCGAAGGGAGAGTACTTTCCCCTAATGGTTTTTTTTTTTCAAACTTTAATCTAGTCCCATTTGTGTATGTTCAATTTTTTTTTTAATTTCAGATCTTTTTTGAATATTTTGTTATATTTTATTTTTTTCTGAAAATTTTATCTCGCATGGACATAAAATTCTAAATTTATTCTACTTACAAATTCATATTTTCGACTCATTACATCGGAGCATTTCCTGCACAATGGACAATGTTTTCTTTGATATTGAACATTTGTAATGGAGAACAAAAGAATAATTAAAGAAAAAAAAGAATATTATGAAAATGAAGAGTTAGTAATATTAGTGCATAATATTTATCTTATATCTTGTACCTAATAATAGCGTGTCTTAATTAGTTTAGAGAGAGAGAGAGAGAGAACAAATTGTTGGGTATAAAAAAAATAATGTTTTGGAAGATAAAACTAAATGGAAAAATTTATATTATACTTTCCAGAAAGTTTGTCATCCAATGTTGCTCATTTTATCTGATTGAATTCCTTCCCTATGACACAGAAAATCCTTAAAGCTGGATTTTTCATTAAAAGAAAATTCAATGTTAGGAAAAACTGTCAGGGAAGAGATTTTCACTAAAATGAGCAAAGAGAAAAAAACATTCTTTTTCCCATGGTAAATGTTACTCTGTGTTATTGTGAAATTTGGAGAATCCACTCAGGCGGGTCCTGCACGACTTTTTTGCGTAAAGATATAAGAATATTAAGAAAAAAAGAAGTAATGTTCTCCTTAAAAGAAACCTCCAGAATATGAAGAAAATTTAAAGAAAAAAAATGACTGATAAATTGTTAAATTATTTGGTGAGGGAGTTTAATTTGAGTTTCAGATTAAGATACAAAAGTCAAAAGAAAAAAGGAAATTCACGATGAGAGACAATGATTTGATAAATCAAGGGACAATGGATGACAAAACAGATGAATATGGGTGAATACAATAAAAAAAAACGAAAAAGAACTGATAAGTTTAGACTTTAATTAACAAAGAGAGATGGAGAGAGAGTGAAAGGAAGTTGAAGAAAAAAAAAGTAAAACGAAAATATATTTTAGAACAAAATAGATGATGAATGTAAGTGAATAAAGATGCAACCTGTGTACATAGTAGGGTCCAGAATTTTAGTTCATCTCCAATTTTTTTTTAGTGTCCTTTTTTTTCTTATAATAGATAATGTATAGGTCTCTATTTTGAATGAGAAAGAGATTTTCAAATAGAAAATTGATTTATATATATATATTTTTTTTGTCTTAGAATAAATATACCTTTTCACGCTTTGTAACACAATTCACGTAGAATGATGAAAACTTATTCATCGACTTTGTCAAATCTTTCATAAAGATCTCACTTGGATAAACTTAAGGAATCAACAGGACTGCTTCTTAAATCTTACTTAGTAGTTCATTTGTATGGGTAGTTTTTTTGTCGTATTTAGTTTTTTAATTTTTTTTTAGTAGGTTTTGCAATTTAGCTCTTTGGATGTCTGTCAATGGGAACTCAAAATCAGGAGAAATTGCAAATCCACCTTTAGATTTTACTTTTCATTAGTACACAATCTTTCCTACAGATAGACTTAGTGCAACCATTACATTGCATTGTAAATACATCCCAATGTGTTTCCAATTTATTTCAGTCTCCAATCTAATGCTATGTATTTTTGGCGGGAAATTCCTATAAATGTCAAATTTATAGATCACAGAATATTTTAGATTTTTTTTTAAATTTATAATATTTTCCCCAAGCTTCAAAAGTTCCGGTTAAAGATCTCTACAGTGCGAAATTTTCATCAAAATGGAGCATTTTGAAGTAAATCACTTGTACATCTGCGCGGAAATTGCGTCAAAATGCTTTATTTTTGAAGAAAATTTCTTACAATGGGTATAATGCTGTCTACACACTAGAAGCAATTTTCGAAAAAATTACCTTTTTTAAAAAATTCTGACGTTTCTGCCTACAAGAATAGGGGAAATTTTCTTTAAAAATGCATTTTTAAAGAAATTTCTCATAGTGTATAGATGCCATAAGGGAAAAGTAGGGGAAAGTGCCCATGCTTTACACGGTCCAAAGCTTCATAATGACTAATCATTGTGAAAAAACCGACATAGTAATAAGGGGCAAGCAATATCTACTCTTAAATCTAATATACTTAGGAGGTGACCTGCTTATGCAATCGACTGGTGTGGGCTCCAGACTGTTGCGAGCTCTCCGTAATCCTCTCGTTCAGTCAAAACCTTCCCGATTTGAGAGCTCTCTCCGGTTGAGGTTTTTCCCTTACCGATTCGAGGGTATTTCACAGAGAACTTACTTAAAAACCCGTTGGAAGTTCGAAAGTTTAAATCTGCGAATTACACAAAAGTGAGCAAATTCACGAAAAAAGGACATTTATCTGACATTCCGCAAAACTATAGAAAAAATTACATTTTGCAGCAAACGTTTGCACATTGTTGTTGACATTGTTGATTATTGAAGTGTCAAGAATATCGAAATTCGAAATGGCAGAACAATCAGCGCTTAAGCGGCGGGTATATGAACTTGCACTTTAGGCTTCCGGTAGATTTTCGAATAGGTTTGGCTTGGCTTTGGAATGGCTTTGGCCCTTCGAAAGGTTATTACTGAACGGAGCCTTGCGTCTCGAATATTTAGGCTTGCCTCAGCAGAGCATTTATTGCTATAAGGCGGGAAATTTAAGCTCTACAATAGATAAATAGAATACAGTAGAGTCTCTCAAATTCGAACGCCGTTTGAATTCAAAATGTCAATTGTGAGGTTATGTTAAAAAGTTCGTATTCTGGATGAATGAAAATCATATTTATGTGCTTCTTCCTGAATGTTTACATACATTATGATGGTATAAAATGAAAAGGAAGAATGTTACCACTAAAACTTGCGAGAAAGTGCGAGAATTTGATTCAAAGTACAATTTAATCTTACACAAATTTCGTTAGTTTTGAAAAAATCGTTCGAATTTGGGAGGTGAGAAATGTCAAAAATACCCCCCGATCGTTCGAATTTAGGAGACTCTACTGGTATGTGGAAACCGGAGTTCGTCGGGGGATTTGGAGTTACTCTAGGAAAACATCAACTCTTTCCGGAGTTTTCGTCTTGGTCTCCAAGCCTTCATCAGTGGTCGAGTCTAAATTGGGAATTTCCAGAATTTTGTCAAAATTTTACGTCTAACAAACAGATAACAATAATTTCTTCCAACAATTTTTTAATTTTTTAAAAACAGAACTCTTTTTTTCTAGTTCTATGGGTGCGATGAGTTACATTTATTGAAAAACATAGGAAAAATGTAGTCATTATGAAGCGTGCACTGAGAAGAAAAAGGCTGATTTTAACTTTGTTTCCCTCATAACTTTAATACTTTTTAGGTGTAAAAATATATCAACATTTTATAATGTTAATTTTACACCTTTTTAGAGGTAAAATTAACATGAAAAAGGGTAACTTTAACCCTCAATACACCTAAAAAGGGTAATATTTACACCGATTTCGGATCAATACTTCAGGGTAAAATTAACATTTTCGGAATGTTATTTTAACTTTTTCAGATTTCTCTCAGTGTGTAACCGTGCAAAGCATGAGCACTTTCCCCTACCACGGACAGGTGGGTGAAGAACAACGTTCTATAATTTGTCTAACTTTTTGAGCCCGAGGGGCTAATTTGATCTATTGGTGTTCCAACCATTTATATTTGCTATATCTGAATTTTTACATGTTTACTGAAATTAAGAAAATTACGTTAGCATACAGAAAATATTTAATACATATAATGAGAATAATTTTCAAAAAATCATTTATTTCGGGGAAATGATCTGGAAATGAAGCCAACCCCAAACGTATAACTACTTCGATCCCTGTCTTGTAGGGGAATTTTGTAACTCTCTGGCAATGCCATATGACAAATTGCGTTCGAATCTCAGGAGAACTTCTTCGAAAATGTGATTCTGTAGCTGTGACATTGTCAGAAGTCACATATTTGGTTTCTGGCAATTCAAGAAAAATAAATTTTATTAAATAAATCAACCAATATGGTTTATATTTCCGTGATGTCATTAAGAGATTTCTTTAAAAAATTAATAAATTGCATTTTCGAACTCATGTGATATGAAAAAAGCTCGATTGGCATTGTCAGGTTTCGAACTCACTTGTGATAATTCCACAAAAATTACAAAATTCCGCTACTGCTACCGTTATGACCTAGACACACTTACGACTTAAACTGAGAGATGACTTAGTGGAAAATTATGGAAACGTAGTTTGACCATTATTTCTACTATAATTACTCTAAGCCGTCTCTCGGCTAATCCTCAGGTGTGTCAAGGCCCTTACTTTACATGGATCGAAAAATATCTTCAGATGCTTCAGAAGAAACAGTACTAAAGTAATTTGGAAATAGTGTTACCACATTCTTTTCAATTGATATTCTCTAACATTTAAAAATCAGAAAAAAATTGTTTATTGAATCAGGAGGATTGGTATGAAGTACTTAAAAACTATTAGAATAATAAAACTTGGTAAAATTTACCTAGATTTCTTTTCTTAGAAAATTAGCCCTCAAATTTGACTCCATCAGGTTTCTTTTCGAAGACCCCTGATGAAGTAAAATTGAGATAATTTTGAAGAAATATGGGTCATCCATCTCCATTAATTTTGATAAGAGAAAATGGAGAAAACCAAAGGCCTCATCTAATGTAAATTAATAATATCTCTATCACAACATTTAATTGATTGAAACTGTTCTAAGTGCATTTGCTTTGTATCAGCATTTGTTGCTAAAGACGCATTATGAAGCGTCGTTTACGATTGCGGACGCAAAGAAAATGTAGTAGGAACAGTTTCATTTTGAGGTGACGATGTTGTTAACTCTTTAAGGACGAGAGGGTCGAAAATTGGGGGTCAGAAAAATAATATTTTCTGGCTTTTTAAGACAAACATACCTTTAGATGGCAGGACCAGCTATATAGAAAGTTGACTTTTTATATTTAGCTATTTGATATCATTATATCATATACATATCGCTCCTTGGAAATTACAAGGGGCCAAGTCAATCTGAGCCATTTTTCAGGAGACAGCATGAAAGATTCAATTTTGTATAAATAATTATCTCAATTAAGTATGTTAATAAAAACAATTTAATTCTTTTCTATTTGTATGAGCATTATTATAAACATCGAAACATACATAATTTTACCTTTCATAATATGTTTTTTTATGAGTTAGCTCTTTGTCATTCTAAATGATGCGCAAATTTTCATGAAATTAGAATGACACGGGATCAACTTGCTTGAGTTGGTCCCTTGTTTCACAAAAAATTGAACGATAAATCTATTTTGTGCCCCTTGACTTCAAACAAAATTATGCAACTGTTCAAAAAGATTAAAGTTTTGAAAAACTTTTCTAATTACGAAATTTAATGATTCATATCATCTGAAATTTTATTAAATTCTCTGTCTGAGGGCATTAAAACCTTAAAATCACCAAAAAGTGAGTTGGCCCCTTGTAATTTCCAAGGAGCGATATATTTATTATGGGCTTAACTCGTATTGCAGTTTATTTTTGAAGGGTGGGGCCTTTTGTAACCGTAAGTAATGGAGGTGGTAACAGTTTTTATAATAGATTTCAAGAGGTACTGCTTCCTTTGTGGGCGTCTTTTTATAGGTTGAATATACTACCAATCGAGATTATTAAGAGAAAAATAAATTAAGTAGGGGGAAGTGGGGCACCTTTGAATTGGGGTATCTTTAAAATTCGGTTTTTTCTCCTATTTTTAACTCTTTCCGGACCACAACATATCCAGCGAACGAATTTCAGTAAAACTCCCTTTATTGTAACTCTTAGTGGTCAAATATGATACTTTTGTAGAGAAAGAATTTTTTCCTCGTCTGGGAAATTGGAAAACTCAAGGGTACTCTCGTCCCCAAAAGAACGAAAAGGAGACAAACTTCAATTTTCCAAAAGCCAATAATATCAATTTTGTGAATCATTTTTGCCTGTCAAATGACTCCTTTACAATGTTGATCACTTAAAAAAGAAGAATTATTGACCAGTATTTTGTGGGATGTCCAGGAAGTGGTCAAGAAGATACCAAATTCCTGCTTGCCAACAGATTCCTCAAAATATTTCACACAATAATACTTTAACACACATTTCTCTCAACACGATGTTATTGTAGACACATTAAGCTTTCTCAAGAGCCAAAAAAACACTTCCTGGACAATCAGAATTCACCAAAATCCGGAAGAATAGGACAAACTTCCCTGAAAGCAATCTCCCTTGCTGCCAAATGTCAAAGTTATCGGCCATATTGGCAAAAATTTCGCTTCCGCTTGGAATTTTCTTACAAGGTTGGTGTCAAAAAGCAAATGGCGGGCATTGGCAGTATAACCTTACATTTGACCTCTAGATGTCTGGGGACGAGAGTACCCACAAAGTTTGAACAAGTTTTTTGAAAATTTAAGAAAAAATTGTTTTCCGAATTTATGCATTCTGTAATTGTTAGTTATCATACTTATTGGAAAAAAGCCGAATTTTAAAGCTGCCCCAATTCAAAACAGCCCTACTTCTCTCTATTGAATTAGATTGTGTGAATTTTCCGCCAAAATTTTCTTCCTTTGTGGTGATTTTTGAAGCCAGTGTGTCGGGACGGGGTGACAACTTAATAGATAATTTGTATTGAAAGGGGATTTTACAGGGGAAAACAGATACATATTAGATGACCGTTTTCCATATAGAGTTTGGAGAAACAGTATTAATGAGGGGTCAGTTTATAGTGAGAACAGAATAGGGGTTATCCACGAGAAGCAAAAGTTTGTAGATAGGATTTTACTTTAAACATTACCGTGAGCTAGCTTGGTAATTTTTTTTTGTCTTGTGTGAACCAAATATGCGTGTAAATATTTCTCAATTTGATTTCGTATCTCTTTTTATTATTCTCTTTGCGAAGATTTGACAAAAGATATTCATCACCCTCTATTTCTCGATATTTTGTAATGCAATTTTTTAATTTTGATTGGAATGGTAGAAACACAGTGAAATGATAGAGAGACATCTATTTTTGTGACCAATAGATTGGGAATTTCGTAGATGTTGGCGAGTAAGGAAAAAATTATGGAAAAATAAAAATTAAATACAAAGAATGCTGAAAAAAAGGGCATTTTCTCATTTAATTTGCTGTGTCT
This sequence comes from Phlebotomus papatasi, assembly GCF_024763615.1. Lineage (NCBI taxonomy): Eukaryota > Metazoa > Arthropoda > Insecta > Diptera > Psychodidae > Phlebotomus > Phlebotomus papatasi. The sequence continues at coordinate 48,166,136 of NC_077223.1, forward strand.
TCTCTGTAATTTTTCCCCTCCCAATATATATTTTTGTATCAAGTCAGAAAAAGAGAAGAGAGAAAAAAATTGTAGCTATGTTTAACACTAGAAATAATGTTTAAGGGAGAATAATAAAATATTGCACATAGAAAAAAAACAACATATTCTTTATTTTAGTGGAGATTTTGATTTCTCTTCACGTAGATTTTACGTAATAATTTTTTTTTCTCTAATTTACGCTTAAAACGTAGTGAAATTGAGGTGTTATTGACATTCGTGAATGAAGTGTAGAAGAAGAAATCGCCTAGAGTCAGGCAATTTATTGATGAGACATTCACTCTTAATTCAAACAATCACGATTTAAAACTGTAAATATAAGATTCATTATTGAATTTCTTAATCCAGATGAAGCATTTAATTGTTAATACATGGCTAAATAGGAAAAGAAAAAAAAACATAATATTAAAGAGGCAAATAAGATAAATTTTGAGGTAATGATGGAAAACCATGTGAAAGAAAAGAAGAAAAATATTATGTATTGCATAATTGTGCTGAGAAAACATTAATATTTCAATCTTAGACACTTAAAGAAAAAAAATGAAAGAAATTGTCCTCCATGTATAGTTTTTCGTGTGTGATAACGTATTAATAGAGGAAACTTGTCTAAAAGAAAAAATCTCATTCAACACAATCAACATCATCATTTATATTGCAAATTAGAATGAAGAAAAAAAGAACTCACTGATGCATCTTAATAACTTAAAGTAAAACTTTTCATGTAACTGTGTGTGTTTGTAATCCTCATGAACAATTTGTAAAAGAAACACAATTTCCAAACATAAAACACTTATTATAAATGTAGAATGATGTTTCCCGGCATTGATAAAGCTGAAAGAGACTTTATTATCCCCTCCATGAAATTATTCGGTTTCAACACTTCCTCTTTTTCCAAAAAAAAAGAATTCAAAATTCCAATCTGTTCTTGCACCAAAAAAAAAGTAAAATATTAAAATAAAGATCAAGCATCAAATACCAAAAGCCTTTTCTCGATGTTTTCCAAATACCGATGAATGAAAAAATAAAAATAAAACCACACGAATTTCACAAATTTGTAGAATTTTCAAAGTGAACGATAAAATTTTTCAAGTAATAAAAAAAAAAGAATATTATTATTAGAAACTTCATGTAAAATCAATGGAAAGAAGCACAAGTAATTATTGTGAGATGGAGATAAAATGAATATATAAAAGTCTGTAAATAGCATAAAATATATATTTACCTTATAAACATAGAATTTGAAAAAAAAGTGAAAAATTGTATAATTAGCAATTAGAATTTGAAAACACAAGCAAGAAAAAAAGTAAAAAATAATAATTGTAGGAGAACAACACATGTGGTGATTTATTTATTTATTTTTGCAACAGCATTCCTTCTTGATAAGTCCCGTGATTACTTCTCTATGATTCTCTCAACGCCTGGAATGTTATATTTTCCGCTGATTAACCCGTGAAAGATTTTCTATCTGTCACGGTCTGATGAACAATACAATTGCTAACTATTAATTGGTTAATCTTCAGGGACTTTAAAATTGGGCGACTTCCTAAATTTCTTCAGAAATCCGCGTACAAAATGACCCCGATACAAAAAGAACATTATCGGGAAATGCAGGAAATTCTAAATGGATAATAAATACAGAAAAATGATCAAGAATTCCTTGAAGAATTCTCCCAAGCGCCTCCGAAGGAAAGACAACAAGGTCATTTAAATGGAATTTGTCGGGAACATCAAACCTTCTGATTACGAAAAGATTGCAGGTCAGTATGATGCACTTTGTTAATAAAAGATGAATTTGTCATCTTCTATTAAACTCTTTAAAAACACCAAGGAGTCTGACAAGTGAAAAAAAGCCAGGGTGAATGAAAAATTCGCGATGTGCTCGAACTCGGTGTCTGAATACCCTCAATTACAATTTTGTACCCATTTTATAAAAGTGCTTCTAAATTGTATAGGGTAAGTGTGCCAAATTCCGGCCAGCTTGCAATTTCGGCCACTTTTTTTGTTCCTCGAATTTCCATGAACTTTTAGATTTCACGTACTCTAGAGATTATACAATGCAAAAGAATAACAAATAATGTAGCTTCGACAAACGATATGGCATGAAAAAGATATTGGAAGAATTCTCGATGGGCAAGGAACTATGAGAATGAAGGTGGCCGAAATAGGGCACCAAAGCTATGTACAGTAGACTCTCGCTTATCCGTGAGAGCGGGACCAAAATGTAATACGGATTTTGAGAGTGATACCCATTAAATTGTTTGAAATTCAACGATATTTTTGTTTACATTGAAAATTTATGGAGTGAATCCTGACCTGACTGAATCCGACAGTCTCTCTAAACATGCGTACTGTCCATAAAAGTTACAGTGAGTAAGAATTACAGTAGATAGAGCACATTTGCTTAACAAAAAAAAAACCCAAAACGGGAACAATGTGTCATCAAAATTTTGAAAATTCAACTGCCTCACGGATTTTTTTTTATGTCACCCGGGAAAAGAGTCCACGGATAAGCGAGAGTCTACTGTATATAATTTTATTCATTTTAAAATGTATTAAGAATGATTTTAAAGTAAATAAAGACGATAAACTGTCTACAAGGTTCTAAGCAACACTCTTACAAAAGAAGAATAAAAAAAATCAATTGGTATTTGTATTTAAAATATTACATTTCAAACTTGAGACTTTGGCGCTTGCATGCAACTATGCCGAAATTTGGCACACTTACCCTACAGAAAAAAAATATTTTGTAAAATTGTTCATAAATGTTTGTGAATTCCTATGGGGGACTTACGAAATTCTCGTAGGGGAAGTGTGCCAAATTTCGGCCAGCTTCTAATTTCGGCCACTTTGAGTGTATTTTCGGCCATGGAAATAAATTAATCATAATTATGTATGTTATTTTCGAATAGTCAATGAATTCATTTTGCTTTTAAATACTTATTAATTTTAGGATGTATTAACACAAAGACCGTTAAATTTTAGGTGTAATTTGAATTTAAATTGCGTTGTAAAAACTCAGTGTAGAAAGAGCCTTACAAAAAATGTGACAGATCGATTATGTTTCTAGCAGTCTTGCGATTTGTGATGAAGTGCAAGAGGTTCCTTCTTCGGTGTTTTAAATGAAAATTGATTAGTTTTCATCGAAGTTTGTTTCTGTTTATGCTAATAGTGAATCAATCTTTAAATTTCGGATGAAATTTTTCAGCTGGATCCTGTATTTCGCGTAAGAAAGTGTATACTTTGTAAGCGTCTCTCCGGTGAGGTACTGTTGCCTATTTTGTGTTCTTTTTTCAATTTATGAGTTCTGCAATGTTCAGAGAAAAAAAACCAACGCTTCTATGAAAAAGATGATGTGGAAAAGGCCTTGGAAGAGTTCAGGAAGGGCAAATTGCTACAGGAATCTGTGCGTAAATTTGAGATGCTACTCTTCAGGTCTTCAGGGCAAATTACACTGAAGATCTCAGGGCTTGTGGGTCATATAAACGTATTAAACTAAATATTAAACTCGTTCCGTTTGACGTTTTGAAATTTTCTACACGTTGCGTTACAAAAGGTGGACAGAAAAAATGTGGCTGGAATTTCACCCAAAGTGGCCGGAATACTTCCCAAAGCAGTGCCCATATTTTTATTATTTTTTCAATATTTTAGGAAGTGATTTAAAGAAATCAAAGATGATAAACTAGTTTTCAAGGTTCCACACAACCCTCCCGAAAAGGAAGCAACAACAAATATCAATATGAATTAAAAATATTGCATTTAAAACTTAGGACTTCGGTGGTTATATGCAACTATGCCGAAATTTGGCACACTTACCCTACCTAAATCTTATAACCCAGAAATAAGTTCGTAATAGTTTACTTTTTTCACGAAAATTTGTTCGTAAACACACAAAAAATGTTCGCAATATTTTGTCATTTGTTCGTAATTTTTTATTTACCTGACAAACATTTTACGAACAAATACGAACAAATGACAAAATGTTACGATTTTTTTGTGTATTTACGAACAAATGTTTGTAAAAGTACAAAAAAATATTCGTCAAATGATCATTTTACGAACAAATGTTTGTGAAAAAAGTACAAACTTTTACGAACTTCTTTGTAGGTTGTACGATTTACGAGCATTTCGTAAGTTCCCAATAAGAATTCACAAACATTTACGAACAATTTTACGAAATATTTTTCCCTGTGGGACAGGAGCAGTCTTATAAATATTTCAGAGAATATGGCGATGTAACTCCCACTTTCATTGAAAAATAGGCACTTTGCTCAAAGTAAATTTTAAGCCAAATGAGAAAAATCGATAGTCGAAAACCTAAATATTTCCTTTTACCAGATGATTTAAACTTGTACTTGGACGAAGGATTTTTGAAAAAAAAAAGGAATGGCAGAGCGTCCCAGGCTTTGCGAGGTGCTCGAACTTATAACTTAGATGCTACCTTAAAAGTACTTACTCACAGTAAAAAAAATAACACTATTATAGTGTGTAATCTTTCACACCACTATTGTAGTGTTAAATTTGGAAAAAGTGTTTAATTTAAAATTGTTTAATTTAAAGTTGTTGAATTTCAAGATGTTGAATATGGAATTGTTGAATTTAAAAATTGTTGAATTTTTATGTGTAAACTCAAAAATTGTTGAATTCTGTTTATTGTTGAATTTTCTTTTCATTTCGAAGATTTTTATTTTTTTTACCTTTTTAGACATTTTTATTGGATTTTACCGTTTTTCATGTACTCGGAATCCCCCCTAATGCGAAATGATTACATTTGATGCTCAGATCTTCACGATATACTTATTATGCATATAAATATTTGATGTTCCATAAAGATAAATCCATTGATAAATACCATAAAGTTGTGTATTTTTTCACACTATAATAATTTGAAAAACTGTAATCATATTATAATAGTGATAATTTTTAGAACTTGTCAAACAGTTTTAAAACACGAAACATTGTTGAAAAATGTTTATGATTATAACACTGAGAAATTTTTACACAGATCGCAATTAAATAATTAATTTATCCGATTTCACACTATTATAGTGTTAAAATTTTACACATTTTCAAATTAAACAACGTTGTTGAAAATTTTTCAACTATATAATAGTGGTGATTTTCAATCACGTGACAATAAATTACCAAATTATTGTGTAGTTTTTAAACATTTTTAAATTAAAGAACTAAAATGGTCGATTTTACACTTATTAGTTCAATAATAATGGAAAAGTTGACTGTCGGAGTCAATTTGGGTCCAAGTTGACTCTATCGGAATCCGTACACACAGAAAAATTTTGACTCTAAATTTAGCAATATATAAGATCCTGGGAACTTAAATTGGACGTGAATCCCCGAGGCGTTTAAGTTTAGAAGCTCTGAGCGAAAGAAATGGGCTAGAATCCCTAGCTCTTTCAAGTTAAGAGATCGGGAACTTAAGTTCAGCATTAGCTGGAAAATGAAAAATGTCTACGGATTTGCAAATTGCAACTAAAACTAAATGATCAAGGATTTAGAATTAGGGCATTGGCATTCATTGGATGGGATTTGAAATTAAATTCCTGGGTGTTTCTCTTTAAGAATTTTCCATTTTTTTGTGTGCAGAGTAAAAAAATAGCTGTTGTCTCTATTAGAGATTGACTCTATCGGGGGTTGACTCTATCGAGGTCCCACTGTGCTTTGTTCAATTACGAGTTTAACTGAGTTTAACTAAGCAATTGTGACTACCGCAAATTAAGTTTCTTAAAAAAAGCTTCGAGAATCATTTCCTATAGGCTGAATATTTAATTTTTTTAATTGAAAATTTTAGAAAATATAGTCTTAAATGTTACACTTTTATATGCTTAAGAACTTGTATTATTTTTTTTCTTTTGTCGAACAAATATACAGAAGAAAACGTGTTGTTTTCTAGACTTCTTTATCTAAGCAACTAAGCCCTTGCTAAATCTTTTAAGCACGAGAGGGTCAAAAATTGGGAGTCAGGATTCAGAAAAAATAAAATTTTATGTATTTTTTTTATAGCAAAGCAATTTTAGATGACCGTAGAAGTTCATTTTTCGGTCATTGGTGATCCAATCATCCTTAAAGGATTGAAGGTTGGTATTATGCTTTGTTTTCAGTATTTTAAGAGATAGTAGCTCATATTTAATCTCCTTTAAAAACTTTTTTCTCGTCATAATTTAGTTATAAAACGTATGTAAGTGAACATTCGCTGGATTCTGATATAAATTTTTAAGTCTTAAATCTTTAAATCGGTCTTTAAATGCTAATTTGCATAATTTGATAAAGACCTTTACTCTTAAAGTACCAAACTTCACAACAATATCGAAGCAGAAATAAATATTCTAAAATCCTTTACAATTTCTAATACTTAGAGCTGATCGAAAGGGTACATGAATTCTTTCGTCTGCTTTTGGACTCAAAATACCCAAAGAAAAATATTTTTTATTTCATAAAAACAAGTTCGTTTTTTGACTATTATAGAATCGATAAAAATACGATTCTCATGGAAAATTATAAACTAAGTCCAATGCTTTTGATCAAAAAAACATGAAATTGGTTTGGAGCATATGCTGCGGTCCTGAAATCTTTTATTACATTTTTTATCATATTAGAGTAAAAGAAGCATCACATTTTCCCACCTGTTGCAGTTTTAGTAATATTTTTAAAATACATTTGAATTGTAGCAATTATAGTAACTTAAAAAATAAAAATTGTCATGAAAAAATAGTATGTATAGAGCAGTGAAAAAGACAAGTTCATTTAGAGAGAGTGAATAAATTGTGATTTGAGTGTAAAAAGTGTATTCCAAAGTGACAAGGAAACAAAGAGGACATTCATCCGGTGCTGCAAACCGGATGATGTTGGTTCTCTATCGATACATTAATTTCTGTCTGCAGGTAAACCATTTTTAAACACCGCCTGTACGTGATTTTTCCTCCGAATTCGAAACATTTGATGAAGAGAATCCATCCCAAAAACGTAATTTTCCTTTCTGAAATCACATTTGTTGTACTTTTTCTCAATTTTAGGCACTATACATTTTTTTTTAAATAAATCTATAAAAATGTATGCATTGCAGATAAGAATACTTCCTTAATTATGAATTGTCAATCTGTGAGTGAATTATTATTGATCCTTATTATTGAATTTATTTATTTGAATGAATTTTTGAATTTTTGAAGCTTTGAGAAAAAAATTAAACTAAGATTCTGTACCTTAAAATAATTTTCCGATCATTTACCTTAATAAAGTTCTGTGAATCTCCTATATTCACGAGCATGAGGATTTTGCAAAACATTTTTTTCTTTTTGAGGGATTTCTAAATCCCTCAAAAGATCGCCCAAAAACCTAGAAGAGTGTTACAATTGAATTTTGGATAAATATTACCTTATCGGTCTATAAATGATTGAAACTAGTTCATACTTATCAGAGAATTCAAGACCTTTTCAACGAGCATAAGCATGATGTTTATTGATTGAGGAATAGTCTCATTTTTAAGTCTTAATTAGGAAACCGGTAATATGAATGAGGGTGAAGGGGAGGAGTGAAAAAAATTGAAAAACTAATGGGAGGGTCCCCCGAAGTTTTGTTGTCACTAACTTAAAAACTTTCGCCTGAAGCTCTAGTAACGGATAGATGAATCAGGCGGACAATCCTATTTCGCAGAAATCGTTTCAAGCAAAGATAAGCTGTGAAAACTGCTCTTCGGGTGTGTTAAAAAAAAGTTAAAAAAAATTGAGAAATTACACCTCTCTCGGTAATTACACTTGAAATTACAGCTCACTCTTATCATCAGAAACTGTCACACTGTGTGCACAAGAGTCAGGAACCGGCAATCCAAAGCATTTAATTTTTAATTCTATGATACCGAATTTGCCTAATTGCAAGTTTTAGAGAATTTTGAATTCTTTGAGAGGCTCCAGAAGTTTAAAGAAACCAAACCTCTGTAGGTAGGATTAACCTAGATGCAAGGGAGAGATATTTGTGTGCAAATGTGTACACCACTTCCAGGCACTTCCACGATTTGTATGGAAGAGGCCTTCGTACTTCCAAAACTTCGCAATACTCTCGAAAATGTGGCAATACTTCCAGCACTTCTTGCACTTCATGCACTTCTCATACTTAGAAATAAGTAATTTATTTAATATGATGACCAATCTAATTACGTAAACTCTTTAAAAATCTCAAGAAATTAATTTTTACACATATTTTTAAAATTTTTCTTATATTTTGATTTTCTACCGCCAGATAAAGGGGTATCAACATATTTTGAAATTTCCTAAGAGACTATTGAAGCTACTTTTAGAAAATAGAGTTTCTTAAAAACGTAATCTCGTTTGTAATATTATTGAAACTGTACTGAAAAATCTGCAAGATTCTAAAAGTACGAGTGCAACAACTAATTCAGCACTTCACACGTATCTTCACTTTTTATTAAGTTTGATTCTAACTCTGGTGTCAAAATTCTTTCAAATTAAAAGGAACGGTTTTTGATGATTTTCTAATCATTTTTTGCAACAAGCTGGGCTATTTTGTAGTCCTAGGTTTTTTTTAATCTTTTTCGCTATTGTTATATTAGATCAATTTCTCATCACCTGTCGACAATAATTCCAGAAAAGGTTCTTCACTGCAGCGTAAGGAAAGTGTACCACGGATCGGAATGTTAAGAAACATGCTCCATATTTAGCTGAAAGTATGAGCCCCAAAACAATATTTGGTAGTTTTTTATATTCCATTTCATACATTAGTGATCCAATTAACTATTTCCGTGTATTTACACTTTTGTTATTCACGGAAATTACTAATATATCAGTTTAAATTTAAATACAAGGATGCAGAGTGTTCCACAGTTAGGAAGGGGGTGAGCCACGGATCAACAGACGCTTTTGATGAGGATTTTTCTGCTTTTTTGGCATCAAAATCACTCCATAAGGCTCCAGTGAAGCTTTTTCGTCACCTTTATACTTTGTACTGTATATTCACATGAAAAAACTTTTAAAATTGTCAATCCTAATGAAATTTTCACTTGTAAATAGATCTTTCACAACAAAAATATCCAATAATGGCCATGAAGATGACCTGAGAGCGCTGAGCGCAATTTTTACGAACACAAATGTGCCTATCCGAGGAATAAATGGAACAAAACGTACTTGTTCGCAAAGAATAATATATTTTCCATTTTTATTGTCGACATAAATAAAAAGGTGCACTGATGTGAAATTAGAATTACTAAGTATTAATTTTTTAATTAACACAGTTTTAAAAACTTCAACAAACCTTTTCAGTTTGCCGCCCGAAGTAAAAATCTTAATTACAGTAGAGTCTCGCTATAGGCCATCGCTCTATAGTCCACAATTTATCGACCGTTGATTTCAAAACACTGATTTTATGTTAGGTTATGTTTTTTGTACGCAACAAGCATAATTATTTTAATATTTTTGGCAAACTTTATTAAGTAGTTGTGATAATTGTGATCCATAATGAAGAGAGCAAGGACAAGTACCACAATCGCAAAGAAAGTGGAAGCCGTCGAGCAATTTCAATACTAAAAGTCGTTGAGAATTTTAAAAAATTACATGGACTATAGTGCGACCCAAGTGTCAAATCTGAAACCAAATATGGACTATAACGAGACTCTACTGTAAAAGTAACGTAGTCTGAAAAAAAAACGTAATTAGACAAAAAAAAACTTTATATTTGAGCACTTCCACTTACAAAGACTTCCAAGCACTTCATTTTCACCTGTACACCACTTCCAACCCTAATATCTCCCCCTTGCTTAGATGGTATATTTCTCTTTAATTTATTATTAAAGTGATAGTAAATCTTTTAGTTTCGTGGGATCGATTCAGGCATTTTCATTCTTCTTAATTAATTTCAAAATCGGAATTCTAGTCTGAATAAAAGTCAAAATTTAAATACAAATCAATGTAATAAAGATTTTCAGGATTTTTTTTTTCAGTTTTTCGGCTTAACTTTCCTTTTTGATAAATTGAAAGACGGCCAAAAAACCCCTTTCTTCAGTAAGGTAAATTTGTTTCAGCCACAAAATGAAACTTCTCTTCTTTGTTACTTTGCCAAAAGCTCAGCCTATGTGAATGAAATATCTTAAGGAAAATTTAGAAAATTTATGATGTGACAAATCGCTGTCACGAGACAATTTACAGATGTTGAAGAGGTTGAAGAGCATAATGTAGATGTAGAGCAAGAAAACAATGAATCCGTTGACGAGAGGCATTTGTTGGAATTAACATAAAGTCACAGTGTAATACAAGATCAATACCAAAGTGTTGATTTCCACCCACATGTCCCAATTTTCACGATCATTCTGTTTATTCATTGTCTTTGGCTTCTGCTTCTATTTTTCCATTTTATGCGTTCGCCCAAACAATCAATGGCCAGTAATATGACTGTGATCGTGAAATTCTTATGCCACACCACCAAAAATTCCTCATGCGTGAACCACGTGAATTGTTGGGATGATCGCGAAGCCCAGAGTTGTGATTGTGAACCCCGTGCCTGTGATCATGTCGCGATCGCCAAAGTGAATGGCTGTTTGGCATGTGGTGAACGAGCTCGCGCACACATTGGAAAGATCACACCAAGGGGTACTCAAATGTAGGAAAATTTCTCACAATATCATGTTTAAATGATCATAAGATTATTTCTAGTGATCGTGTAAGTTTATGTCCCCTTGAATAACATTTTAAAATTCCCTCGTCGGCGGCATCTCAGCTCGCGTCGCTCTCTCTCAGTTGGAAAAGACAGTCGCCGGAGATCGATGCAGCAGCTGTGATCGTACCGATCATACATAAGTGCAAATTATTTTTATTCACTGTTACTTATTGCATAAATATTGTGTCGTGCGAAATGGTGCAATTTTGCTGAGTGCCTCACTTTTGTGTATATATATCTGCCAGCATATTTTTCCCTTTGCAACTGTTTGACCTCAAAAAAAACCCTCTTTGGGGGCATTTCCATTGTCCATATGGTGGAGAAAAAGGCCAAGATCGCTCTTGTCTTTGCTTCAGAGCTCCCCCTTGATCACAGTGGAAATTTCTTCAAGGTGAAAATTGGCGTGATTGGTGTTCTGGTAAAGCTTTAGTAAAGATTATTATGTGAAGAATTTTGTGGAAAAAAAAATAATTTTGCAATTAAAATTGTCTAAAATGTGGTTAAATGTGTTGTACATGGTGGATTAAAAATAAAATTCACTTTCATAAATATTTATTCATTTGATCGTGCAAAGTCCGCCATATGCAGGTCTGTCGCGATCGCGATCGTGTGACGTGATTTGTGCGTGTGGGTGTCTTGAGGAGAAAGTCGTCAATCGTCATATTGGGTTGAATCTTACGACATTATCCTCATCAAGAGGGGGCCAGTTTTGAGACCCCAACACCTATGATTTCTTCTCCGGAAGATCACATGATCAAGTGGGAAGTTTTCTTTCCGATAGATGTTCACCGAGTGAACAAAGTGCCTTTTGTGGAAATAAGGATCACACAGTTGGACAATATTTACTGATCGTGATCGTGTGAGATAAATATTTGACCGGAATGTCCGGGAGTGGATCACCGGTTGCCGGCTATGAGGCGCCGTCGGACACAATCTCGCCGGCGCGCAAGCAAGCAGCCAGGCGCCTTCTCAAACTCTCCATCCCTAAATTACAACCCAATAGTGCTGAGCAGTGCCGTCAACCCATGTCCGCTACAGCTTCTGGGAATTCCCAAATCGGCCGGATGTCGACCAGATCCGCACGAACAGCACTGCCAATCGAGAATCCCGAAAGTGGGCCGTTTATCGTGTCCAGTCCACCAATTTCTGTGCGAACTGGCCACCAGACACCCGTGACGCCAATCAATACAGCGGATGTCGTTAGCGTTTCCTCGGCGGGATCTTCGCCGGGCGCCAGAGGCAGCCCACGCTCCTTCCCTCGCTTTGTTAGCTTCACAGCCGCCGATGAGGTGAGTGTCCAATACACAGCCATTTCGCAATGCAATCATCCGTTTATTGGGTTTATTGATATTCCCAATTCTGGGAAATATTCAATAATTTTCTCATTTGTTACATGAAAGACATTTTTAAGAGAGTACACACTAGAGACCTGCACGGGTCGGGTTTTAGGGTTTTTTCCAACCCGCACCCGCAGTGAATTTGATCTGTACCCGACCCGACCCGTTGAAATTTAGTGCTATCCGACCCGGCCCGACCCGCAATTCAAAAATTAATACCCGTGTCCGACCCGACCCGCAAGAAATGTAAATTTACCCGTCTTTTTACTTATTAACCCGAAAAACAGTAATACGGTATTTTGGTTTCATTAACACGATTAACAAATTATTTGGACTATTTGGACAGTAAAACGATTCAATTTACTCAGTAAAATATAAAATTTCATTTTAATAAAAATAAAAACCTAAGATTAACTTTTTAAGAACGAGATGCTTTTTTTCTGACCGAAAATCAACTATAAAAAAGAAAATAATAAACAATTTTTTATCTTTATGGATTATAGGGACAAAATAGCCTAAAAATTTAAGTCATTTTTCTCACCATACCAGTAAATAATTTTCACTCTAATGGAATATGTTATATATGAGTAGGGGAAACTGGGGCACCATCAAACACGGGGTACCACCAAACACTAATTATTATTTCTACTTGGATTATCTCGACCATTTCTTCAGTGGACAAGCATCCCCCATAGTGTCTATAAATTCCTATAGGTCTTATGATCTGAACTCGAATATGCGATTGAAAAATCGCAGTGTTTGGTGGTACCCCAGTTTCCCCTGATTGTGGTTTTTCTATTCCCAGAAGGGTTTTGCTTAAAAAATTGTGCATTCATTAGAAAATTCGTCACTTTATAGCTTAAATATTTACTATATAGCAGATATTTGGAAATTTGCACAAAATTATCCTAGATACCTACAACCTTCTACTTTATGATTACATACAAACATTACAAAGAAATAATTTTAGGTAGACAAGAAAAATTACACTGTGCAACAAAATGAAAACTTTTTCCGTGCGATTTCAAATGACCGGTATTTTCGGATTCCTTGGTGTCTCCTGAGTGATAACTCCGAAGAAAGTTATGGTCTATCACGTCTAGTTTCTGAGCTAGATTAAGATGAAAATCTTTAAGAAATTGGTTAGAAATATTTTATGAAATTTGTTTTTCTCTCAAAAATGGTACATCCTGGGATGTTGGCGTCAAAGGATGACTCAAGGATGTGTAGAGGAGGACTCAAGGAAAATTTTCCTGGAACAAACCATATCCCTATCTCCTCATTTTCCCTGAAGTATTTCAGATTCTCCTCATAAATCTCTAAATATCCTTAAATCCATTAAAAGGATGCATAGGACGACTTGCATCGTTTACAAAAATATTCTCCTGAACATCATAGGATGATAAAACTTTCCATTATCCCCAGAAATTATGCATTTGAATTACTTTTAAACATGTGGACAACTCAAGAAATCCAGTTCTCTCGCCATCACCACTAAAAATCTTTAAGATATTATAGGAAGAAATATTTTATTAAACATATTTTATCCAAATAACAGTACATCGTAGGATGTTAGTATGGTGTTAATGTCAAAGGACATTTTGTGGAGGGGGACTCAAGGAAGATTTTCCTAGAAAAAAACTATATCCCTATTTCTTTTTCCCTGTGATTTTCTAGTTTTTCCATTTAAATCGCTGAATATCCTTCAAATTCATGAAAAGGATTGTTTGTAAGGACACGACTCCCATATATAAAAATTCTTCTGAAAAAAAAAGTAAGGATCTCTAAAGATCTTAGGATGCTAAAAGTATCGTTATCTAGAAATTACATACACAAAAAAATTAACATTTTTTAAAAAATTTATGTTCTTTTTATGCTATAACAATATTTATAAAATATTATGTGGAATTTACGAAAAGAGCAGAATTAATTTAGTTCAATTAACTCCAAGAAGAGAAGTCTCACTAATCATACTTATTGGTATAGTGCATTCGCAATGATAAAATATTACTCAAACAGCAGTTATAAATCAGTACAATAAAATATTTATCAGTGATTTAAATTTGGCCACATTGTATACAATGTAATGGAGAGATTAAGAGTAAAGAGTAAATGAGCAGATAAACCAATAACCCAAGAAAAGCTATGAAAGTTACAAATGAGTAAATATAGTGATCAAATATATGCTGCAGCATACTATTTCATAAATATTGTTATAGCATAAAAAGAACATAAATTTTCTGCGGTATAATGTTATTTTTTTTATTTTTTTGTGTATATAATTTCTAGATAACGATACTTTTAGCATCCTAAGATCTTCAGAGATCCTTACTCTTTTTTTCAGAAGAATTTTTATATATGGGAGTGGTGTCCTTACAAACAATCCTTTTCATGAATTTGAAGGATGATCAGCGATTTAAATGGAAAAACTAGAAAATCACAGGGGAAAAAGAAATAGGGATATAGTTTTTTTCTAGGAAAATCTTCCTTGAGTCCCCCTCCACAGAATGTCCTTCGACATTAACACCATACTATTATTATTAATCGTATCGAGATATTTATTACAAGGTAATCATTTTTACAATGCGTTATATCCCGTGTTGGAAGAATCTGCGAAGTCCATTGTAGACCGCCCAGGAGCGCCTTCCCGTAGTGTGGTGAATGCTTCTTCCATGCTCCCGGAGTTGTTGGGCGAGGCGGTGCATTTTTATTACGTTATATCACAGTGAAAATGTCTTTTTCTTAACATTCAGATCTTTTGCACCGGGCGGGACTCGAACTCACAACAGTGAATCGAGCCAGGGAATCGATCCGCCCAAGAGCCAACGGTCTTGCCTATTGCGCCACTGATTCCCCAACACCATACTAACATCCTACGATGTACTGTTATTTGGATAAAATATGTTTAATAAAATATTTCTTCCTATAATATCTTAAAGATTTTTAGTGGTGATGGCGAGAGAACTGGATTTCTTGAGTTGTCGACATGTTCAAAAGTAATTCAAATGCATAATTTCTGGGGATAATGGAAAGTTTTATGATCCTATGATGTTCAGGAGAATATTTTTGTAAACGATGCAAGTCGTCCTATGCATACTTTTAATGGATTTATTTTATTTTGGAAAATCATTTCTCGAGTGCTTCACGTAGATTTAATAAATTTTATTGAAAAAAATAAAGGAAATTCAGCAAAGAAATACATTTTGTATTTAATTTTCTGTTTGGTATTCTGCGTTTGGACTCTGAAATCTGCATACGTCACATGAAATTTTCTTTCCAACAATGCAATGTTCCAAAGGAATCTAATTCTTTATTTCAAAGTTGCCCCAAGAGACATTACTAATAATTTGCTAATTTATAAAAAAAGAACAATTTATGGTAGATCCAATTATTTGTGATAATCATTTATGCATATTGACCTTTTATCCTCTGAAGCAGATCTTAGTCTGGAAATTTGAGCGGAAAATTCTATAACTTTTTTGAGTTCCAATACAATATTTTTAGTGATGATAACTACAAAATTTGCAAGAAATTTTTGACTTCGTAGAGTTTTAAAAGTATATTAAAGGAAGCACTATTTGAAGATTTTCATGATTTTTCGTGCAGTATTATGAAAAGAAATTAATGAAAAACAAATGACAGAGAATGGGCGTCCTATCACGAAACATCAGCTGTCCAAAATTACAAGCAAAGTGTTCAGAATAACACTCAAAATGTCCATAAAATAGTACTTTTAAGAATGTCTATATTTTTATTCATTTTTTATGCATTAAGAATTATTCAAGAAAACGTTTCAAATGTTTTTAAAGAAAACTTTAGATGTTAATTACTTTTTCCTTGATCGCTGGAGAAAATCTGAGAAAAAAGGTTTTGAGAAAAAGCGTTTCCAATTTTCTACTGTCTATCTTTTCTAAGGGTGCGCTCGGCTTCTCAGAGTAATAATTTCGATAATTTTACTCTTTAAAGACGATTGAAACACTAGTTGCCCATAAAGAAACTGGTTTTTCCTGACAATATAAAGTTATGCTTTTTGTGAGAATTTTACGAACTTCAATTTAATATTAATTGTATTTATGTACGGAAAATCGTCAATTAGAGCAAGCGACACTCAAAAATCACCCAGTTTTTTCTCACTCAGTGGAGATAGGAAAAATTCCTGTCTCCACCCGGAATCGAAATGGAGACCAGTAGGGGAATTCTGTAATTTTGAGCTTTTTTTGTCATATAATATGAGTTCTAAAATGCAATTCATTGAATTTTTAATGAAATCCCTTTACTTGATGATTTTATGAAAATACAGTACGTATTGGTTGATTTGTTTAACAAAATTCATTGTCATTTGAATTGTCAGAAATCTCAAATATGTGACTTCTGACAATGCCACGTGAGCTGAAATGGCAATGTCACGGCTACAGAATCGCATTTTCGAAAAAGCTCTCCAAAGATTCGAACCCAATTTGTCATATGGCATTGCCAGAGCGTTACAGAATTCCCCTCCTGGATTGACCCTCTGATCTTAAACATATCTCCAGAAGAAACTTATAGTCCATTACGCCAAGTTTCTGTGATATCTTGAGGTGGAGGTTCTTAAGAAATCTGTAGAATTATTTTATGAAACTTGCTTTCTTTTCTCATAACGGTACATCGTAAGTTTTTGGTGCATAAGATTAGTTTTTAGAGAAGAACCCAAGGAATAATTTCCCAAAACAAATCTTATCTCTATCATTTCATTCTCTCTATGATTTTTCATATTTTTTCCACAAATCCTTAGAAAGTATATCCTTTTAACAAAAATATTTTCCTTGAAATAAGAGTTAGGGCCACTGAAGTTCCTAATGAATAGTATTGAATTCGAATTGATACTTAGGGTCGAATAACGCACCGTTATCAAGAATTTTTTAACAAGTTCAAAGCATAATGGTTTTATAAGAATCTCCAGAGAATTTATCTCGTTTTGCAAGAACATTTCTGAACAGAGGATATGTAATGCTATATGTGATTCTTTTCACGAATTTGAAAGATATTCAAAGATTTGAGGAAAATCTCGTAAAGAGCATGTTTTCTGTCGGTTCGTTTTGTCAAACTTTGTCAAAATAATATAACAATTATATTTGATTATTTCCACAAAAAAATGGTCGGATAATTTTTTAAACAATACCCGAAAATTTCGAGATAATTATCCGTGACCCGCCCGACCCGCAGATTTTATAGATAAAACCCGCCCGACCCGCAAGTTTTCGCGGGTACCCGCGGGTCGGGTCGGGTGCGGGTCGGATATGCAGGTCTCTAGTACACACATAGAGGAAACTGGGGCACCAGTAAACACGGGGTAACACCAAACATTAATTTTTATTTCTAAACTACTTGGACTATCTCGACCATTTCTTCAGTGGACAAGCATCCCTATAGTGCCTTTCCTATAGGTCTTATCCTCTGAAGTCGAATATCCGATTAAAAAATCGCAGTGTTTGGTGGTGCCCCAGTTTCCCCTAATTAAAATCAGCAGAAGTAAAAAAAAGTTAAAAAAAAACATTATTTCCAATTGTGATCCAAAACCACGGATATTTTAATTATGCATATGGTCCCCGTTGCCCTAACTCAGGCTTAACATATCTTCATTATACGGGCTTCAGACATAAGATTTCTCCACATGGCTTAACTTCTTTAATTTTTTATTAGGAAAGATAGTTGGAAAACTCTAGGCTTAGGATTGGACACTATAAGGACAAAATGATCCATATAAGATTTTGAAAAATCATATACCATTGTCAACTTTAAAAATGTACAAATCCACCATTTGCCTCTCAAATGACATGACTTCAAAATGTCACCGGTTTACATTAAGTTGGTTGCATGTTTTGACCATTTTGAATTAGTTTTTTAAATGAGGCAACAAACATTTGATTTTTCAAAAATGACCAACTTTTGGAAAACAATTATTTTTGATATGAAATAAAATTAATTTTTTTTTTGAAAAATATGAATAATATCTACGGATTACAGGGAACTCATCTGCAAAAAGAAAAATTTGAAAAAGTATTTTTTTCTATCATTTTTTTCACTTGTTTTCTCAAACATGCATTAGGCAACAAACTATTGACACCCACTGTATATCGCTCCTTGGAAAATACAAAGGGTCAACTCACTTTTTTGCGATTTTGAGATTCCAATGCACTTAGAAAGACAATTTAATAAATTTTCAGATGATATAAAAGTCATTAAATTTTGTTATTAGAAAAGTTTTTCAAAATTTTAATCTTTTTGATTACTTGCATAATTTTGTTTGAAGTAAAGGGGCACAAAATATATTCATCGTTCAAATTTTTGTGAAACAGTGGACTAACTCAAGCAAGTTGATCCCTTGTCATTCAAATTTCAGCAAAATTTGCGCATCATTTAGAACGACAAGGAGATGATAACTCATTGAAAAACATATTTTGAAAGGTAAAAATATAAAAGTTTCGATGTTTACATTAGTGCTCATACAAATAGAAAAGAAATAAATTGTTTTTGTTCAGTCATTAAATTGAGATACTTATTTACACAAAATTGAATCTTTCATGCTGTCTCTTGAAAAATGGCCGAAAATTAGTTGGCTCCTTGTAATTTCCAAGGAGCGATATATTTCGACTTCTTACACCCCAAGGGGTTATTTTAAGGAAATTAGGAAATCAGAAGTTTCGAGTTTTTTTGACGTCTTTGTCGGTGGGTCCGTCAGTCTGTTCATCCGGTCGTTACCAGGCCTAGACCTCAAACGGTTAGAGATAGAGACTTGGGATCTTCGCCACCCCCCCCCCATAAGATGACCTTATTGCACACTCCTTATTGTCCCCCACCTCCTTCCCCAACAAAACCATATTTTTTGAGGATTGTTCGAAAAACACGTCGTCGTGCGATGTTTTTCGTTCATGAATTCTGTTGACTCATTCCTAATAATTAGTAACGGTTTTTCAAGGTCAAAAATTTATAAGGTTTATACTCAATTCTGGGATTATGCACATTTTCGGGACCGAAAATATACGCGAAATGGCATTATGCATTGATAAAATTGGGGATCTCAGTAGTGGCGCAATAGGCAAGAAGACCGTTAGCTCTTGGGCGGATCGATTCCTGGCTTGACTCACAGTTGTTGTGAGTTGGAGTCCCGCCAGGTGCAAAGGTCTGAATGTCTCATTTAGACAATTTTCAAATGTAATAATAACGTAATATAATGCACTGCCTTCGCCCAGCAACTCCGTGAGCATGGAAGAAGCATCCACATCACGGGAAGACGCTCCAGGCGGTTTACAAACGGACTTAGCTTACACCGAGAAAATGTGGATGATAAAATTTACCATCCTCCATACAAAATTCTAATGGCCGGATAGTAAAAAAGTCACCCAGCAAACGCGATATTAAATTGGACTGTCAAAAATTGTAGAATCTATTGCATGGATATAGGATAGTAAATTTTAAAATGTCAAGATGGTAGATTCTAAAGGAAAGTTTCTATGGAGGATGGTATTTTCTACTATCTTTTGAGGCAGTAGAATTTAAAGACACGATTTGTAGAAAATACCATCCAAATTTTTCTCGGTGTATAGTTCCCGGCGAGTGGCCTTCAAAGTTGAAGCCAATTTCTTACTTTCACATACAAATTCGTATGGGAATTTTTTTGCACTCGTGATCGTTATGCTAAGTATTTAAAAAGTGAGAAGTTTTTCCGTATTATAAGATACCTTTCCGTATGGAGGGATAAAATATACTAAATTTTTGTTTAAATAAATTTTTTCGTTGGAGCACTGTGAGCTGAGTCCGAGATCAATTTAGGAATTGGCTTCAAATAGCTCCAAAAGGCCAACTTGACAGGTGCTTGGACTTAGAAGATTCTTCCAATACGAGAATTGACATTGTAAAAATGATTACCTTGTAATACAATATCTCGATACGATTAATAATAACAATTGAGAAAATTTGCATACTTTCAGGAGATTTCTTGAAGGTCGACATAAAGGTGTATTTCAAAAATTATTACACAAATTTACTCCCAATTGTAGGCAAACATGCATAATTTTAAGTGCATAAACCCGGGACTGAGTATATGAAAGGCTCAAGCGAGTGTATTTCTCAACGGATCTGGGCTCGTTTAAAAGATCTTGGAGTTCCTGGACTAAATTTCTGAAGAAAAGTCTGAACTGGTTCCAATCTGCTGTAAACCGGTAATGAATCGGTAATGAACCGGTAATGAACCGATTATGAACTCATAAATAATTTTTGTCTGAAAATAAATCCTATTAATTTTCAGCTACTTTGGGCGATCTTTTGAGTGATTTATGAACCGGTAAAATTTTTTTGTGAATCAATAAATCACATGTAGCATCGAAGTTACGTGTTCGACCATTTCGCTAAGCATGGAACGCCTTGTCACCCCGTTTTAAATATAGACTTTATTGTAAGAATTTCACTTGATCCAGTGAGTGCCCTTATTTTCCACATAGAATTCTTCAATAATTTAAAAATTTTATTCTGAAAAAAAAAATGTAATAAAAAATATGTAGTCTTTTCAAAGTTTCTGCGACAAGAGACTATAATCATTAATGTGATCTAATCAGCTATCGCGAACAATTTTTGTTGACGGAGTTGTCCTGTTCAACTCCCTTCCCTTGCATGCCAGATCCTCACTGGCTGGTATTGCTAGATTCTACCAGATCGAGTAGGGCTAATCTTGGATTTCTGATTTTCTTGCCTATTAATTTTATATGTCTTTGCTTGTAACTTTCTTTTTATTCCTCTAATCAAACTATGTATGTAAGAGGGGCGGACCCTATCAGCTTTGATTAAAATAAATAATAATAATAATAATAATTGCGTTATATCAGTAATCCCGATGTTGTTAGTCCCAGGCCTCTCTATAATATTGCATCATTCAAATCTAATCTAAAAAAAGGCGATCACCCTGCTTTTGTTATATTCCTTGTACTTAAATTTGAAATCTATTAATGAATAATTTAAAAATATAAATAACTGTAGAACTAAAAAAAACTACTTTTGATAAGCTAATCTGAATCAGTTGACTGCAGTTCGTTACATATTACGACATATTATATGAACACGCAAAGCATAATACAAATCCAAAAGATTTTAAAAGAATGTATAAAAGACTAACACCTTTTCTTGTGGAATAACCAGATGAATCCAGATTCCTGATGGATAAATCTTCTCATCAATAAAACAGCATTCTTATTCAATTTGTCAGTTAACTCAACAATATTTTCGGCATCAATTACGTGATGTGATCTTCTCATGACGTTATGAAAATAAGAGATCCACCTGAAATTCTCTGGTGAATATTTAAGAGTGATTCACAACAAGTGGCATCTGCCCAATTATTGAGTTATTTTCCTTTCATCCCTCACTCAAATAAATTGTATATCTTTGGTGTGTGAAAATTTATTGAAAATATTTGTGATCGCGTCACCTCGAGAGTGGATCAGTTTCTCATTCATATGGCCGATGAGTTTTTATAAGAAAACAATCTCTGGTGGTGGGAAGTATATTATTTATTTGAGCAATAACCCACGGGAATTCCTGCAATTTTCAATCAAACTGCCGGTTTATTGAGAATTCTGGGAGTGATATTTCTGAATTCAACGAACTACATATAGAGATCATTAGATTTTAATCACCCATCAAATGAAATTATATTAAAGTGAAATTTCTGGGAAACTTCACTTTTTCCCACAAATATACGTCAGTGTTCTTTGCCAACTCACAGTTCACCCAGCGATCGTGCTTAAAATTCAAAATATCAGCAAAATTTATGAAGTCATTGGCAAATTGCTATTCTTCGGCTACAAATCGAATGATCAATACTACCACATACAAATTTCCCAAATTGAAAATGGGTATAGAAAAACATGAGACATTTTTTATACACTATATAAATTTGATGATGATCAAACTTTTGGCCTCAGTAGGATCTCTCCCAGACACTCAATTGTTAGTTGAGCTCGGAAATTTAGAGGAACAGCACGTGATCCTCTCTTATTTTTTTTTTGAATTTGTTTACACTTAACACCTCACAAGAAATCACTTTACACCTCAAATTGGAAGACGGAAGGTCTCTCATGGAATGTGCTTGAGATCAGTTGCTCTGGTAGTTTTATCTCGATCGCACGGAAGTTCGGCCAATAATATTAAATGTGGTGATCGTGTGAAATGGTGAAGATTATTATAGAAGATATGGGCAATCGTGAGAGTTTATGCAATCGCAGTGATGTGACAAATAATGTGACATCTATACCAGGAAATTATTCCCCGAAAACACCAAAAAGTTCTCAAAATCATTTAAATGCAATAAATAAAATTAATCAGTGTATTGTTGAAGAGCCAGTGCAAACTTCTAAAGAGCCAAATAAGGTAAAGAAAATAGTATTTCCCAACAATTAAAGTGGAAAAAAATTACAGAAAAAAGTAATACTTCAGTAGGTAGGGTAAGTGTGCCAAATTCCGGCCAGCTTGCAATTTCGGCCACTTTTTTTGTTCCTCGAATTTCCATGAACTTTTAGATTTTACGTACTCTAGACATTATACAATGCAAAAGAATAGCAAAAAATGTAGTTTCGACAAACGAGATGACGTGAAAAAGATAATGGAAGAATTCCCGAAGGGCAAGGAACTATGAGAATGAAGGTGGCCGAAATAGGGCACCAAAGCTATGTCTATATCTTTACTCATTTTAAAATGTATTAAGAATGATTTTAGAGTAAATAAAGACGGTAAACTCTTTACAAGGATCCAAGCAACACTCTTACAAAAGAAAAAAGAAAAAAAATCAATTTGTATTTAAAATATTTCATTTCAAACTTGACACTTTGATGCTTGCATGCAACTATGCCGAAATTTGGCACATTTACCCTATATGTTGCTCACTTGGCAAATTTGTGACTAAATTTAGAATCACTGTATTTCTGTTGCTTGTGTTTAAAAGAACATTTAATGAATTGAGCCTCCAAGAAGCACTCTCTTTGTTTACAGATGGTGATCGCTTGAAATACTCTCGTGATTTTTATTGCCAAAGCTTTCTTTAAATTTGCTACTAATTGGTATATTCTTTGAATAAGTATAAAGAAAATCAGTCTGTGTCTGTACAATTCTTAAGGAGAAATTCATTGAACTACTCTATAAGTTAAACTTTTCTGAATTTTTTTTATCAAAATTACCACTAAAAGCGTTTAAATCAAAATTGCATTGGAAACGTTGTAAAAGAAACTTTCTTGGCAAAAGCCCTTATTCTTCTATGGGAAGATGTTATTTTTATTATTATTATTAATATTATTATTATTAATATTTATTTTAGATATTTTTTCGGGATTAAGGAAGTACATTAAAGAAATCTCTTATGATGTACTTGTACATTCATTCATTATTTTTTACCCGTTTATCCTTAATAGGGCCTTGACACGTCTAGTTTAGACTAGATCTAGACTAGATCTAGGCCACGACATCTAGTTTAGACTATCACGTCTCCTTGTTTCGGTACAAACTTTAGGAAGACTTATTCGGGGTCGATTTCAATTAAATTAAATTTTGGCATAATTAAATTTGATATTGATTTGGCATTAATGTAACATACTTTTGAAAGAAATTAATGAGATCTCTTCTGAGATGTATCCTTTACGTACGCTTCAAAACATATTTAAAAAATTTAAACAGTTTCTTAGTCAAAAAACCTTCGAATTTATTTTCAAAATTTCGCAAAAACGAAATATTTGAACGAATGGGGGAAAATGAAGTTAATCCACTCAAGCTTTGATGACTTATTGTTAAATTTGTTGAGTTTCAGCTAAAGGTCTTAAAGAAATTTGAAGTTTTTATATTAGAGATCTTTGTAAGAGCTTTGAATTTGCATTATGCGGCTGATTTAAAGACTTAAAAATCAAAAACTATATAGGGGAAAGCGCGCTACCTTCGGACGATTCAAGCTTCGGACAATTCAACTTTTTCTCTATGTTCCTTATAGATTTCACCTATAGTTCTTTTCTGAAAATTTGAGACATTGGACTAGCTATTAAAATATAATATTATAATGGGCCAAATTCATTTACAAGACATTGAAAAAAATGATTTGTACGAAGCATAAATCGTCGAAAGTTGGCGTGCTTTCCCCTAAGGCGGTCTTCAGACTAGAGGTTTAGCCCAGTTCCCAAAGGTCTCAAAATCCTGAATAGCGAGTAATTTTATTGCTTTTTAAGAATTTATTGGTCTCTTATCCTTAATAAATCCAATCCTAAGATGAATTTTTCCAAAGAATCGTAATTGATAAGAAATTAGAACAGTTAAGCCATATGGCTATGTCTTAGGTCTGAAGCCCGTATAACATTTCCTTAGGATTGGAGTGTATAATTCTTTGAATCATAAGACAGTGAAATTATATTATTTAAAACAAATAAATTGTAATATTGCTCCCTTTATGACTGTGCAATACAGACGAATTTTTAATAGTCAAAAAAAAAATGTTTTTACTTGAATTTTGAATTATACAACTTTTTTGCACTGGGAAAACTAAGAAAAGTGTCATTGTTGGACAGACCTTATCATTTAAAATTGACCGTTTTTCAAGGTAAATTTACAGATATCTGACTTAAGTAAAATCTAATCTTGGGCAATTATATTGAATTATGGTTTTGATAATTCATACAGTAATAAAATATAAGAACAGTCTTTCATTAGATTTATTGAATTACACTTTAAATTTTTGAATTGTGAATTATTGAATTATACTACAATTAAACTATCATAAATATCTGAAAACATGTTAAACAGACTGATTTGCAATTTTAAGTAAGAAACTCTCTTATAAGATTGGAGTATGAAAAAGTTCACCCTTTTTGAAAACATTGCGATTTAATTTTACCCTTTTGCTTTTTCTGTGAAATATTCGGATTTCTCCTTTAAATCATTTTGAGGAATTTAAGATATTTCCGGCAAAGAGAGAGTCTCTTTGTGTCTGTAAAAGATCTTGTCCACGAAATCTTATCGCTAAAACACATTCAAAGAAGCCCCTCGCTGAATCGCCATCGGCTCCTCTGGACATTCCACGAAGCTATAGCTTCAGTTGCTTAAAGAACATCTTAGTGATATTTACGCGCAACAGTCTCGCCAATCTTCCTCAATTCATAATTCTTTCACTATCTTTTTGCTATTTCATAACGTACTTGCGTTAAAAATTTGATAGCTGAATAGTTCTTTTTTGTGATCTTTGCTCAGGGTTTTTTTTCTGTATTCTTAGAGATACTCAAAGTTATTGAGAATATGTTTGTCAATTTATCTATAAATTGATAAAAGTAGATGATTGAACTCCTAGTACAATCACACTCGAACGGTGGGATCAATATTCGTTGAGAAGTGAAGGTGTTCCTCTTGAAATCATCAAACGTTTAGTGAAATTTCCATATGAATTGCATTGTGTAAAAGTGGATTTTTTTCTGTTTAAATTTAAACGACAATACAAAGCCTCTATCTAAATTGCCAATCTTATGTGATTTTGCCTAAAGAGTGGTGAGGACAATAAAAAAAGGCGTTAGAGGAAAGAAGATGCAAACTGCTCCTCCTCGACACAAATTCAGAAGGGCATCAGCACCGAGCCCCGAAATGACTCTCTACACCAATTGGAGCCTCCGCAATCGACGACTGCACGCAGACACTGTATGAGATTATTCATTTTAATTGCTAATTCACTCATCGTCAGGTTAAAATGTCTTCCATACGGCTCAATTGATTTATTAGTTGGTGGAAGGTTATTTTAAACCCAGGTGCTAAATTGTCGTTTCAGTCAATTGCTATCCGCTTTTTCTCGCAGCTGTGGTGACACGAATGAAAAACTACGAAAAGCGTGTTTTTATCATATTTTGAAGTAAAAGCTATGACTAAAAAAAGGGCGGTAGAGTGTCCCAGGCTTTGCGAAATGCTCGAACTCGTGATTTAGATCCTGTACCTTAAAAGTACTTTCGCATCACTTACCGTTTACCGGAACTCAACCGATATGAATCGATACATAAATCACTGAGATTCTACAAAATAGTTTAAAGAGTGATAAAAATTATATTCGAACAAAAATTACTTATCGGTAAATAACCGGTTCATTACCTGTTCACAATCGATTTGAACTGACTTATAAATCACTCAAAATATTATATTTCCCAAAATACACCTCAGGAGTAATTTAATTGAATTTCGTATAAAAATTATTTATCTGTTATGAATCGGTACATTACCGATTCAAAACTGATTGGAACTAGTTCAGTTTTGTCGGAAATTCCAAGGCCGTTCCAACTGACTCAGACTGGGGCAAAAAGTCACGAATCTAAAATTTCTAATCCAGGATAGCGGCTTAATTTTTTCTCCATAGATAGCCTCCGTAGACCTTCTTCAATGTCGTAAGTCTCTTAGTTAGAATTCAAACAAGGAATTTAGAAAATAAAAAATATCGAAATTTTTGGTCCTATTTTTGAAATATTTTCCTTGCAGAAGATATCAATTATTAGGGTGGAATCACCAGTTCTCGCCAGTGCCCCACTTCTCGCCACTTACATTGAAATCACTATTTTTCGCAATTTATGAAATAAATGAGTCGCAATTTTTTTGTATTGTTTCTGCTTCTACGCATAGAATCGAAAAATAATAATTATTCCTTTTGGATTCACGATTTTGATCACTTTTTAGAGCAATATTTTAAGCAAGTGCATCGAATCCAAAATCTCTTACCAAATGTACTAAGTGTCGTCAAATTTTCATCAGGCCAAAAATACCTATATGGGTAAATAATTTGTCTATTGAATATTTAATTGCACTTGTGGAATACATAAAATTTGTATTTAGTCAATTAATATTTCATTTTATATTATTTTTGTATAAAAATGAGGCATGGCGAGAAGTGGTAATATTCTGGAATTGATTTTACCATCTGTCGTCATATCTTTTCAATAGGCGACGCTAACTTCACTTCGTACATTCTCAGTTGTCAAATCTGCATTGTTTACTTTCTGCAAAAGCCCCATAATTTGATTTCTCAAATAAAAGTGAAGAAAAATCATTTAAAGAGAGTAATAATAAAGTGATCACAAGGAAAGAGAAATGGTGAATGTATTCTTTTCCATAGCATTGCCTAAAATAACCGAGTGTGGTTCTTTTCAAGTGGGTGGCGAGAAGTGGTTACAAATTTTACAAAACTGGCGAAAAGTGGTAAAAAGTGGCGACGAAATGGTTATTTTTGCATTATTAATAAAAATCAGTTTCTTAAGTAGTCCAGCGTTATGTTCAAGGATTATTGTTTTCACGTATCTAGAGCTAATACATCTAAGTAACTTTTTGTCAAATTTGACTTATCTTGTAACAAGGATTCAAAAGTTATGATTAAATGAATTTAATTTTTTCCTAAACATGGCGATAGCCGGTTATTCCACCCTACCCACTTATTTTTCAAAATTGATGCACTGATGATTATTTCCTAAATGATTTGGATTCTTTTAATATACGAAGCCGCAATCTATTTTAGAATTTTACAAAGATTTTTTTTTCTCTAGAAATCTTTAACTCTGGCTTCTCTTCAAATGTCAAATAAATCTTTCGCCTTTTTTCTCTAGAAATCTTTTTATTAAAAACGACCACTTGGGGTAAAAAGTAACAAAAGGTATGGGGCAAAAAGTAAGAAAAACCGAAGCAATTTCAGATGTTTTACGGCTAAAAGAAACGTTATTTCCATGTATCACCGCTTGTTGTTTGCATTGGTCAAACGATTTGCAGAATATTGGGTTGTTTTTTTCTCTAAAATAGCTTGAAATGCGCATTTCTCGTTCATATAGAGAAAACGGTGTTTTAGAAAGGTGGAGAGGAATAAATTTCCAATGAAACATCTAGGTATTTTTTTACATTTACGGAAGCCCGTAATAAAGCGAATCAAAATGTTATAATACCCTATGCGTGGTACTATTTGCCCCAGCATTTTTAAGAATGGTCACAAAATTACCTTTTTAAAAAACTGCTCTATAAGTGTAATTTCCTTATGGCGCTGGCACATCTTTTCAATTGAGTAAAATTCAATCATTTGAAATTTCACTTTCACTCTTTCAAACTAAAATAAGATATTTTTATCTCTTTCTCTAAAATGAAATTTGAAATTGAAAATAAAATTGAAATTTCAAATTTTATTTGACAGAAAGAGATAATTATATCTTATTTCAGTTTGAAGGAGTAAGAGGTGAAATTTCAATCGATTGAATTTTATTCAATTAAAAAAATATGCCACTATCATTACAAAATACAGGAAAATGACTTTCACAAAGTTGTAGAGCGGTAAATTTTCTATAAAATTGGGGTAATTACAAATTTCTGGGGCTTTCGGATAGATTGTAAAAAAATAAATAAAATATCCGTCTTGTAACTTTTGGCCCCAGTCTCCCCTACTCTAATAAATAGTTTTGATGATAATTCTTTTGATTTTAAAACATATTCCGTAAAATTATATAAATGTTTTTTTTTTCAAATATGTATGTGACATTGGATTTTTGAAAATTGAAACGCATTAGGAAAAAATAAAGAGGATAATCAATGCTTGGAAACGATCCATCAACAGAGTTTAAAATAAGAACAAAAACACTCAAAACGAGGTTTATTGTTTGACAAATATTTAACACAACTTTACACCCACAATGCACAAATATTCCTTCCTTAACATCTGTCGACCGATACCAATTTTCATTATATTGAAATTGGTCATTTCTGTTGAAAATGATTGATAGAGACATTCCACCAAGTAAATTAATTTATCCATCTAACTATCTCTTAAATGATTTGCTATAACATTTATTTGGAGTCATGCTCTGAAGTCATAGGTTTAAAGTCAAGATTGGTCAATGAGGGCAATATCGGACGACAAGTGTTAAAAAAAACATATGTTATGTACAAATATATACATTGGTCAGGAAGTACACTATAGAGTCACGGTAAAATACGAAAATCTTGGATAAACAGTCAAGAAGGGTGAGACAAGAAATTACGATAAACATTTCTGTTTTTTTTTTTGGTCGATATTTTACGCATCATTTTACACGTCCCACTTGAA
The DNA here is from genome assembly GCF_024763615.1 of Phlebotomus papatasi. Taxonomy (NCBI): domain Eukaryota; kingdom Metazoa; phylum Arthropoda; class Insecta; order Diptera; family Psychodidae; genus Phlebotomus; species Phlebotomus papatasi. The sequence goes on from NC_077223.1 coordinate 48,195,287, forward strand.
GATCATTTAAATCATCTGTAATGTCTCGAATTTTACAGCATTTCACATAAATAACATGATTAGGTCTTTTCTGGTGGTGATCGTTAAAAGTTTTCTGCATTGAGGATTCCAAAATATAAATTCGTCTTACTTATTGGATATTTTCGGTTGGGATATTTTTCAGGAAGAAAAGAACACCCGCAATTCTCAGAATCAATTCGTTTATACAAATCTGCGAGATTTCAGTTTTATTTTTCACGATTTTTATGGGAGTATTTTTGGGTTGGTTTGTGAGAACAACAACAACAACAAAAAAAAACATTCTTTTGCGAAGTACCGGTGGGTGGTTAAATGAACTTCTCAGTAGCATCTTTATTGCTTGGAGTGAAAGATTTTTCCATTTAGGATGCGAAAAAATGTATCCGCAGTCGTGAGTGAAAGAAAAAAAAATGTGTCTAATTCTGATGTGTGGCATTTGGCGCCAAGATTCTCAACTTTTAGCCGTCCTCACTATATGTGAAAACATCACGTCTTACCATTTGCACGGTTTTTTTCACAAAAGGCACTGAGAGACACGCAGAAATGCATAAATTAAGTTGAACACTAAGCGGTGCAAAGAAAATGAGACAACTAAGGAAAAGGAATTTCCATTGATCGCAACGCGAAAACATTTTTATCAACAATGGTCTCTTGAAAAAAAAAAAAGAAATAACACAAAACCATCCAATATTGGCAATGTACACTGAGAGAAATCCGAAAAAGTCAAAATAACATTCGGGAAATGTTAATTTTACCCTGCATTATAGATCCGAAATCGGTGTAAATATTACCCTTTTTAGGTGTATTGGGGGTTAAAATTACCCTTTTTCATGTTAATTTTACCCTTAAAAAGGTGTAAAATTAACATTAAAAAATGTTGATATATTTTTAGACCTAAAAAGTGTTAAAGTTACGAGGAAAAAAAGTTAATCGCACCCTCTTTTTTTTTCTGAGTGTAGTGGGAATCGATTGGTAAAGAAATTCACTGGGTCTCAAGGAATTCTATAATAGAAATCAATTTATCAATGTTTCCTGATTAGATGCTAATGTATGGTTTATGTCAAGAGTGGAGGCATCAATTGTACTCTTTTGGGAACCGCTGAGTAAGAATTAATTGATTATATATTCGCCAAGTCTCGGTTTAATGTCTCTTCTTGGAAATGCAACACCAAGCCCACCCCAATGGCATTAATTAAAAAGAATATACAAAATTTGCCAGTTCATTTGACGTCATGGAGGAATATTTGATGAGAGTTTCAAGAATTTATATGCCATACTTTATAATTTTCACCATTAGTCTAATGGTTTGGGCAAATACCAAAATATTTTGTATTACGTTTTTCAAATAAGTGAAATAATCTTTAAATGCCCTTTCTATTAATAGTGCTTATAACAAAGTAGAGAGAATGATTGAATACAATAAAACAATTTACTTCGAACTAAACAATTACAACATTTGATGCAAAAGAGACAAATGGTTGAAATGTAATGCCAGAATATTATTTTATTGAGTTATAAGCAGTTGTGAGAACATTAACCTTTCAAACTAAATTTGTGTTTGAGACACATATTTTGCAATAGCGTTTCTTTTCATTATGTGAATATATATCAACTTTAATTGTTGCTCCAATTTTACCAGTCACACTTTTCAATTAGATTTAACAGCAATCTCTCCCTCAAGTCTATACGTTTGCACTTTTTTTTTCCTTATCTATGTTCTATATTGAACTTCATTTCTTAAGAGGCGACAAAAAGACGGTGCGATAATTGCCACATAAAAAACTGGCAAATTTAGTAAGAGAACACCAGACGCAGGGAAAGAAAATATGGTCTATTGAATTATGGGAAAAATGGGAAAAAGGAATAATTTCTCGGTTTCAAGTATAATTTCGTCTCAATATGATTTACGAGGTCTCATTGAGGAGTAAAGAAGTACAATCTGCGTATAGCATTCCAGTCATTTCGAGTCGAGAGCAAATCAAAGAATTCTTATAGAAGACGCCTGACTACTAACTAAATCAACTCTCTTCGCACTCGTCCTCACAGAGGCGAATTTTGGGGAGAAATTCAAATCTGATGAAAATATGTGTGAAAACTATAACCACCCATACTTAAAGAAAACCACTTTGGAGGATATAGCAAGAATGCGTCTCTGGGGAAAAGTCTAGACGGTGAAAGTCGATACAAGACCGGAAATAGCAGAGGTTCATTCATATATTATTTGTCGTAGAGATGAGCGCGAAAAGGTGTTGAGTAAAGCTCCTTTTGAAATACAAGAAAATTTTAATTAAAAGTACTTAATGGGCGACAAAAGGCAAAGAATTTTTTTTACGGAATTAGAGAAAAAGTTAAGGACCTTTTAAAATACTGGACATACTGTTCCTTTGTCAAATTCGGTCGTCGAACTATTGTCCATCTCCCTGGGTATTTCCATGTGTTGAAAACAACAATGTGTATGAATTATTTTATGGATTTCACGACATACGGGAGTGGCTGTAAAATGCAAATGTTCTGGCGGCACCAATTTTTTTTTGAACAACAAATGAATATTGCGCCCAAAACTTGCCACATTTTCTGTAAAATTATTTGTGTATTATTATAATTATAAGTATTGAAATTTATTTGCAATCCTCGAAAATTAACGAATATTTGCACAGAAAGAGACAAAATGTCAGTTACAGCAGTTTTTTTTCCCATATACAACCAAAGCGGGTTATTTTGATGTGGAAATTGGAAAACCCAAATTTGTAATCAAACAAGACCGCAACAGAAATCAAGTAATTATTTTAGGTCTGTTTATTAGCAATGGAATCACTCGAATCACTGCTAGTTGCATCCTTATGTGTCATTGTATGCACGAAGCGTCATTGATTCCTTTTAAGATTCTGACCACTTTAATAGGGGTTTTGATGGGATCTGTGGTAAAAAAAACTCTTCACTTTGCACGATGGTTAAACGAAATTATATTGATTGCTTTGACTTTAAAAAATTAGGTCATACTTAAAAAAATTAAAATTTGAAAGTTATAGTGGAGACTGGGGCAAAAAGTCACAAAACGGATATTTTATTTTTTTTACAAGTTTCTCGAGTGCCCCAGAAATTTCTAATTAGTGCAGTTTTATAGGAAATTTACTGCTCTACAACTTTGTGGAAGTCATTTTCCTCTATTTTGTAAGGAAATACATTTATCGAGCTGCTTTCTAAAAGGTAATTTTGTGATCATTCTCAAAAATGCTGGGGCAAATAGTACCACGCGTAGGGTATTATAACATTTTAATTCGCTTTATTTCGGGCTTCCGTAAAAGTAAAAAAAAAATACCTAGAGGACATATTTTCATAGAAAATTTATTCCTCTACACCTTTTTAAAACACAGTTTTCTGTATCTGAACGTGAAAAGTGCTTTTCAAGCTATTTTAGAAAAAAACAAACAAGGGACTGCTAATCGTTTGACGTTTCTTCTTGCCGAGAGACATAAGAAATTGTTTCGGTCTTTGTTACTTTTTGCTCCATACCTTTTGTTACTTTTTACCCCAAGTGGTCGTTTTTAATAAAAGGATTTCTGGAGAAAAGAATCTTTGTAAAATTCTAAAATTGATAGTGGTTTCGTATTCAAAGAATCCAAATCATTTAGGAAATATTTACCAGTGCATCTATTTTGGGAAATAAGTAGGTAATAATTGTTATCTTCTGCAAGGAAAATATTTCAAAAACAGGCCTAAAAATTTCAACATTTTTTATTTTCTAAGTTTCTTGTGCGAATTCTAAGAAATTTACGACATTGAAGAAGGTCTATGGAGGCTATCTATGGAAAAAAATAAGCCGCTATATCTCTTTTATCTTGGAAGATATTGAATTTTCAAATTTTCAATTTGTGACTTTTTGCCCCAGTCTCCCCTAGTCTATAAATTGAATCCTAATGTTTATTAAGATCTTTATTCTCATATTATCGGTAGTGCGTCATAATATTCAAAAGAGAACAGCGTTGATCTGGAGTTCTAATTTATTGCTATGTCTGTCTAATCATAAAAGGGTTTTAAGTACCCCGTTCTTATAGGAAATTTATCCATCTACCTATAGCAATACCAAAATAAAATAATTTATTAGTAAAAACGTAAATTTATCTAGCAAAAATTTAAATTTGTGAAATGGGGTGTATTTAGTAAAAGTTATAACACTCTTACTTAGTGGTAAAAAGGTTAGAGGAAACTGGGGCACCATCGAACACTGGGTACCGACGTTTTAATTAGATATTGGACTTTAAACGATGAGATCTGTATGAATTCATAGATACTATAGAACTCCTTGTCCACTGAAGAAATTATTGTCATAGTCCAAGTAGTTTAGAAATAAATATTTGTGTTCGGTGCGCTACTCTTTGTTCAGTAGTGCCCCAGTTTCTCCTATAAATTTTATCGCTAGATTTTTTTATTTTATTTATAGTCCATAAAATATATTGTGAAATTTATTTAATTAAAATTAATATTCATAAAAATAATAAAATAATTCAAAAAGGTCTCAAATTTTCAATATTTTTCTATTTTGTGCATATATCTTTTGGAAGTCTCTTAAAATTTTAGACTTTTAGGCACTTTTTTGATGCTTAAGGTAAAAATTTGAAGCATAGACTTCTTTTATGCACATAGAAAAATTTTGACTCTAAATTTAAGAATATATAATATGAGATCCTGGGAACTTAAATTGGGCGTGAATCCCCGAGGCGTTTAAGTTTAGAAGCTCTGAGCGAAAGAAATGGGCTAGAATCCCTAACTCTTTCAAGTTAAGAGATCGGGAACTTAACAGCATTAGCTGGAATATGAAAAATGTCTACAGATTTGCAACTAAAACTAAATGATCAAAGGATTTAGAATTAGGGCATTGGCATTCATTGGATGGGATTTGAAATTAAATTCCTGGGTATTTCTGTTTAAGAATTTTCCATTTTTCTGTGTGTGGTGACAAAGCGTTTCAAAGGGAAGAAGAGCGGTGGAAGATAAAGGTCATGCTAATGGTCCTTCGGGTCAAACGAAAGTCTCAAGTCGCTATCTTTAACCGTTCGGCTTCTAAATGTGATGAGAGCTAGATGGATCAGATCGACGGATGAGTGATGGAAAACATTTTGACATAATTTTTTAGAATTCGTTTCATTCGAGAAAAAAGTTAAAAAGTGGTCCCTTGGGGATGATAGTTAGAAATTTTAGGGGGTTAAGAAATCAAGAGATTATTTTCTTCTTCTTTACAACACATCATTACCATTATATCTTAACACACCAATTTATCACACCAGTAACCTTTTTATCACAAATCTAAAAATTATACACGCTCTTTCGGTATGAGTTCGAACAGAAGAACGGTTTAGTACGATTTAATTTTTATGTATTCCTTTTCTATATCATAAGATTAAAATGCTACAATCTTAGCTATTTTTAACTTTTGCAAACAAAGTCAGTGAATACGTTTTTAATTAATTCATGTGGCAAAATATTTATGAGCATCATCTTTATATATTGAATTATTTTCGTTTCCACTTGCTTTTTTTATTAATGCTGATTTATCCCTCTATAGTGGAAAATTCTATAATTTAAAAAACTGAGAGAAGTATTTATTTTACAAAAGTTACAATGGGTTAAGACTTTGGATTAAAAACATCCATTTGAAAACGACAATGTTTGCGAATGAAACCGAAAGACCGTCGATCGTTGAATGTTTTCAATTCATGGCACGAGCCAGTTGCTATCATATTCTTGCTGCCCCACCGCATTTCCCCACAATATCTATCCACTGATCACGTATAGAACCACGATCCACCAACGACGTCAAGACTCACGAAAGTCCACACGAGAGAGTTTGTTCTTCGTATTGAGAATATTAAGTGGTACTTTTGTATCGACAACTTTTTAGTAGTTCAAACTCAACTCTCGTCCGAATAGCACGTTTTAAGGTTTACTTCTTGAGTTATGGAATTTGGTCATAAATAAGAAGAAAAAAAAAGTTTATCGGAATTCGCCAAAGTATTGCGATATGATGTTAGATGTTTTTAATCAAACATTACAAGGTGTATTTTGTGATAATTGGAGGAATTGAATTACTAATAGGAAGCAGACACAATAGAGTCAACTTTCTGTTATTCATGTAATTATTGCCTCTGAGTTGACTTTTCATATTTCCCGTGAAATTTGATAAGACGGTGATAACTCTCACGATTTTTTTTTCTGTGCGGGTGAACTCAACTCAAAAGTATCAGTGGCAGTTCAATTCTCTATTGCGCTGCTAATAGATTCCTCGAGTGAAAATCCACGTTGAATATAATCAATAGAAATGTGCTACAATTTGCATTAAAGAATATATTTTAGTGTTGAGAGAAAATTTGCCAAGTGTTGTAATTTTCTCAAGTGTACATATTTATTGCCCCATTCATTGGACAGACAGCAACTTTTTGTGAAAAAAAAGTATTTTTTGCGTTTTTTTTATTAAACAAGCACCACAGAAAAAAATTCTGGTGTTTGCCCAAGATTCAATATTTGGTGTGTATTTTTAGTGTTCTATCTGTTACTGAAAGAATCTTGTAAAGAATTGCTTCTGAGAATTTTTCTCCGATTGACGTCTGCAAGAAAAGTGCTAATTTCGGATACGAGTTAATAAATTTTCTTTGCAAAAAGAACAACCACAATGGTTGTCCATCGAAATCCACCACCACCGGCCAGATCCAAGTTTCTCATGGGCACCTCAAGACAGGTAAATAAGACGCAATCTTGCTCCATCGGGTTTCTCCTCCTTCTTGGCAAATGCCCAAAACTTTTTCACCATGTTCAAAATATCATACAAAATGTTCTTAATCACAGCGATTTGCATGAAAATATCATTTAACTCTTGGTCTGTGTCCCACAGAGTTGCTCAACTTTAACGTTGAAACTGTGATTCCACCATTCATTGTCTCTCTTGTTTGATTAAACTTAGATTACCGCACAAATAGTCTCAGAAAATAGTCTGATTCCAACAAGATTTTTCTATAAGAGTTTCTTAATTGCTCCAGACTCCGCTCAAGAATGATTCATCCCAAATGATCTTCCTCAATGTCAGAGAAATTCATTAATATCGCGAGATGGTATTTTTTCGATGATTTGCCCGTGAATTCCACGAAAGAAACTCCATGGAGCCGGATGATTCACACTCTGGAGCGTGATAGAGAAAATGTGCGACAACACTTTTGATTCATCCACTTCATTCATAAAAATCCTCATATACAAACTTCAACGATATAGAAGAGGTAATTGAGCTCAATTCCTCGTTATAGCTATGCAGTTATAAGGCAGAAAAGACGGGCTGTGGGCAAATAGTGCTTTGACTTGTAATTGAAAACATTCTGTGTTCGATTTGTGTTGGTGTCTTCAGCAATTTCATTCGATATTATACTGACCCAGGGCAATTTATCGTGGAAATGATTTTTGTTAATTTTTTTTTCTCGAACTGAAAGAGAATTTTGGATTCATATTCACATACATAATTCATTTCTTAAGGGAGCTGATGATTTGTACAGCATATGCTTCGTTATACGGGTTTCAGATCTAGGGTTTATCCTAGTCACTGAAGTGATATCTCAATAAGCAAGTTTATTGCAAGGATCAAGGCAAGGATCTTGTAATTAAAGGGAATCGATATAATATAACAGATTCCTGCTTTATATTATTGATCGTATCGAGATATACAGTGGCGGCCAAAATAATAGAATCACCTCCGCAAAGACCACCATTTTACCTTTATCTTTTTTGCTTATTCCAATTCGTTGAAATAATTTTGATATAGAAATGTTCAAATAATTACCTTACGTCAAATAAGTATTGTTCTGGCCGCGAGAGGTCTCTATTTCCACGGAATACATCAATAGTGAAATTTGGTTTGAACAACACGATAAGACCACTTTCATTTAAATTAAAGAATGTGGTCTATAAATCGTATAAGTTTAAATAAAGCTATATTTAGAAACCATAAATGACAGTTTTCCAATTTTTTTTGGCCAAACTGAATTTTACTATTGACGTATTCAGTGTAAAACTAGTCCCTGGCGAGTGGTCTTCAAAGTTGAAGCCAATTTCTTACTTTCACATACAAATGCGTATGGGAATTTTTCTGCACTCGTGATCGTTATGCTAAATATTTAAAAAGTGAGAAGTTTTTCCGTATTATAAGGTACCTTTTCGTATGGAGGGACAAATATACTAAATTTTTGTTTAAATACATTTTTTCCTTGGAACACTGTGAGCTGAGTCCGAGATCAATTTAGGAATTGGCTTCAAATAGCTCCATATAAAAAGGCCAACTTGCCAGGAGCTTGGTGTAAAATAATGACTCCTAGCGGCTAAAACAACCCTTATTCTACGATTCTAATAATTTGAATATTTCTACTTCAGTATTATATCAACAAATTCGGAAAAAAATACAAAAGTTAAAAAAAATATAAGCTTTGCAATGTGATTCTATTATTTTGGCCGCCAGTGTATTTATTACAATTCAATCATGTTGTCGTATATCCCGCGTTGGAAGATTTTGTTGATCGTAGATAGCCCAGGAGCGCCTTCTCCGCAATATGGATGCTTCTTCCATGCTCAGAGAATGTTTTGGGCAGAGGAGGTACATTTTTATTACATTTTATCACAGTGAAAATGTCTTTTTCTGACATTCAGTTGCTTGCACCGGGCGGGACTCGAACTCACAACTTTGGGAGTCGAGTCAGAGATCTCATCCGCCCAAGACCTAGGTCTTGCCTATTGCACCACTGAGATCCCCATTCCTGCATTAAGATTACTTGTATTTTAAATAAGGAATCACACCTAAAATCTCAAATATACGGGAACAGGGCTAAACCTGTAGTTTGAAAACTGCTTCTGAAGGCAAACTTTTATTTTCGTTTACAATTAACTGCATTTTTTATTGCTCTTAAAAAAGAGAGCAGTTATATAATTCGCTTTTTTCCCAACTAGTCATCGCTCGGTTAAACGGTAAGAAATATCGACTTCCGGACTTCAATGACCCCCCCCCATAAGTGGACATTATCTCGTATGGTCTCTTTTCCCTTTTGCCCTAACCCCCTCCATCCCACCAAAAACCATGTTTTTTGGTTTTTTTCTCAAAATTGGCCCAAGCTTATTCAATGATTTTTGCATATGTTTTGGAGGTACCCCAGCCAGGCACACGCACCTAATACCCGAAAATTCTTAATTTTGAATTATTGAAAGTCAAAGGTTAATCACTTTGGACGGCTCATTTTTCATTTTAGGAAATGTTAGAGGTCAAAATCAAAAACCCTCTTAACCCTTTAAGAAAGAGAAATTTTTCACTTAACGAAAATCAACAATTAAGGTGAAACCGATAAAAAATTCAATGACACGCCTTATATCTAACCTTGGAAAATCCGATAGTCGGATTCTGTGTGGTCGATTAGAACCTAACCCATAACATTTAAAAAGTTTTCCTGAAAACGCCATAGCGAATGATTATTTTCGTTTTTGCGAAAAATACTATGTACAGTTATTTTGATTTTTAGTGCCAATAAGTTTTTGCTTAAAAAATTTGAATTATAAAAGAATATTAAAATTTATTCGTCAATATGAGTTTTCGAAAATTTCTTACATTTGAGCCTAAATACTTACAACATAGCAAATAATTGCAGATTTGCAAAAAAAATATAATAGATTCGTACAATCTTCTACTTTGCAATTATGTAGAAACTTTAGGTAAAAAATGACTTAATATATTTAGAAAAAATGAAAAAAAAATCATCTTTTCTATGGGACACAGATGGGATAAGGGAATGGGTGTTCCAATTTCCAATTGTTCTTAAATAGTTAACCCTTTAAGGACGAATGGGTCACCGGTGACCCAAAAATGAAAATTTTTCTACGACCTTCTAAAATTATATTTTGCTCTAAAAAGTCAGAAAAGTGATTTTTCTGACCCTCTCGTCCTTAACCCTTTAAGGACGAGAAGGTCAAAAATTGGGGATCGGAAATAATCACTTTTTCTGACTTTTTAGAGCAAAACATACCTTTAGACGGCCGAAAGAATAATTTCATTTTTGGGTCACTGGTGACCCAATCGTCCTTAAAGGGTTAAAGGGTTAATTGAGTATTTCACCAATTTGGATAAGGATAATTTTTTGTTTGAGCTAAAAAATCCATTCTATATACAATATAAGATCCAATACCAACCAATATTAACAATATTCTTAACTGTTTTGAACAAAAATAGTGATATTTTTAAAAACGTACACTGCGAAGGTTTTATTTTGTCTTATTCTCGGACAGAAAATTCTGGCCTATCTGTAATTTTACCCTGTCGACTGTTTCAGTCGACCAACATATCTTCTGAAATTGAATGAATGCGGAATACAATTATAATTTTCGTGTTTTCTCATTCCGAGATCGATGGGTCGAACTTTATTTTACGAATAAAGAATCTCATCGTACCAATTGAATTTACCGAATTTAACTATCGAATATGTACGCAGGCAAAAACTCATTCCGAAATTTTCTCTAAAGAATTTTAACTACCACAAGCTGATTTAGACTTATCTATCTTAATTAGACTTAATGAAATTCAATTCAAATCTGACGTGTCGAGATTCGTATTTAAAGGATTTTAGAATCAATGGAATGGAGATTGCTTAGTAGAAATTCAGGATTTGAGTCAGTGTTTCATCATTTTCCCGTCTACAATTTTCGATCGTGCTAACATCTTTTTCTTATGCATTCTTCAAAGATTCCAAATCAGTTTGATTGCGATTTCCTTTTGAAGTCATGAAATCATCACAGCCAAATGTATGTATGTATAAATTTTAAGTAATGCATTATCGTTTTAGTATTTCCTTATCAAATCAAGTTGAAAAATATACACATGCCGAAAATGAGTCTCTTCCAAACCTTTTCCAAGTATTCTCACCTGCGTGCAAAGCTTAGTCTTATCTGTAGCCTCGACAACTCAGTATATCACACACACGTTTGCATTACCAGTCGCGGGGAATTATTTTTATATAAAAAAAAAACCGATTCACTGCGTGGGGCTCAATTGGCGACTTGGCCATTCTTGCGAATGTGTTAGGTTCTTTTTCAACAATACCCCACTCTTTTGGTTGTGTGTTTCGTTGGGGCAACAAATAATCAACACGAGCTGTAGCAAGTTGTGTTCTTGAAAATTTCAGTTCTATCAATGCTCCGGCCTGGCAAAGTCGTGGTATTTGCGATAAATTCCGCGGTGTGATAAATCTTTATACCCAAGTGAGACGCTTTGTTAAGATCCGGAATGAGCACGTGGTGGTAGTAAAGAGGATTTATTTTTTTTAAGTCTTCTAGCTCTATCATGGGCTTTTCCAATTTAGGATTGTACCTACAAATTCTTCATGGTGTTCTTTTTTCCGAAATAACAGTGTCTTTTGGGAGACTAATTTGAGGAAAACCGTGTTGTGCAACAGATCAAAGTGGTGTTTGTGACTTGATTCTTTTTCTTCCTCAATAGAAAAGTGTGCGAAACGTACTCACAAAAGTGAATCTCTAGGTTAGAGAGAGATATTTCTCACAAATATAACCGAAAAAAAATATAACGCGGCTTATAATGCGCATGACTATCTAGCTATTCTCTAATCCTTCATTCGTGGCATTTTTGTACACGGCGAATTCTGCTGAGAAAATGAGTGAAAAATTGCTCTATTCTTGTAATTTTTTTTTACCAAAAAAGAAACCGCAGCAAGGTCAAAAGATGGTCCTCAGAGTCCATGCAGAGTAACACCTCCATTAAACTCGATTATGTGAATGAAATGAAAATGACAATGAAAAGAGACATACAATTGAGCTTCCACTTTACACAAATTTAAATATTTTTCTCACATCTTTAGTGAGTCATTTAATAGCGGATTTTTGTTCCCATACAAAATTCTCCTCTTTCATTCACGTTTTTAATGGGAAATAACATAAAATTGCAATCAATTGTCCCACTTGAAGTGGCGCCAAATGATTCTTCTCTCGCGTACAGAATCGATTGATTTTTTTCCATGTTAAGCATCAAATTGCAATTTATAGAAAAAAATCTTAACGATTGAAAACTCTCCTGCATATTTGGATTAGAAGTAACCTCATAGTGTTAGCGGATGTTTATCAGAGAAGATTGTATAGAACAATATTTTATTTATGTAATAACAGTGTGATATGATGAAAAGCTCTGTCTCTATATAATTAAAGTTGATACATAAAGTAATTTTGCAGTATAAAGCGTAAAATAAATCCATATTAATTTCATAAATACTTCCATAATCTATATATTAATTGTATAGAACAAAATTTCCAAGAATGACACACATTAATTGCTTAAATTCCAGTGCAACTCACGAAACATTGCATGAATATTTCAAAACACGCTAATATTCTTGATGGTTCTACAATTGCGAAATCATGATTTCTGAATTTAACATAATTACAGCAGGAATGAATTTAATGCATTCTTAAAGATCAATAACATTATCAGAATTATTAGAATTTATTTTATTAATCGTCTGACATGTGTGGCCTTGAGGAATTGCTTTATTAATCTTGATCTAGACCTGGAGTAAAGACTAATAATCTGGTATGTTAGACTGGGTATTGTAGGGGAAACTGAGGCACCACCGAACATGGTGTAGCTGATTTTTTTCAAAACTACTTGGACTATGACTACCATTTCTTCAGTGGACGTGGACAAGCATCCCTATAGTACACTGAGAAAAAAATGGGGGTGCGATTAACTTTTTTTCCTCATAATTTTAACACTTTTTAGGTGTAAAAAATATATCAAAATTTTTTAATGTTAATTTTACACCTTTTTAAGGGTAAAATTAACATGAAAAAGGGTAACTTTTATCCCCAATACACTTAAAAAGGGTAATATTTACACCGATTTCGGATCAATACTGCAGGGTAAAATAAACATTTCCATTTGAAGTATTGATCCGAAAACCGTGTAAATATTACCCATTTTTAGGTGTATTAAGAGTTAAAGTTACCCTTTTTCATGTTCATTTTACTCTTAAAAATGTGTAAAATTAACATTAAAAAATGTTGATATATTTTTACACCTAAAAAGTGTTAAAGTTATGATGAAAAAAAGTTAATCGCACCCTCTTTTTTTTCTCAGTGTATGACCGTAATACAGATACGTTCAGATTTGTTCGGTGCTACTCCGTGTTTGGTGGAGCCATAATTTCTTCTAATTCTTAATTTTTAAATTAAAATCAATACGAAAAAATCAAGATTTTAGTATTTATAAAAATAGAAAAAATCTTGTGTGTTGGGTTAGGTAAGTGGAGCATGTAATGTACAGGCATTAAAGTTGAGGGATTGTCATACCAAAATGAAATAATTTTTTAACAAATTGTTCTGTTTTTTACGAATAATTTTTGCAACATCTAAGGGAGGGTGGGGCAGTTTAACGACGGGGCAGTTTCAATTTTTGTATATTCTTCTTACCTCGTTCAAAGGAATGGAATAAAACCTTTATGTTACTGAAGAGAGAACTGTGACCCTTATACATAAAAATAATTAATACGGTTCTCGTTTGAGGTCTGTAATTGATTTTATAAAACTGCATCAAAATAAAATTTTTTGTAATGTATTATTTTCAACAATTTCTGAATCATTGCATTTATCTAAAGAAGTAACATAATTGTATTAATTTACTAGTGGTTTTATGATTATTATAGGGCATTTAACTTTGAATGAATTCTAAGACAGTCCTGAAAATTTTGATTTGAATTCCGAAAGTATGTGAGGGGCAGTTTCATGCAAACATACAGAGAAGTTTCATGTGTCTAACAATTTCCTTTTTTAATCAAAATTAACTTAAAATGAATATTGAAAACATTTTTTAGCTGTTTTTGTCGATAAAGTTCGAAATTTTGTGAACAAAAAATAAATAAATAAATAAAAAAATAATCTTTCAGTGTTCTTTAAGTGCTTAAAAACGATAAATTTAATTGTTATAGTAATATTTTTTCAGAATGTTTTCAGTAAAATATTGTAAACTTTTTTTAGTATTATAGAAATTTAAGACTTTAAAATTCTATTATAAAACTGTTATACTAAAAAGTACATGTTCTAAGGCGATATAATGATCCAACAATGTTCAGAATTAGCTTAGCACTACAAAAGACATTTCTTTCGTATACAAATTTAATAAAAAATGCTCGATTAATGAGAAATTGGCTTGGAAATGCGTGGCGATATCTTATTTTCTCTGTACGATCAATTAGTGTTAAAATTCTCTTATAAAGTTCTTTTTCGATTATATCTTTATGTTTTATTGTCTTAGAAGACTTCAAAATAGCACTTTTAATCAATTCTGGTATCGCAAGTTTCACATAAACACATTTTATCTTTCTCAAAAATTGCCTCATATTTATCTTAAAATTGCCCCGCAATGGGGGACTTTCACGCGTTTTGCCTTTCAAGCGAAATCAATTTCTCTACAATAGACTAATGAAATTGAAGGATTAATTGTTATTATTTTTATTAATCCTAAATCCAAGTGTAATTCACAGAATATATAAAGTTTTACTTCTGTTTATCATCTTTTTGCAAAATGGTCTTTAAATCCATTTTGGAATTTAGGGGCGAAACTACCCCACCCTCCCCTACTCCATTCTAAAACTGACATTTTCTAAAATTACAAAAAAAAAAAAATAATTTTGGTTTGACCATTTCATCACCAATGCCGATACATGCTTCACTTATCATCATATAATTGAATTGAAATTTTTAATAATCTTTTTAAAGTTCTTACTTATATGTCTCTTTAAATATTTAATAAAATAAAATGTCACTTTTATTGATTTTATGACATCAATTAACTAAATTCTTAATGGAAGTCAGACTTTCAATACGAAATTAACAAATTAAAATATTTAAATAAGTAAACTAGATTATAAAATGGACTCAAAATCTTTTTTTATTAAAACTAAAAAAAGAAACATTGATCTATAAACTATAGGGAATGTAGGCATGGTTCGCACAGAGTGAACCTTCAAAGGATGTGAATTTTCTCTTCGTTTGCAAAGAGCTGACTTATCATTTCTCATTTCGTCTCATGAGCTTAATAATTATCTATCTTATGGCTAAGAAATGACGAACTAGCTTTTTGTAAACAAAGAGAAAATTTGCGTTGTTTGAAGGTTCACTCTGTGCGAACCATGGCAACATTCCCCTACAGAGCTATTTACAGTAGACTCTCTCTCAATCGGCCATATGGGGCAAAATATCATCCAAATTATCGATAGATTTGGGCGTCAAAGTCATTGTAAATTCTACAAAAAGTGCTCAATTGTAAAGAATCATGATAAAATAAGAGGAACTACAGCGAATTTGAGCAAATGTGCTTCACAATTAAACGTAAAAATTGTCAACAAAATTTTGCACCCGATTGAAAAAGAGCCGATTGAGCGTGAGGCTACTGTAATTTAATATACATAAATGTAAAAACCAAATGCAAAAAACCTCCTAATTTTTTTTTAGAATTATTTCTACGAATTGTGAAATTGTGATTCTTTTTTGCGTAGGTTTTCAGAGTGAAATAATTGACTGTGTCCAAAAGAGGATAATCTTTTAACACCAATAATGAAGAGACACTTCTTCGGAAGTAGCCCAAATCTGCGGGATTTGAGTAATACATGGGAATCCCATTCTTTTCATCATGATGATTTGTCTACCCTTAAAATGGATGAAGCACGAAAGAAGTTTCTCAATTCGGTTAGTTGTGGTGAAAATTTCTTGTTGCTGGAGAAACCACACGACACAACATTTTGCATATCTTAGAATTTCAGAATTAGTTCGTGCTTTACTTTTGTATTTTGTGTTCTTATACATTTTTCTAGTAATGTCCAAGGTGTTGTCCTTTCATGTATCTGTCTCCTGAACCTTTTTATAGACTACAATATTGTGATAGTGCGTGATTGTTGACCATTAAATTGGTTAAATAGATGGAGTGAAAATTGTGCTCATTTTCGTCCATTGGGGTATCAGGTGATTTTTCACCATTTTCAGAACATTTATTTCCAAGAAAAACACAATTGATAATTAAAATAACATTACAAATTCGTAATTTTCAGAATTTAAGAATAAAGAATACATAACTTGTACTTCAAATGATCATCAGAATTATATCACTTTTGCCGACATGAAGAGTATTCACGAATGTGAAAAATAGGTGTGCCTAATTTTGCCCATGTGTGCCATAATCTAAAGTGTTGATAAGAAAATCCGCGTCACAGTCAAAGAAAACAAAGACTATTTTGTGATTCACGCAATACAATTGATTGAAATGTGTGTTTTTAGCAATTTTTACATGCAGTAAGGTGTGTGGGTGGCTTTGAGAGGAAAAGAATATGTAGAAAAAAAGCTCATTGGCCATAAAAGTCCAAGACTGGCTGGTTTTTTTTTTACTTTTTAGATAAACGTTCCAGAATATTCTGTATCTGAGTGTGGAAAAATACTTTTTTTTTCCTCAGTACTTTATCTCCTTATCAAGGAAGCAATAAATCAATTAAAGCCGAAATTCATAATTTTCGTGCAATTATTTTGATTTTTTTCTTGCTCTAGGCTAGAGCGACTTCTGAAAAATCTTTAATTTAAAATTAGTTTTTTTTTTTAATTTACTAAAATAAAATTATATTCTGATTCCATTTTAATAAGAGTATTATAATCTGCAATTATTTTACAATAATTTATTAAAATACGTTTTATATTAAAATAGAAAATTGTAAGTGTGAAAGTATAAATAAGATAAAAACAAATGAAAAGTTATTCACCTCTTACCACTTATTGCCACTAGCACTGGAAAATTTAATCAGACTTTGTACATAAAGTCAATAAAGTAAACCATAGATAGAAAATATATAGTTGGGAGGAAAAGCAAATTTATGTCAGAGAATGCTTTTTGCGGAAATGTTGACGTAAGAGAATATTCCCATTATCACAAAAGTCCTCCTCTTATGCACTAAAAAAACGTCATAGTTGTGCCAAATCGTGACTTATCAGCCAATGGGGCACATATAAAAAATAAATAACGAACAAAAAGAATGTCGCTCTAATGTTAAATTAATTTCCCCGATGATTCATTAGTTTTCGCACAATCTCAATATACTAACATATGAATAAGTCATGAGAATTTAGCAGAAAAAAAAATAACACTTACAAATAAATCATTGAAAATATTCTGCACAACCTCAAAATATCCTCATCTTTTATTAATTTTGCAATGTGAGAGCAGAAATAGGTAAAACAAAAAAATCCGTCACACTTCTTAAAGCAAGGACGATGTATTCCACGAATCCATTTAAATTTTAAAGCAATTACACATTAGAGGAGAAAATCACCTCAACTTCATTCTTCATTCACATACTAACAATCCACCCACGAAATTTGGTGGCACACATCATCTGGTTAATGTTTTACGTGTGTAGTTAGTGGTTGAAAACGCCCAAGAAATGCAGAACAATACATACTTTTGAGAGACACTGATCATGAAAAAAAAAGACCACAAGACAATTTAAATAAACACACAGTGAAATAAAATTGCAATATCACGAAACAAAACAGATTTTTTTTATGCAGAAATAAGTGTGGGCGATCAAGTTTTGGCGCCTATTTATTGATTTATGGATGGAATTTTTGATGTATGAATATGTGTGTTTGCAGATGTCGGATTTTCCGGAAGCTCAATCACATGTGAGTCCCGAGATGGCAGCTATTTTGGAGAATTTGCAGAAGAAAAATGCCCTGACCACATCATCGACAGCCACAAGTGCCAGGCAAAATCTTATTAATGCTAGTTCCATTAAGGAAACTTCATCATCATTGTCAGCATCATCTACTTCATCATCGCAACAGGTGAGAGACTTTTCGTCTGATGAAATTTACAAAAACTCTGACTAAAATTACACTGAGAGAAATCCGAAAAAGTTAAAATAACATTCCGTAAATGTTAATTTTACCCTGCGGTATTGATCCAAAATCGGTGTAAATAATACCCTTTTTAGGTGTATTAGGGGTTAAAGTTATCCTTTTTTCATGTTAATTTTACCCACTTTACCCTTAAAAAGGTGTAAAATTAACATTAAAAAATGTTGATATATTTTTACACCTAAAAAGTGTTAATTTTATGAGGAAAAAATGTTAATCGCACCCTCTTTTTTTTCTCAGTGTAGTAGTACTTACGGCATTTCAGTTTTATGGAATGCTCGAACTCACGAAATAAAGCACAGTTGAATTTTTTCAGGGGCCCATCAGGCCTAATAAAAAGTGAAGGTCTTTTTCACTTTTCCTTGTAAAAATGTTGCAAATATTGCACTGCGACTTAAACAAATTTCTTCGTAGTTCTTGTATTATTTCGGCGAACATTATGAAATATTTTTAGATAGCTTTTAGTGTACGATTTCGAAACACATCAGACTGATAAGTCAATTTTCTTTAAGAAAAAACTTGCTATTGGTCTTCAGTGCCTCTATGCAAAAACGTATGGAAAAAAGAAATGTCGAGAAACCCCTGATTTTTCTTACAGAACTACAGAATATTTTATTGATTCATTTACCGATCGAGCTCAATGCAGCAAGATTGAAAATTGTGAGACCTTTTAATAAGATTAATTTGACTAGGGTAAGATGGGGTAATTTGGATAATTATAAGGAAAAAAAATAACCACTGCACTGGTAAAACTGAAAGAATCAAATTGGATCATACATGAGCTTTTTCAAAAGGATGGATCATATTTGATCCTTTGAAAGGATCACTACTAGTGTCTCTTGAAAATTTGTGTGCATATTAATTTATCACGATAGATTATGTTTTATCGCAAACTTCTTACTCATATCAAATTTCTCTCATCTGAGCGAACATAATTTTGACTTTTTTATTATTTTTATTCGTTTATTCCGGAGTTAAATAAGTGTAAAAACAGGGATATATACTTTCAAAGGATCCCCGGTGATCCTTTCATTTTCACCAGTGACGAAGAATTACACTTGAATGTAAAGTGTTGTACTTCTTCGTGGTTTTCCTTTTCTCTTTGACCATCTGAAACAGTGAGAAAATCTTAAAATTCCTTAATAGAAATGATTCCAAATTACTCCGTTTTACTCTAAATCGGTTAAGCAATATAGGGTAAGGGCTCATAATTTTGGACAGTCTGCTTATAAGCATCGATGTTCCAAGTTTGAAGTGCGATATTTTCAATACTATTGACTTTTTTTGTTACTCTCTTTTCAGAAGGGTTGTTTAGTAACTTGGCAAGGTTTTATTGTCTTTATTTTTACTAAAATTAGTTTTAATACGTTTAAAAATGAATTGATATGTAGAGGTGAATTTGGCTCTTATTTTGGACACCTTGGTTATTAATTTGGACTACTTGGCTGTAAATATGGACAGCTAATCCGCCTCAACAGGATGCCCATTGTTCTTCATTTCAAGAACCAATCTTACCAAGTCCTCTTCCTGTTCATGTAAGGGAAACGTAGAATGTCACAAGAAGCCCGGAAACTTTCCATATCATTCATTAATGTGAGTTGATTTCGGTGCTCCAAATACGCGCGAATTCGCACATTCCCTGGCCTTTCCGGGAGCCTTTCAAGGCTTTTCTCGCTGCATCTCGTTCGTAGAGATGATGCCCCTTTGTTTCTCCAGGCATTTGTCCTACCTAGTCATCACAAAAATTAAACTTCACGAAATTTCGTGAGAAAAACACCTGTCCAAAATAAGAGCCATCACCTCAGTGGTAAATGTCTTAAAACATTTCCCATTTTTCACACGAAAAATCTAATTCACAAGGCAAATCTCACTTCAGGTCAAATGCACGAATCACCACTAACGTGAATCAACACAATATTCAATGAATATTCAATAATATCACTCAAAAAAGCGAAGAAACATTGTTAGTACATCACCACAACTAAATAAGACTGAAGTAAAGACAAAGTTCCGTCATATTTCTCGTAAGCAACTACTCAAACTGAATTTTCAACAAAGCAATTTTACCTCAAATCATATTCAAAATTCAACGTATTTAGTGTTAAAATCTTCCAAAAAGAACAAATATTTAGATAGCATTCATTATTCATCAAATATTGGAATAAAAGTTCATCATTTTTATCAATTTATTTTTAGTGTCCAATTTTATCCTCAAAGTGTCCAAAATAAGAAACTGTCCAAGAGACCTTGCCCTATGCCTTGCAGTTTAAACTGTAAACTTAAAAAACTCAAAATGTATAATCGAAATGTTCGTTCAGCCTAACATAACCGACAATTTAAAGAAATTGTTATATCTGTTGACGGAAAAAAAACCTAAAAAAAAAATATTTTAATAAGGAAGGAGCAGGATGAGGAAAAAGGAAAAAATATTCTTCTAGCAGAAACATATAATGACTTGAAAGGACCAGAATGCAGAAACAATAAATAAATAAATACAATTTAGCGTTAATTAAATATTAATTGGTATTAATAATTAATACATTGGCCTCAATTCTGAGACCAAGATCAAGATCAAGAAAATTTCAAGATTTTGGTATTCTGAAATCAAAAAAAATCAAGATCAAGATGTCAAATCTGTCAAATGTCTTGGAATCTTGAAATCCTAGATACAAACCGTGTGGATATCAAGATTTACAATTCTGTAATCAATATTTGAAGATTTCAAGACGTCAAATTTCTTGTTTTCTTGAAATAATTCCAAGAACCTCTCGGAGGTGCATGGAATTTTCAAGATAAAGAGTTTCATATGGAAATGACTGTTGATGAGGAATATTTCTATAAGAAGAATACTGAAGGACCCTGAGGATCTGCAAAATAATAACATCTTGCATAAGCATTTCTTGGTTTATCACAGGTCACATGCTTGGTTTGCAGTTTCTGTACTTCCGTTTATGGCCTCTTATTTATTCTTTAATACGTCCTATAATTAATTTTCTTAATTTATATGACGAAATTTCAACAAATTCAACAGATAAATGAAGATATTTGTCAAAAATGATGTTTCGTTAAGTGTGGAAAATCTTTAAATCTTGGTTCTTATCTAAGATATTTTAAGTTCCATAAATACTTCGCGTCAGAATACGAAATCTTGATTTTAGAAATATTTGGCAGCTTGAAATTTTGATCTTGATTTTGGTTTTAGAATTGAGGCCATTATTTGTATTATAATTCATGGACGAATTATATTTTATTTATTTATTTTTTTGTGGATTCATGTCCCAGTACAACTGTAGATACATTTTGGGGCTGTATAAATTTAATTTTTTGTCGAGAAAAAAGAATTAGCATAAGTTATGTAGATCGATATGATAGATGGGCTCATATAAAAAGTGTGAAGTGAGAAAACTTACTTAAAAAATTTAACAAATTTATAAACTTTGGACTTTGAATGTTTTTAGACTGAATTATATAATCAACTAGTAATTCTTTATTAGTGTTCATTCTGGACCTTATAAAATACAAAGTTCATACATTGTCAACACTGATACATATTTCAGTTTTCTTCGATTTAACTCTTTCGATTCTTCGAGGTGGCGAGAATTGGGTCACTGGCGAGAAGTGCTGACACCACCCTAATTTTAAAAGATCAAATTTCAATAAACCTCAAAACGAACAACGTAACAAACTTTACAGTGACAAATTTTAAATTAAAACGTTCAATATTTCTCAGAATTGAAAAGTAAAGAAAAATTATATAAAATATCATATAAAGCATGATACTTGAACTTTTGATTTCGGGCATTATACTTCTGAATTTTGACAGTTTATTTGTAAAAGTATGAAGGTAGGGGAAAGTGACCATGCTTGATACGATCCAAGCTTGATAATAACTATTTTTTTCCTATGTTAATCAATAGTTATGACTCATCGCAATATATTTCAATAGCTGGTGCTAAGCCTCACATTTCCTAAAAAAATTAGGATCCAAACTCTTTTTTTCCTAGTTTCAGGAAGCAAAAATCAAAAATAGGCCCAAAACTGTAATTTTGATACATGATATTTCATAAGTATTTCTTAATTAATATAGCTGTTCAGGAAAACTACTATCATAGGCACATAGAGGGTTCATCAGTATTAATATTTATGTTAAAAATTTTTTATTTGGGAACACTGTTTTTGTGGGTGGTAACAAATTCATAAATTCTACTTGTGTCCATACTATATTTTAATAAGGGTCCATGAATGATAATTTAATTGTGGCAACTCTATCATTAGATGTGATTCTTTCATAATTACACCTATTGTAATCCTCCAATTTTATCGACAATTGACATGACCTTCAACCCTGTTACCTGAATTTTAAGGTTGCAGAATGACATTTTCATGGACTCAAATTGAAAAAATGGTTTTTGCTAGCGCCCTAATGTCATAAAAACATGGCTTAGAAAAATTACATAAAAGTGATTTTAAAACTAATAACCAGTCATATAAACGATTTAAGCAGATAGATTAGAGTTCCGTCTAAATATTGATGTGCAATTTTTTGTATCCGGTGAATTTTTTGCAGTGAAAATGGGCCTCCGAATTGTCGAATCAATTATTATACAAGAAGGCCCGGACCCAACTTGTATAAAAATCGCTACTGTATTTCCATTTTCTTCTTGAGGAAAATGTAAGGATTTCCAGGAACTATTTGAGGTTGGATAATGAACCTAATAAGTGAGACATTTTTTGTCATAGTGCAAGAATCGCTTCGGTTTGTGTGTTAATCAGAAAATAATCACAAACCTTGGACATCATTTTACAGTATCAAGCATGGGCACTTTCCCCTAATTGAATATATTTTTCAACATTTAAAACACATTTAAACATGTAAACATTTAAATGGGACAAAATGAACTAAAATGCATTAGAATTTGTAAGAAGTTCAATTTTTTGCGTTTCATCTTATGTTTGTATTCTTTATTTTGTTAAACGACATCTTACAATTTTCTTTTTCATAACGAATTTTTATTATTGCACAGAATATAACTACCAAGATCGCGAATTCCGCGAACTCTTTTGCTTTCTATATACAAAAGGAATATTACAAGATTTTTTTAAAATGAATTTATTCATTGAATTTGTCGTTAATTCAATCAGCTGATTTTTTTGTATCGTATTCCAAATTGAAATCTCAAAAGTTACCTCTCACGCTCAACACTGTTTGTCTGTTCAAAGAAAATGAGACACGTTTATGCAAAAATACACATTTCTTTTCGCACAAGCTTTTGAGCACAACAAAAGAATAAAATAATCTTCTCTTGTCAAGGTTGAATAACTTGTCCAATTCCTTTCAATAATTTATGTGTGTTTTTTTTTATACATTAATTATATCTTTTGGCGAAGGTAATTTTAGCATTTAGAGGAAGCCACTCTCAATATCATTCTTGAAATTACTGCAATGATATAAATAACTTCATAGTTTTAACTCTAATTCATTTGTCAATTCTAAATTATCTTACAACAAGAGACTATTATTTAATTTTAATCAAAATAAACGGTGATGACTAATCAGAATGGATGATGTAGATTTTTTTTAATATGTATTGTATTATCATACGTACAAGTAATACCATTGTGACTTCTTGACCTAGAATATGTGTGTTGTATGGTCTTATCAATTTTATTTTTACTATGGATGACTCAAGAGAAAATCTCAAGACTATTCAGCATCATTCATTGGAAAGACGACGACTAAAAAGTCCCAATGATTAAGAGGATTATTGTTGTTGTAATTCATCTGTGCGAAAAATTAGCTCTTCAGGTTTTTTGAATAATTGATGAATTTTAAAGTGATGTTTCTTCACCCACAAATCTTTGTGTGCAATCAATCGAGCAGAAAAATATTCTCAATAACTGAAATTAAAATGGTAAATCCGGAACTTTTGAAGCTTCTGAATAATTTCTTCTCTAAATATTGTGAACTGCCTCGTTTTTTTGTCGTTAACGATACCGAGAAAGTCAACAAAATTACGTGTTCCACACAACAGCATCTTCTACAACATTTAAATATATTTTCATGTACATGTCACTATGGCATGATCTTTCCATAAGCTCGCCAAGAAGTGCCACAGTCACATTCTAGACTTCGATCGAAGAGGATTAATCTTATAACGAACGAATTCTAATCGCCATTTCCGTGTATTTAAACGACAATCTTGAAGAGTTATTTTAATTTTTTTTAAAAAATCCTTCTATTCACGAGTAGCCCTTGAACTACGAGCTTTGGTGATTGAAACCGAACGATCTTTCGCGGAAAAGTCTCATCTCTCGAATTTTCTGTGGTGATAGCACGAAAAAAAAGAAGTATTCTTGTGCAATTTTTCGCACAACCAGAAATAATACATTTTGTGGGCGAACAGACAAAAATAGTGTTGAAAGAAATTTGAATAATCGTCTACGACAAATTGTGAGTGAGTCAATTCCTAACTCGTCACTGCTACCTGATAAATTATACAAATGATATCAAATTGATTGTGTGGCATGAGGTGCAGTGATTAATCACATGGGAGCATGCAAAACAGATCAATTGCTAAATAGAGTGGCGTTTGTGCGCCTGTGAAAGAGTGTCATTTTATAATTAGCCACATGACGACATAAATTTGTAGACGAAGTCATAAAATCGCGCAATATTGTGGAGCTTTGAGAGATCTTATGCTAAATCTCTTCCGCTGTTTATCGTCTCTGCAGGTGGTCAACAGTAGCACTTCCTCGAGTAGTTCATCATCTACGACAACATCTCGAGTAGCAAAGACATCATCGTCACAGCGTCTCCATCACGTAACAGCGTCATCATCCACGTCAGAGATGAAAGCCACTGCTCTCCAACGAAATCTCACCGACTTCAAGAACTCCATGACGGAGATCAACAATCTCGCTTCCATGGGAAGAACTACACAGGCATCCACGATGAGTCAACTCAAGAGGTGAGAGGTTATTCTTTATCAAAATTATTACAAAACGCCTCTTGATCTTGACTTACTTTGAAAAAAAAAATCCCTGACCATTCGAAAGACTAAAATATTATGATTTGATATTATTAATCTTAACTCTTTCGTCTCTTTTGGGACTATGGCTACCCAAGATGACAACTTCTTTTTAAGCTATTTAGAACTATTAAAATTGGATTTTTGTGGTTATAATGAAGAAGGATATCCAGTCGAAAGATATACATATATAGGAAGCCAATTTCATTCAACATTATTCTTTTCAATGCTTTACAATTTACATCCTCAATAAGGAATTTATCGTGAGAAAGAATTTTTCCAATCCAAAAGAACTAGCAGTCAGACTTCAAAAATTTTTCAGGCTTTTAGAAGAGTTATAATAGAATATATAGGGGAAAGTACTCTCCCTTCGAACGTTCATGCCTTAGAATAATGTGATTCTTTTTTTTATTTTCCCTAAGAGAATTACACATAATTATCATGTAATTATCAATAATTGATGATAAGCTAACTAATATTTAATAAAAATGTGGAAGTCTCTTAAGAAAAATAAAAGAAAATTCACATTATTCGAAGGCATGAACATTCAAAGGGAGAGTACTTTCCCCTTACTTATTTATGTTTGGATTACAAAGGTCTCATAAACTTAATTCTCTGTTTAAAGAATTATAGAATAAAAATATAATGCACTTCGTTTCAAAGATCTAATCATCCACAGAAACGACAAAGACAATTTTTTTCATTAGATCTTTGAAACCATGTAAATATTTTCACTTTATAACTAAGAAAATTCAAAGAGAATCATGCATATGAGACCTTCTAATCTAAAGTTAGATATAGTATTTTGTGATTTTCCCGTGCCATGTTAATTTTTTATAGGGTAAGTGTGCCAAATTCCGTCCAGCTTGCAATTCCGGCCACATTTTTTGTTTCGAATTTCCTTGAATTTTTAGTTTTGACATACTCTAGAGATTATACAATGCAAAAGAATAACAAAAAATGTAACTTCGACAAACGAGATGACGTGAAAAAGATATTGGAAGAATTCCCGAAGGGCAAGACACTATGATAATGAAGGTGGCCAAAATAGGACACCAAAGCTATGTCTACATTTTTATTCATTTTAAAATGTATTAAGAATAATTTTAAAGTAAATAAAGACGATAAACTGTCTACAAGGTTCTAAGCAACACTCCTTAAGTAGAAGGAATGAAAAAAAAAAATCAATTTCTATTAAAGATATTACATTTCAAACTTGAGACTTTGGCGCTTGCATGCAACTATGCCGAAATTTGGCACACTTACCCTAGGCTGTTATTAAATTCTTTCTCTCCATAAATTTCCTATTGAAGACCTAAATTAAAGGGTTGGCAAAGCGTCCCAGGTTTTGCGAAGTGCTCGAACTCGTAACTTAGGTGCTATCCCTCAATAGTAATTTCGTATCATTTACCGTTTACCGGTTCTCAACCGATTTAAACCGATTTGTAAATCACTCGAAAGATCCCACAAAATAATTTTTAGAGCTAAAAAAATTAATTTTCGGACAAAACTTACTTATCGGTTTATAACCAGTTCATTAGCGGTTCACAATCGATTTGAACGGATTTATAAGTCACTCAAAATATTGCTCAAAATAACTTAGGATTAATATAATTGAATATCGAATAAAAATTAGTTATCGGTTATGAACCGATTCATTATCGGTTCAAACACGGATTACTATATTCCTGGATAGTATGTAGGTAGACATTTTTGTGTCCCATAGTAGTGCAAACAAAGTGAATAAAAATACGAATAAAGACGTCGTATATGACCCTTGATGAGGGTATACTCTTGCTTCTTGATATTCTCGAGACTGAAAGTCACTTATATCCTACATTTTCATTCCTCAGCATCAAATCTCATCATTCCTGGGTGCACTTTTATTTGGTTTGTTTGCACGACTATGAGACACGAAAATCTCTACATACTATCCAGGAATATAGTAATCCGTGGTTCAAACCGATTGGAACCAGTTCAGTTTTGTCGAAAGTTCCAAGACCTCTCCAACGGGCCCAAACATGACTCCATTCGTTTGATAAATGTGCCTTCTAGATTTTTTTTAATATTTAAACTTGAAAAATCATTATTAGGAATGATTCTACGATATTTTCACACATGATCAATTGTCTGCCTGTTCGATCCCAAAAAAAAACATAGTTTTGGAAGGGAAATGAAGGGATGGAGGGAAAATGAGGGGAGTGTTAATGATTCTTCGGTCGATTTATGGGGGGCGTCTCCTTAGGTCCCAAGTCGCTATCTCTAATCGTTTGGTCTCTAAAACTGGCGATACACGGACAGACGGACAGAGGGGCAAACAGTGTGACGATATTTCTCACAAATCGTCTGAAATGCGAAGAGAAACGAAGAGAAGACGTGCGAAGAGAACCTTTAAGTTAATTGTGACAGGAAAATAATCATTTTATTGCAACTGCTATTAGCTCCATATAACTATTTAAAATTTAATTTACAATTAATAAATGTTGGCAGTCTGAAGTGTGTGTGGTTTAATATTGGCAAACAAACAGTTGATTTTGAGTACGAAAATTTATTAAATTCGTTTAATTTGTTCACTTGGCAATTTGAAGTATTTTTATGTGTCTGTGCTTTTTCAGATAGCAGAGCAGAGAATAATTACGCGCTTATCTTTTATCTTAACTAGATCATATTCAATTATACTCTATTTGATATAATTGTATCACCACTGTAATTTAGAATCTCGATAATTTATTCACTGAGAGGAATCCGAAAAAGTTAAAATAACATTCCGGAAATGTTAATTTTACCCTTCAGTACTGATCCAAAATCGGAGTAAATATTACCTTTTTTAGGTGTATTGGGGGTTAAAGTTACTCTTTTTCATGTTAATATTACCCATAAAAAGGTCTAAAATTACATTAAAAAATGTTGATATATTTTTACACCTAAAAAGTGTAAAGTTATAAGGAAAAAAAAATAATCGCACCCTCTTTTTTCTCAGTGTTTGTTTTGGGTAAGATTAGGCTTAAAAAGTTTAAATCGCCGTTTAAAAACTGGTGCATATTATTCAGTAAATATATTTAATTTCGAAATATTAATTTTTTGTGTCTCCAATCCATTATTAACCAGAAAGCGATGACCCAAAAAATCATTTTTTTTCTCACTGTTTCAAGAACAAAATAGTTTTTTTTTTTGTTTTTGGGATCACCGGTGATCCACTGCTTATTCACACCAAACTTACCGGTCGTTTTTGATCAAATGACAGATCGCAAATAAGTAAGATACTCAACAATTTTTTCTTAAAAAAGAGGAAAAAATTAAAATTTAAGCACAGAAAAATATATTAAATGCATATTTTAAGAAATTCATAAAGTTTAATAGTGACATTTTACTGTTTAAATATTTGTTAATTTAGTTTTAAAAATATAAAGCAAAACGTAATATTTTTGCATTAACATTAATGTTCAACGCACAATAACTTTTGTTTAGTAAACATGTTTTTGACATTTCAATGAGAGTGAGTGAGATGTAGATCTAGTCATCTCGCTCATTCTCATGGGAAATTTTGAAAACATGTTTACAAACAAAAGATATTGTGCGCTGCTCATAATAAGCTTCAAAACAAATAAGTTCAAATACATGAAAGTCTTAAGCTTCTTTAATGTAGAGCATACGGCCTATTCGACACATGTCAACCCAGTCGACGGCCGTTTCTTACCAATCCTAATTCTTAGTCCTGTGACACGCCCAAACCCTATCATCCCTAAGCGTGTGTTGTAGGTTGTTGTATGGTGCTCTTGGTGCTCATGACAATTAACACCAGTACTTCAGTGAGTGAATATCAGTTTCCATTGTGAGTGAATATTAGTTGACTCTCAGGAAGTTGAGGATGCCAGCCTGAGTTCCGCATTTTTCCAAGTTTTTAATGTTTTTTAGGTGAGCTCCATTTGGGCTTACATTATTAAGTACTTTTTAATTCTAATGCTAAATACACAGATTTCCTAAATATTTTTGAATTCTTTTAATTTTGTTTTACAATTGTAGGGTAAATTAAGCTAATCCAAAACCTGCTTCAAATGGAAATTTTTCGCTACTCAAAATGGAAACGTCACTGTTTTCATGATAAATACAGTACTAAATTACTATATTTATATATTTTCTACGCCTCAGTTTCATTATTTAGTAAATTTTGCTCCAAATAAAGCGAAAATCCATTTATATTCACAAATTTTAATTTGTTAATTTCTCAGAAAAATTAAAAGTGTACCTTTTCACCATCGAATTTTTCATCGATCGATCATGTTTTCCAATGAAAAACACAATGAGGTGACTATTGTTTATTCGTTTTGTTTAACATTTATGTAATATTTCTGCGTAATTTTTGTTAAATTAAGTGCTAATCTTTATTGTTAATGGTACGTGAAGTTTTCAAATAATTACCTATTTCGTGAACAAAAAGGGTTTTTTCTGAAGTGTCTGCAAGTGCTTCAATAGGAAACCCCGGAAATATGATTTTTTTTGGAGAGATTTTCTTATAGTTTTTGATGGGAAAAGAGAAAAGACCAGGAATAAGAATAAATCCTGCACTCAGGAGCAACTTAACAAGGTTTTGGAAGCCTTTCGTCGCAGTTTCACTTACACTGTTTGTCTCCAATTAGAAACTTTCCCTTGTCTCCATTTGGATTAATTTGTTTCCAATAGAAGTATTTTACGCTCGCGTATTTTTCTTGTACTTAAGAGGTTTTCAAATTATATCTAAAGAATTTTCACTAAACAGTAACATTCTAGAAGAGTCAAGGAGCAAATTTATGTAATTTTCTTCAGAAAAAGTATGAACTTAATTTGTTAAATCTTCTGTAAAAGTTAAAGCGTCTGGAAATGGTTTTGAGTAAGGACAATTACCCTTATATCAAAAACGTCAAAACTCAGAAAGTCAATTGATTTATTAGACATTATTAGCTTTAATTTTTAAACTTTCTTTGGCTTAAAAATTAAGGTAAATTATGGTGAATTTCATATATATAAAACGTTAGTAAATTAAAAAAAAATAATGACGAAATACTAATAAAAGGAAATAGTTTATAATGTTGAAAATTGTAAGATGGAGGCGCCTGGTAAAAGCTCAATACGTAAATTGTACTCCTCTTTCTTTGCAGCAAAATTCGTTCTTCTCTTGAGAATCTCGTGGATAGTCGTCGAGATGATCAGCCACTTGTTACCTTCCCAGATGGTGACAATTCAGATAATGACCTCCAGTTGGACCTAACAGGTCCAATATCTTCCTCAGTAGCTGGTGATCTGGCCACTACTGCTGGTGCCGTAGATACGGTTAAATTTGAGCAGAAAAGCATGACATCGGCATCCAAGACAAAAGTAGTGACGGACGGATTCAGCAGTGAGCAGGCCTCTACAAATTCCGCCGAGATGAAGCGCCTCCAGGCTGGTGATGTCGAATACCAAGAGTCTAAAGCTGCGTCTGCAATGAGGAATCGCTTAGAGGTGGATGGTGTTTCGGCAGAACAAAATGCAGCAATGCTCAAAGTGAGTTCAATACTTCTATAGTCTTTCTCCCTTTCTGCCGAAAGCTCCCGAAAGTGTTGCGCTGGAAACGCCCTGTAGAAGGATTTTTTCATGGAAATTTTTTTCAGTCAGCTGACGACATTCCTCCGGTCAGCACAATGTAGTAGTTTTTGAAGTTATTTCATTATTGTGCGTGATAATACGGTCACTTCCGTCCATGAACTGCCCTTTAAATCTATAATTTTGTCCTTGTTTCGCTTTGGCTGAAGATTTATTTTTTTGATAAAACGAATTAATGTACAATTGTGTTCAAAATCAATAGTAATGGATTATTCAGATTAAAAGCATGATGTGATTTATTTATTTTTAAAAATTTTCGTACAAGATGCTTCGGGTAATTTGCACAGCAAGTCGCTCACTCAATATTCCCGGAAAAATTGTACGTGGAACGTGCAGTGATAAATTTTGGGTGAGACAGAAAATTTTCCACAAGAGGAAAAATCAATTTCTCAACACATCCAAAGAGTCCCATACCCGGCGTCTCCACTGCGATCGATGCTATAGTTTTCTTTGAGTGTTCTTTGTGTGTTTTTCTTCGTGGAACAGGCGAAAAGTCGGCAGAAAAATTAATAATATTCGAGGTCGCAAGCGTGAAAGAAAATGTGCGTCTTGTTGGACGTCAATTCTTCTGTTTTATTTTTAATTATTCAAATTTTTTTCAAGTGTTTTCTCCACTTTGTCCTCTGAGATGATGCTGCTCTATGACGATGGGGCAGTGAAAATTTCTCTCTTGAAAAATCTCTCACACACTCAACGATATAATCAAAAGCTCCCGTTCAGATATACTCAATGGGATTATTTCAGTTGTTGTCGGTTGCTCAACAAGACGAGAATCAGATTTTGAATTCAACTCTTGGCTATATATCCATAAGCTATAAAATCTCATTGAGATACTCAATGGTTAGAGACTGAGAGTAGTGTTTGCAGTGGATCAAGAGTGTGAGAAAAATTGACGACTTAGTGGTGATTACCGTATTTGTCTTCAGCATCAATCTGCTAATTATCCCAAAAGTCACATACAGTCAGTTGATTTGCAATCATTTCTCGGTGAGGAAGTGGTTTGTTGCACGATGGCCAATCAAGCTCCTTGGCCTGTACGAAAGGGTATCTTTCGTTCCAGTGGTCAATCGGATTTCGTTCCCACGCGTACCCCAAGTCCTGTGGTTGAAATGCCCATCTCACCACCACCCCAGAATCGCTCAAGAACCGCCAGTCCACTCCAGAGTCCACGGATTTCAATTGTGGAGAGTCCCCTATCGCCTACCGTTCGTGAAATTCCCATTGTTGAGGTAAATCAGAGCCCCCGTCTTGTCCCATTCATTTGGCGTATTTTTAGCCGATCATTATAGAGTGAGAGAGCACTGTAGAAAAATTTTCACAAGACCATAGCGTGGACTCTCTGATGGATTTTAGGCTATTTGCCAGAATTTTGTCACGGATATATTTTTAGCGACAATTTTCCTAATATCATTCCAATTACCTCATCAAAATTATTTCCTTCTGTCGCCCAAAACAGGAAGCCAGATCATTGAAATCCGGCGAGATGCAGCAGCAAGAGTCAAATAGCGTGGCAGCGGCTTCAATGAAAGTCCACAGTGATACCTTTACGTAAGTTATATAATTTCTAATCATCTAATTAAGCTAATTACAAGGGGGAGATATTAGGGTCGGAAGTGGTGTATAGGTGAAAATGAAGTGCTTGGAAGTCTCTTTGGTAGTGGGAGTGCCCAAATATAGTTTTTTTTTGTCTAATTACGTATTTTTCAGACTATGTTACTTTTAGTTAAGATCTTTAATTTGGGCGGCAAACTAAAAAGGATTGTTGAAATTGTTAAGTTCGATTATGACAATAAATGAACCAAATACCCACAAAGGAGAATGGTCAAATCCGGTCCCGGAATCGCCACGAACGGGACCTATGTCAATGGATAGACATTGGTACAGGCAACAACTTCTGGGACCAATGTTCTAAACTATGGAGGAAAAATTCTAGA
Organism: Phlebotomus papatasi; assembly: GCF_024763615.1. Classification (NCBI taxonomy): domain Eukaryota; kingdom Metazoa; phylum Arthropoda; class Insecta; order Diptera; family Psychodidae; genus Phlebotomus; species Phlebotomus papatasi. Next base: position 48,227,856 of record NC_077223.1, read on the forward strand.
GCATAAAAACTATTTCTTTTAGAAGAAAGAATGGTCAAAAGTATATATGGGCACCGATTCATCTTTATCCAGAGATGAGAGTAGGCGCATTTTGCAGATACAGGTATAAGATTAAAGAATTCTCGGGACCCAGGATGATAAACGCTGGGAGTCCTTATTAAAAAGCCTCTATCCTTCCGATAAATCACTAGTTTGACAACAAATTACGCAAGAACTGCTAAAGCGATCTTGATGAAATTCGGTATAGGGTCAATGTATTACTTAAACTTTTTATCCATGCATACCACCGCCTTCCCCCACTCTCCATTCTGATAGCCCCCATACAAAATGAGAGCAATTTACTTTATAACTCCTTTCTGAGAAGAGGTATTTTCATTTTGTTGGTACGTGAAAGAAACATATCCTCATTGTATAATCTAATTGGCATTAGTGGTGATTTTTTGATATTGTAATCAAGATTTTGGAGTTGCTTCTCAATGTATTGTCTACAGAAGTTGTACTAATATGCAATTCAGTAGTGGATTAAAAACAATTTGTGCGTAGGAATTCTTTCTATATTGGGACTATCAGACAGGTAGGTGTTGGGGTGGTATGCTAGTTAAAGAGTCTTCCTTAAGCATTGTTCCCATGTCGAATTTCAGCTTTTTACCTCCTCTCAGAAAGGAATTATAAGGTAAGATGCTCTCATTTTGTATAGGGGCTACCAGAAGGGAAGATGGAAGAAGGGTTCGGTATGTATGGTTAAAAAGTTTTCTTTAAGCCTTGTTCGCATGCCGTATTTCAGCATTGTACCTTTTCTCAGAAAGAAGTCGTAAGATAAAATGGCCTCATATTGTATGGGGTCTACAAGAATGGAGGGTCGGGGGAGGGGGTGGTATGCATGAATAAAAAGTTTAAGTAATATACTGACTCTATACCGAATTTCATCAATATCGCTTTAGTCATTCTGGAACAATTTGTTGTCAAAACAGCGATATTTCGAAAGGATAAACGCTTTTTACAAGGACTCCCAGCGTTTATCATCCTGGGTTCCGGCAATTTTTTAATCTTATATCAATACCTACAAAATGCGCCTACTCTCGTTTGTGGCGATTCCAGGACCAGCGCCCATATAGTTTTGAGCATTCTCCTTTATTATAGCTTAATTTGTGTTGTAATTTTTCCGAGGAAATACTAAGCTAAATAATAATTTTCCTTAATTTTCACAGGAATTTCAAATTCATGTAATGGCTCGCAAATAATGACATACATAGCTATTAAGCTGGCTATACATTAGACATAATTTATTGAAATATTTCTTTTCAATATCAAATATTGACAAGGATTGCCTCCACATTGCAAAGATTTATTGACACAAATGTTTCAATGTTGAAGAAAATTGTCCAGTGTGTAGGCAAATATTGAAATATTTGTTTCAATATAGAACATTTTATTCAATATTTTATTTCATTATTTTGAATGGCTACAAACTAGGCCAAATTATTTCAATAAAAAATTTCAAAGTCACATTGAAATAAAATTTCAAAGAAATTCTAAATATCAAATTGATTTGATATTATTTCCTTCAGAACATCACAGAACTGCTGGATTTTTATTGTTCATGAATGAAAACACATCCAAGATCAAAATCCAAGTCAAGACACATCTCTCCTGCTTCCTCCAGAAAATCCCAGATTCTTAGAATTTGGTTATATATTTTGTTCAATCTCCTCAAGAACCCAACTTGGTCAACACTAATCATCTGCTTCCTCCAGAAAATCTCAGAACTTCTGAGATTTTCTTGAATATTATGCCCAAAGCACTTCAAATACCTTCTATGGTCAGAGGATTTCTGGAGCTTCCTCCAAGAAATCCCAGACCTTCTGGGATTTTCTTGTTCATTATGCCCAAAGCACTTCATATAAGTATAATTTTATGATACGAATTGGAATCCAACAGAGGGAACGAAGGCTTGTGGTTGTGGCCATCCAGTCCTTTTGCTCGCGATGATAAACTCTCCTACGGTATGATACGAAGCATGATCCTGAAAGTCTGTGAGAATTCAATTTATTAATTCTATTTGGCTTTTGTTTCCAATCTGAAGTGTTTTTGACATAATATACAAGAAAATCCCAGAAGATATGGGATTTCCTAGAGGAAGCTCCAGGAATTCTCTGACCACAGAATGTATCTGAAGTGCTTTGGGCATAATGAACAAGAAAATCCCAGAAGATCTGGGATTCTGGAGGAAGCTGGAGAAATCCTCTGACCAACTTGGGTATTTTTGGGTGTTCTTGACAAAATACGGAAGAAAATCCCAGAAAATCTGTGAATCCCTGACTAGACTGGTGTTTTTAATATTGAAGTCAATTTGTTCAGTGTGTAGGTAATAATTGAAATATTGGTTTCAATATTGAAGTTTCTTTTCAATGTCACTTTGAAATGCTATTTTTTCAATAATTTGTCTAATGTGTAGACAGCTTTAGACTCTTGCAGATTTTTCAGCACAGTTTCAATAATTCCAAACGAAATTACGTTTTTTTAGATACTCTATTTTCCAAAAGTAGCTTCACTCAAATCAAAATATAAGAAAAATGTTAAAAATATGTGTAAAAATTAATTTCTTGAGATTTTTTCAAAATTTTTGATAATTAGATTATTCATCAGATTAAATAAATTACTGATTTCTAAGTATGAGAAGTGCATGAAGTGCAAGAAGTGCTGGAAGTGTTGAATTATTTTCGAGAGTGTTGCGGAGTTTTGGAAGTGCGAAGGCTTCTTCCATACAAATTGTGGAAGTGCCTGGAAGTGATGTACAAATTATCAACCAAATATCTCCCCCTTGGCTAATTAATTAATTAAGCTCGCCAGTTTTTTTTGTTAAATGATTGAGTTTGATAATATTTTTTTTTTAATTAAATTCTTTTAGCGCCGAAAAGAAAGCTATCTCCCAAGCTCAGCAGCGGCAAACTGTAACGTCTTCGGGGATCTTCAACCAGGAAAAACATGTGAGCTCTGCGAGTCAATCAAATTTTACCATCACGAAGAAGGGAATCTGCACGGGTGCCTCAATGATTTCCTCATCGACACGCAAAACAAATGGGTTCGATGATGATTTCAGTGGATTCGAAGATCTCGAGAGTTTGTGCTCAGGGAGCAATCCTAAGGACGTTGAACGTGCCATCTCAAAATATACCAACTGTTTGGATAGGTATGTGAAGAGCCTACAGTTGCCTGGGCAGATGATGAAGGCCCCACCAGTATTGGACAAAATTAACGATATCATAAGAAAAGCATGGGCAGTACCGACTCATGGTCACGAACTAGGATATACGTTGTGCAATGAATTGAGATCCACTGGTGGATTGGATCTTTTGATGAGGAATTGTGTGGAAGGCGATAGGGATATTCAATTTTCATCGGCACGTCTCCTGGAGCAATGTTTGACCACGGAGAATCGTTCACATGTGGTGGAAAATGGCCTGGAGAAGGTGGTTAATGTGGCATGTGTGTGTACAAAGGACACAAAAACAGACCATAGTCGCGTAGGTACAGGTATCCTGGAGCATTTGTTCAAGCACAGCGAGGGCACATGTTCAGATGTGATTAGACTTGGTGGACTCGATGCTGTGCTGTTTGAGTGCAGGAAAAATGATGTGGAGACATTGCGTCACTGTGCAGGAGCCTTGGCTAATTTATCTCTGTACGGTGGTGCTGAGAATCAGGAAGCCATGATCAACAGAAAAGTACCAATGTGGCTGTTTCCACTGGCTTTCCATGATGATGACAACATCAAGTACTATGCCTGCCTTGCAATTGCTGTTCTCGTGGCCAACAAAGAGATCGAAGCTGAGGTCCTTAAGTCAGGTACACTGGATCTCGTAGAACCTTTTGTTACCACGCACAATCCCTCCGAATTTGCCAAGTCAAATCTCGCCCACGCACATGGTCAGAGTAAACACTGGCTGCAACGTCTCGTGCCTGTGCTGAGCAGTAAGCGCGAAGAGGCTCGCAATTTGGCTGCTTTCCATTTCTGCATGGAGGCAGGGATTAAGAAAGAGCAGGGCAATACAGAAATCTTCCGGGATATTGGTGCTATTGAACCACTGAAAAATGTTGCTTCTTGCCCTAATGCTATTGCCTCGAAATTTGCTGCTCAAGCTTTGAGGCTCATCGGGGAGGAAGTGCCCCATAAGCTGTCCCAGCAAGTACCACTGTGGACAGTTGAGGATGTCCGGGAGTGGGTTAAACAAATTGGATTTGCCGATTACGAGAGGAATTTTTATGAATCCCGTGTTGATGGTGATTTGCTTTTGCAACTCAATGAAGAAAATCTTCGAGAGGATATTGGCATAGTCAATGGAATTCAGAGAAAGAGATTCATGCGAGAGATGCAGAATCTCAAAAAGATGGCAGATTATTCGTCGCGTGACTCTGCCAATCTTAATAACTTCTTGCAGAATATCGGGATGGAATACAGCATTTATACCTATTCAATGCTGAACGCTGGAGTGGATAAAGAATCCCTCAGACATCTCAATGATGATCAACTCATCAGTGAATGTGGCATCACAAATTCTATTCATCGTCTTAGGATACTTAACAATATTAAGGGTAAGTTAATATAAAACTCATTTAGGTGTTATTCCTTCATAATCACAGCTATTGTAATCCTCGGATTTTCTCAAAGTACTCCGATCGAGCTGAAATTCACAGGGTATATGTTTTGAACATCCCTAATGCCGAAAATGGTAGGCCGCCATTTTCGGGTCCGGCCGTCCGTAGTACGCAATATCTCAGGTTTGGAAAGAGATATCTTCATGACTTTTTTTTTTTAAAATATATCTACTTGCGCGTACGACGTTTTCTATGCTATTATTTTTTGAAAAACCGGTTCTAAACCAGTTTAAAACCAGTTTTTCTAGGTTTTCTCGAAAATGGCCTATGCCATTTGAACCATTTTATGTTCATGTTGTAGCACTACTTGAGTAGACTAATTATTTAAAAAAAAATTGGAGATTGCTCCATGATTTCTCGAGATATTTCAAGTTGAAGATTGTAATTTTAACCCTCTAACGGTGTTTTTTTAATAAAAAAAAAGTAGTTAAATAATTTTGTCTAGGGTAATTAATGGTCCACTGAACTCAAAAATACCATCCATTCTTCATTATCTCTTTCCGTTTGCTCGCCAGGTGAGAAAAGGTAAAGACCGCCTCCAGGCGGTCATATCGGTTTAAGGCATAAAAAGACTGAAATATTTTTATTGAAAAATAGTGAACAAATAGTAAAATAAATGAATTTTAAACGTTTTTTATGGATGAATGTTGTATGATTATCTAAAAACCGATAATTTTTAGGAAAAAAACGTTTATTATTTTTATAATTAGACGTTAATGAAGCTCAAGGTGTTTCAATAAGACTGATTTTTACCGAATAGGTCACAGATCAGCTATGAAAACGTCACCTTCTTGTATAATTTGAAGGTCCTTTGAAATACATTGCTCATCTTCTGGTTTTATTTCACGATCTGGAGCATTAAAGGACGAATTAGGGAACTCATCGTCACTGTTGAAGTCTGCTTCTTTATCAATTTCGCTTAATTCGCAGAAATCGACCATTTCACTCATTCTGGACAGTCTTCGTGTAATCTGAATTGTTTGTCATGCTTAATATATTGCAAAATAATAATATATTTTACAAAAACAACCAAAGCAAATAAATAAAAAAAATCGATGATTTTTGAAAATTTTACCCTTAAACGGATAAGACCGCCCACAGGCGGTCTTCCTTTTTTTCTTCTAAAACTCTTACTTCTAGTTTTTTCACACTTATCAATTGAAATATACAAACTAGAACATATCTTTCAGGAACTAAGATTCTTACTACAGTTAGATTACTTTAAAACAATTTTTTTGCAATTGAAAACGAAAAATGTCGCGAGCGACATTTTGTTGTTTTTTTCTCTGACCTGTCACACAAAACTGAAGATTGTAAGAAAACGAAAGGTCAAAATAAGTTCAGCTTCAGAAAATAAGTTACTAAGACTATAACTGAGGATACTGTACATATTTCAAGTTTAAATAAGTAATATTATCGCAGTAAATGCGATTTATAGAAAGACCGCCTGGAGGCGGTCTTACCCGTTGGAGGGTTAATCGATCTCGGATGTTTCCGGGTTCCATATTTTCGGATAAAACCTCATTTTAAGATCATTTTTCTGGTAATTCTTAGAGAAATCCAATTTTGCACCCTGAAGGAGTGGTTTTACAAAGTTTTTTGTAATTATCAAAATTGAAGCACAGCTAATGATCTTTCTAACAGACCTACACTTCTTAAGTTCTGTTCACTAGAACCTGAGATATAACGAATAATGTAAGGCAAAACAGAAAAAAATATAAAAGTATTAATCAAAAATCATTGTGACGTGATGGAGCAAAACCAAGGTCAGATTCTTAATCAGGGAGCTTGACTTCCATCAAACGTACCATGTGAGATCTCCGTTAGCAAAATCGTGTTGCACAGTGTAATTAATCCAAATTTAATTTTCAAATAGAATTCGTAAGTTGTTAATTGCAGTGGAAACCGAAAACTATCACTTCTTAGAGTGTGCTATTTATATTGTCCTCTTAATATGTGCCATTTCATGAATTTTTTGATCGTCCTAAATTTTTTGATAGAACTTTCAGGTTTTTTCTTCATATTTAAAATGTATTTATATAAAAGTTCATTTATTATTATTATTTTCATCATTTAAAAGCATAATTTTTCAAAAACAAAGCATATATTACAGTGTCCGAAACTGTGCTATTTATCTTGTCGCCACTGTATATATATATATATATATTGAGTAGACACTGTCTATATATTTCGCTGGTCGGGAAATTTTTCGCGAATTTTCGCGGGCCGCCAAATTTTTCGCAGATTTTCGCAGGTCATTAAATTTTTCGCGGATTTTGCACTTCTTAAGCCTAAACGAAACTCTAGTGTGATGTCAAGTTGGAGGCCTTGATCTCTCATAGTTTATGAGAAAATCGATTTTAAAGTTTTTTTTTTAGACAATTTTATGCATTTTTTTCCAATTTTCCTTAGTTTGAAGTGAAATTTTGCGCATATCAAGCCTGAAAGAGGCTCTAAATGTATGTAAAGTTTGAAGCCTCTATCTCTCGTAGTTTCCGAGAAAATCGACTTTAAAGTTTTTTTTTAGACATTTTTATGCATTTCTCATCCAATTTTCCTTATTAATAACGATAATACGCTACATACACTTTAAGATTATTAAACGAAATTTGGACTATTTATGTAAATGTAAATATCGTTCAGGTTTTCCACAATTCAAATTTGCAATGAAGGAATCGCACCTCTATAAGCTGATCTAGGCTTATCACTGGGCTTTTTATAACGATTAAAATTAATGATATTGTTATTCAACATTTCAGGCATGGAATCATCAATGTGTTTGTCTTCTGAAGAGAATTTGGACAAAACCCTTGATGTCTTTGTCAGTTATCGTCGCAACAATGGATCTCAACTTGCTAGTTTGCTCAAGGTAGGGTCCTCGATGTTGCATAAATCTACGTTGTTCAATTTCTCTCAATAAGTATCCTTTTTCAGGTTCATCTTCAACTCCGTGGTTTTTCCGTGTTTATCGACGTGGAGCGACTGGAGGCTGGAAAGTTTGATAATAATCTCTTGCAGAGTATTCGTCAGGCGAAACACTTTATCCTCGTTCTGACACCACGTGCCCTCGAGCGATGTATTGAGGATTTTGACTGCAAAGACTGGGTGCATCGGGAAATTGTGGCTGCTCTCAATTCCAACTGTAACATTATTCCCATCATTGATAATTTCTCATGGCCAGAACCTGAGCAATTGCCAGAAGACATGAGGAGTGTGTGTCACTTTAATGGAGTACGTTGGATTCATGATTATCAGGATGCTTGCGTGGACAAATTAGAGAGGTGACTTATTGACTCTGTGTTATCACACTTGCACATTAAAATTTTAATATGATTCACATTAATTGTCACTCGTGAGAGTCCAAATGTGTAATTTGTGTGTTTGAATCATTTTATATTCAAAATTTGATCTATTTGTTGATAAAAAGGTAGACTTGGCCCGCAAAATTTGATATAAATTGATTTATAGCATTAATGCGAAAAATTAATGCAATTTTCTCTTTAATTTTTTAATGTGAAGAATATTTTGTTTTAGGTAAATTTAAACTTATTTTTGCAGGCCAAGTCCACTTCTTTATCAATAAATAGAAAAATCCCAAATATTAAGTGACTCAAAGACACAAATAACATATTTGGACGCTCACAAGTGTGATAACGCCGTAACTCTAGGACAACTCTAGGCTAGAGTTGTATGTACTTTCAATTGGCAATATTACTGTAATTTTTTTTCATGGTTTTAGGTTCATGCGAGGTGAATTGAACATGAAAGCCGATGGGTATTCTATTAGAGGTCCTCTCCGTGGAGATGGAACACCTAGTACACCTAGCACAGCATCAACAACACGTCAGAATCCGCCAATTTACCAGAGAATGCATAGCAATGACTCTAGCAAGGGCGGTGATAATGGGCGAGTTTCGGACTGACTAGATGGCCCCCCAGCCTCATCAGCACGACATCGTCTACGCGGCTCTCCTAGTCCAGGTCGACAACTCATTACAGGACATCCAGCGAGCCGAATTGGCCGCCCTGCAACACCCCAACGACGTCCTCAAGTGGCCCCACGGGGTCCAAGCGCCCTGAGCCGCAGACCACCTCTGCCACCAGCCATTAGTTCGCGAAGTCAGAGTCTTGACGGACTGCTGGACATGGCAGGTTGCGAGGACGGTAGTGGTGCCCAAGATGTGGCTGAGAGGGCAGCATCAGAAGTGGTGGATACGGCACAGAGGAGACCTAGAGGACCAGAGACGGACCGCAGTAACAGGAAATCTCGAAGTTTGGAGGATCTTTTGGATGAAAAGTCAGAAAGAAAGGAAGAGACCGAAGTAGAGGATGTTAATTGTAGCAGAAGTTTGGAGAGTCTCCTGCAAGATGCACCAGAGAGTCCAACGATTGATTCTGGTCAGCGAACAGCCTCGCCGGCGGAGAAATTTTGCGTGAACGAAACAATTGTCGTGGACAATGCTTTGAGGAGCAATGATGATACAGCCTACAATTCTGAGGAGGACAAATCATCTACGTCCTCCAGTCGACAGGGGTCCATTTCGTCGGATCAGCAGGGTTCCAAACGGACGTTCATAAACCGCCTGGGGCGACGCATGAAGAGCCTAATCAAAAAATAAGTTTGGACTTGGAGGAGTATAGTTCTATATACCCCTTTTCTTAATGTCTACACGGCAATCATGAGTTTCCCGCGAGAGAAATTGACAGTATTAAGACACATGCCATCGACATAAAGCTCTTCGATGGAGACACACTAAACTTAAATGGACCTCAAGAGCCATTCCCTGCCTTTCGTCAACGCAATACGCACAAATGAGGGGCTACCGTCGAGGGTGTTTTTGGGGGGTTCATCATGAAGTCAAAGAGAAAATGTATGTGACGTACCTGTAAATGATGATTTGTGATTACTCGATGTGAACAGCTTAATTATCCTTGTTAGAGAGATTTTCATTACACACCAATTTTTTTTCAGAAGAAGGAGCGCATAAATGACTCACTTTTGCACGTTATTTTAATTTTTTTTCTCAGCCTCATACAAAAGGAGGTTCTTTTATATGTAGTATCAATCCTTATTTAACCAACTTAACATTTACCAGCAGCAGGACGCATAGCCTTAAGAATTATATCTCTAAAAATTCTCTTATTTTATCAACACTTGTATTTCCCAATCAACTATGCTAAATAGTATTACGGCGTTATCACACTTTCACATTAAAATTTTAATGTGATTCACATTAATTGTCCCTTGTGAGCATCTAAATATGTTATTTGTGTCTTTGAGTCACTTAATATTTGGGGTTTTTCTATTTATTGACAAAGAAGTGGACTTGGCCTGCAAAAATAAGTTTAAATTTACCTAAAGCATAAATATTTTTCACATTAAAAAATTAATGAGAAAATCGCATTAATAAAAAATTAATGAGAAAATCGCATTAATTTTTCGCATTAATGCTATAAATCAATTTATATCAAATTTTGCGGGCCAAGTCTACCTTTTTATCAACAAATAGATCAAATTTTAAATATATAAAATGATTCAAACACACAAATTACACATTTGGACTCTCACCAGTGACAATTAATGTGAATTATATTAAAATTTTAATGTGCAAGTGTGATAACACAGTTACAGTGCTAGATAAAATCACTTGAGAGATATTTTATGTAGAATTTATTGTGTTTTTTTCGTAAATAAAAGAAGATGAGAGATTTTGCAAACAACGAATTTATTGATTTTCAAATTTTAAACCAAACTATTTTGCTCATTTTGCTGAATAGTTTATGTCTTGGTTAATACAAAAGCTTTGAGAGTATGTCGCTTAGCTTGAGAAAGTTGAGAACTTTGCGGCTTTTGTGAATGTGGTTTCGAAATAGTCGACATTCTAATTTTGGTTTGTGCAGTGGATAACATAATTCCGAAGATTTTGGCACCGTTTAGCTGAAAAAGAGGGAAAAATTGTATGAATTTTAAATTAGTCAGCACATTTTCCCGCCAAAAATATCTTACTGTCTCTCCATATTTCTTCTGGACAATTCCCGAATAATTTCAAATAAATGCAATCAATTACAAGGAGAGAGTTTGGACGACATTGCCTTTTCAACGTGGAATTTTCTCTTGGTAATTCCTGCTTTTGATGTTCAGAGGAATCGATGCAGTAATCTATAAATTCTGGAAGCATATCTCTCCACCAGTTATTCCTTATTTTCTCCATTAATTTCGCCTGAAGTATATCCTTATTGATGTGTCCATTTGCATTGATACTTGTCTTGTTAAACAAACACTCAGAGACACAGGCATCACCCGCTAAATCAATATACATTGTGTCATTTAATCCAAGAGAATTTTCACATTGGAACACTAAATCATCATCAAAGAAAATAGGAGTTCCACAGCAAAAATCTGGATTCTAGTAAGAAAACCACGTTACTATTAAATATTCAGAAAAACACGCATAGATTATACTTACAATATTATCCGGTTGTTTTGAGCAATCGATATCCATACCGAGGATCACTCTTGCAAAAATGAACAGAATTAGACATTTATGGAGCCACTTCTCAACCATTTTCAGTGATTTTCGATCTAAAACACAATTTAAACTGAACCTTTGGGGTATGATCTTGTATCATTTTTATACCGCAACGACATTGAACTAATTTTTGCCATAGTTTTTCTCAATTTTAATGGTCAAATTACCCCTTTGTTCTGTAACAATACGTTTGAAAAAGTGTCATCAATTGACTCATGTAATAACAAGTTTTTAATTCACAATAGAAAGCTCTTGGCCACTTATTAACGAGAAATTAATATACTTTTTTGAAGTATACTATTCATAATTTCTTAAACGCATTTCCTTATTTTATTTTGTACATTAATTTTTGGGTTAAGACTTATTTTTAATAAGAATAGTATATGATAAATTTATAAAAGTTAGAAACTTTCTATTGCAAATGCCCCTATATCGAATAAATATAATAGTATATGGAAATATCAAGATCAAGTAGTACATTATCTGATGTATCTCTTACAAAGTATTTTTTTTAGATTTTAAAAATGGAAAAGGTTAGTTGGTACTTTTTCATTTATTGAGTTTAGAATGATATCACGCGACATCTCACAATGCTCTTATTCAATAGCCGGAGAATTAATTTTATTTTTTTTTACTTAGTTCTACTTTAAGTAGGGTAAATGTCCTAATTCAAAACCATTTCCAGACTCTTTAATTTTGACAGAAGATTCAACACATTAATTCATATTCTTTCTGAAGAGAATTACATAAATTTGCTCCTTAACACTTCTAGAATGTTGCTATTTATTGAAAATTCTTTAGATATAATTTGAAAACTTCTTAAATACAAGAAAAATACACGAGTGCAAAATGCTTCTATTGGAAACATATTAATCCAAATGGAGACAAGGGAAAGTTTCTAATTGGAGACAAACAGTGTAAATGAAACCACGACGAAAGGCTTCCAAAACCCTGTTGAGTTGCGTTTGAATGTAAGATTTGCTTTTATTCTTGGTGTTTTCTCCTTTCCCATCTAAAACAATAAGAAAATCTCTCCAAAAAATCATAATTTCTGAATATGAATGGATTTTCGCTTTAATTGGAGCAAAATTTACTAAATAATGAAACTGAGGTGTAGAAAATATATAAATATAGTAATTTAGTACTGAATTTATCACGAAAACAGTGACGTTTCCATTTGGAGTAGCGAAATATTTCCATTTGGAGCAGATTTTGAATTAGCTTAATTTACCCTAAACTTTTAATGTTATTTAAAACATTTAATATAAGCCCCATTTGGGCTTACATTAGTTTTTAATTCTAATGCTGAATACGCGGATTTCTTAAACCTTTTTTGATTGTTTTTTTTTTTTTAAATTTTGTTGTACAATTGTAATATCAAAACCGTTTGGAGTAGCGAAAAATTTCCATTTGGAGCAGGTTTTGAATTAGCTTAATTTATCCTATGTATAAACTTTCAGTTCTTGATTAATTTTGCTTCTGCCGTAAGACGAATTAAAAATTTGTGTTTTCATCAGAATTTTGAAAATTTTCTAAATTGTGAAAAATGTTCTTCATAAACTGATATACCAAAAAAGAATCCTGAAGAATAATTTTATGATAAAAGATAAAAGGGTAGTGAATAATTCTAAATACTTTTCCCCTAATACCTTAGACACACTTATGACTTAAACTTAACATAAGAGAGACGGCTTAACGTAATTATAATCAAATAATAATTAGATATACATTTACATCAGTTTCTAACTAATCCGTCTCTGAGCTTAAATTCCTCCACCCCTTTGGGTTTCTCATGGTCTCATATACTCGTTTTAGGGTGAAAATTCCACGTATATTGGTTAAAGTATAATTATTATACTATTAACATTAAACCTGTCGACCGTTCATGATGATTTTTCCTATCGCGCTCGGTCAAATGACAGACCACGGTTGGTAGGATACTCAACAAATTTTTCTTGGAAAAGAGGAAAAATTTTAAATGCACTGAAAAATATAGGACATCCATATTTTAAGAAATCCATAAAGTTTGATAGAGACATTGTACCGTTTTAAATATCTGCTAAATATTTTAAAAAGTTATTAACCTGGTCAATTTAACCGGTCTTGGTAGATTTAGTGTTAAGTCTTTATTTTTGGAGATCGATGCATATGCCTTTAAATAACAGGGGTCTCAATGCTTGCGGAATGTACGATTCCACGGTTCAGATTAAGGTAGCATGTCGTGAGTGTACTTGGCTAGGCCAATCACCTTAGGGCTAGTTGGGAATCAAGAATCGCAACCTCTTCTATAAACGGATGATATATGAAAAACACCTCTTGGACCCTGAGAGCTTTCGAGGATGGCACAGTCAGAGTTTAGGATACATTTTTAATCTTGAAGTTAGTTTCGAGAATTTTAATGTATTACCCTAAACCTAAATCATCCCAAATTCACATGCAGAACTTCTTTTATTGAATTCTGAGGTAAACTGTTCGAATTAAAAAGTATTTGGCATATACGTAAAGGTATTATAAAGGAAAACCACTATATTATATATACCACAACAAATGAGTGTCTTTATTCCAGGGGTAGTCTATTCGCCAGTGTGATATTATTACAGCGGTGGGGGATTCCTAACCCATATTGATAACACTATAAACAAATAAATATTAAAATTATTAAAAAAAAAACAAAAAGTCATGTTAGATTATATTTTTGTGCTTAAAGGTTTTAAAAATATTTTATATATGGGAAAGTACCCTCTCTTCGAACGTTTTTATACCTTCGAATAATGTGAATTTTCTTTAACTCTTCCCAGAGACTTAAACATTTTTATTAAATATTAGTTAGCTCATTTATCAATTAATTGATAATTATGTGACAATTATAGTGGAAATCTATTAGGAAAAGTAAAAGAAATTCACATTATTCGAAGGCATGAACGTTCGAAGGGAGAGTACTTTCCTCTAGTGGTTTTAAACTTAACCCATTTTGGTAAGTTCAGGTTCTAAATAGGGTAATTTTCTTTCTCAGAAATTATCTTATTCTAAGAGCACCTTACCATAATGAGGATGCTTTTTTCGTTCTCCGTAAGTTTTTTATTACTGTACCGGTATTATGACATTTACACATTAAAATTTTTATGTTCACATTAATTGTCGCTGATGAACATGCAACTGTGTGATTTGTATCTTCAAATAACTTAATATATATAATTTGATCTGTTTATTGATAAAAAGAGACTTGTGAAAAAGTTATTTATATTAATGTGATTTTCTTATTAATTTTACATACATTGCGAAAATCAAATTAAATTTTATTGAACGAATGTGATAGCAGGGTAACTCACAGGATTTACAAAACTTTGATTCACTTTATCACGTTTTACCACTTTTTTGTACAAATATCAAAATTTCATTCAAAACTTATAAATATGCCCCTACTCTTCTCTATTTGTGATTTGTTTTTTAATATATAAAATGGTTCTCTAAAAAAAATACTGCGAAACGTCTTGAGAGACAAATGATACAAAATTTCGGGCAAAATTATTTCTAAAATGCATTTCAATTTCTCAAATATTTCAACAACAAACGTGACGATTGTAATGGAAAGGTTTTATTATTTTAGGACAAAGTTTCTTTCTTAATTCATCAACAATGGTGCTTCACATAGTACTCAAAACTGATACAAAATTTTAATTAAATATTTCTTATTTTCGTGAAACTTAAAATTATGAAATTCATGTCTTTGAAACAAAAATACACGTGTATAAACGAGATGAAAAGATGTTTACCTTTTTATTGTAAAAGTCTATTGAAATATTTAATGAATTAAATGAATCAATGAATTTATTAAACATACAAAATATATACAATGTCTATTTATTTATTATTTTCACTTGCTAAACTCTTCAGGGGGAGTGGGGTACCTCTGTATTAAGGTACCTTTGAAATAAGTATTTTTGTCTTATTTTTAAATAAAACTAGACCTCACCATGTTATATTTTAGCTTAACAAAGGAACTGTGAAGCTATAATTTACATTATAATGCTCAATTCCATTTTAAAAACAGGAGAAAAGGTCCTATTGCAAAAGAACCCCAATTCAAAGGTTCCATTCAATAAATTAACTTGTTCCTGCTATAAATTTCATGATTTTTTTTAGTGGGAAAAATGTGTAATATATTTTAACCCTTTAACGACGAGACACTTTTTACGGACTGAAAATCAACAATAAAAATTAAACTGAGAAACATAATCAATCATAAGTCTTACATCTAACCTTGGAATTGGAAAGTCCAACAGAGTCTGATTCGGTGTATTTTGTGCTTTTATGAACGATAGGAACAAAAATAGCCCAAAAATTTAGGTAATTTTTCTGACAATACCAATGAACAATATTTTTCGCTTTAATGAAAAAGGGACAGATAATCCTAACCGGCTTATGTAGGTGAGATTCTTAACGTGAGCTAACTCGGAGTGCATGCAAATTCGATTTAGAGCTGAAGTTGGGAGACGCCATTCAGTTATCTTGAGTAAAATTCGTGAAATTATACAAATTTTGTATTTAAACCAAAATATCAAGGATTTGGATGAACTGACAGAAAAGTGATATATGGGTGAAATGTAGAGCAGAATGTTCTCTATAATTTTCCCATAGAACATGATCTCATCGATTACTCAGAAGCCAAGATAAGCGAGGTTTTCTGTTTCTTAACTCGTTTTTTCATCCAGAGTGCCCCAAGTAGTCATTTGTTGAACTTCAACTATATCAAAGAATTGTTGTATTTTGTGGGACTTTCCATTTAAAACCCTATTTTAAGTGTCTTGGTGGAGTAGAGGCAGTCAAATTGGCATCTGAGTGGTTTCAAAACGTTATTATGGGAAAAATCAATTTTTTCACACTTAAACGGCAAGATCGGAGTGATAGCGTAGTCTGAGCGGAAAATGATGTATGGAGGAAATGTAGAGACAAATGTCCTCTACAATTATGTCGAAGTAATCATCAAAATCGGTTCAGCGACAGTGGAGATAATTGAGGTTATGTGATATTAAAATTGGTTTTTCGACTGTGGCGCCCCTGGTGTTGGTCCCACGAAGTTCAAATATTGTAAAAAGTTGTAGCATTTGGTGAGACCTTTCGTATAAGCCCTCATTCATCAAAATCGGTCACATAGAACCGGTGATATGATTTTTTGAATTTTGTGAATTTTGACCCCTCATATCTCCAATTCTGTTTTAACCACAGCGCACAATTGCACCATTTTGGAAACGTCCTAGACTGGACTACAACCCAAGTGGCAAAAATGTGTCAGTATGACGTTATAGTTATCGTATGGTAATAGTAATTATTTGGTGCACCCGCACGTCATACTTTCGAAGTGGGGAATAACCTCCACGTTATAAAGAGGTAAGCGAAGCGACACAACTTACCATTTTGGTAAGTTCACTAACGATAGTGACACGTTAGTTGGACGTCGCTTCTTACCTCTTTTCTATTTGTCTCTTTCTACTCCACATTCTTTTTCTTCGTTCTCTTTTTATTTCCATGACGCATAATTCTATCATGAAATCTCTCACAGAAAATATTTCAATAATCAGCGCGCAAATATCGCGGGATTTCATTGATTTTATTTATTATATTGAACATGCCGATGCCGTTTACCGATAGAGATATTATCAAGTATCGATTTAAAATATCTCCCGACCAGAAAAAACTGATATTTGACAATTTTTCAATGAAATAATTCTAAAAAAATTTTCTGATATTTTTTTTTTAAACTATTCTCTATAATTTCTGACATATTGTTACAACTTCTTTGTCATAAAAATAAATTTCATAAGGAATTAGATTTCATGAAAAACGGAATTTAAAGTCAGTGTGAAAATTTTGAATTCGCGCGCAACAAAATCTTATGGCGCACTCATCCCAATAAAAGTGTGTCCGCATCCACGGATAGTCATACGACATCTATTGAATTCCAAAGACGGATTCTTTTAATGCTTATAGTATAATAAGATAGATTTTTATAAAATAATTTTAGACACTTGCAGATAAGAATAATTTTTGGAAATTACGTTATGATTATAAAATTTTTTAATGAAAACGGGAAAATTTATATACATAAATTTATATTTTTATTTTGAAGGGATTATCTTGAATCGGGTCCCGGTTGAAATCCTGAAAGCCAAAATCCCGAATTTTTAAAAGTGTCATGGCTACTCCCATTATTGCACTCGCGCATGGTGGAGACAAAGGAAAATTTTCTGTGTCTTGGGAAATTATTCTACACATTATCTTCCATATAATTCCATCCCATTTCAGGATTTTGGCGTTCGGGATTTTGATTTTCGGGATTTTGGCTTTCGAAATTTTGGTTGCCTCCGCTTGAATCATGTGGCGTACATTTAGTCCTCAAATACAACATCACAATCATAAATGTTTGGAAGAAACCTTAATAGAGAGGACAGGTTGTCCTGTTTTCTTTCTAAATAAATTAAAATAAGAATAAATTTTCACAATTTTGTGTTAAAATATTAAAACCACTATACAAAATAAATATGATCGATTTTTTAAAATGTTAAAAATATTTTTTTTTGCATCTATTTAATTTTACTTGATATTTAAGAAAACAATTGCTATCTTTTAAATTTATTTTAAATTTTTCTTCGTTAGTGAAAGGCTAAGAACACGCTTTCGTCCAGAAACGTAATGGAATGCCATTTCCGAAAACTAAAAAGCGTTGTTTTGAGAGCAATTTGTCCACAAACTCTAAAAACAAAACTTGCAAAAGAAACTACTTGCATTTTCGTGAAAAAAAAATCTTTTAGTTTTCTACAAAAACTGTACTTTAAATTAAACTTCTGGAATATTTTGTAATATCTACAATGCTTGAATCGACTTTATGAGGGTCCTTCTAGAGCCCCAGGTTACTATCTCTAACTTCTTAGGTTAAAACATACCGCTGCCCAAATAAACAACGTAGTGTCATTATTAAGAATTATCAGATTATATTATACTTTTTGAACATTACAGTCTGTTAAGGGAGTGGCCAAATGGTAGTTGACTTCAAATATTCAGACTATTTTTTTGTGGACCAATAGATGTCATTATTGTCGTCGATGCTTTGTAGTAAAGATATTAAATTGAATTCAAATTCAAATCTCAGAAATACTTTATGCACATGAGTGTATAACACGCTTCGCTCTAAAAGAATGTATTTCTCGATTTTCATCCCAAAAGATCAAAAATTTCACATGAAGTGACCGATAAATAGGATAAATACATCGAAAACTTAAACTTGTTCATCTTTAAGTCAATTAAGCAATTTAAAGAAATGAAAAATATCGAAAAAATCGGTAAAAATTGTATCGTTATATTTAAGAATTAAAAAAAAAATATTTTTTCAACACATTCAGACAGACACAATTTTTTTTACCTTAGAGATTGTAAGTTAGAAAAAATCTGAAATCATGCATTTTAAACGTATTTCGAATAATTATTTTATTACTGAATTTTAAAATCTCCTATTATTAGGTTATGTTTAAGTAAGATCATCTATTTAAATTTCATTTAAATGCAAACAATAATTTTTAATAAAATTTTAATTTTTAATATAAAAGTAGAAATAGTCTAAATAATTCGTTTGCAAATTATTTGCAAGAACGAAAAATTTTATCACACATTTATTAAATTCAAGACAATCAAATATTACATTTTATTTTTTTTAAGCTATTCCATAACCTAATATTTTTGTATTGTCATTTCTAAACGTTTAAGAAGCTGCAGATATTCTATTTATAGGGCTGAGAGTATTGAAAGAGAAAGGTGACAAAATTACGTTATCTGCAAGTAAATTTTCTTACAAACAGTTACGTAATATTTTGAGAAAAAAATGACGAAAAAATTACGTTACTATAACACAGCAAGTCTGACGTTAATATTTTAAGTAGCTAAAACGTTATATTTAGGTCATAAGGTTTCCTCGGCTCTTTGCAACTTGAAGTAACTTGAGTGACGTGCAACAAACGTTTCTTTTACCTCATTTTTGCCCTATAGTAAATTTTTGCCACTTGGGAACATACTAAAATTTCATTAACTTGCACAATGCCGTTTTTGAGAAAAGTGACTTTGAATTTCGATGAATTTTGACGCTATCACAGCGCCACCTGTGGTGACTTTTTGAACTTCCATCTGAAAGTGCTCATCGAGACGAAACCAAAAAGGTAAAATTTAGGTCGATATGTTAATTAGAACCGGAGATAGAGGCCGGTCAATGTTCGAACTTTGACCCCTTATAGCTCGGGTCAGGGGTTATGGATCGACTTAAGGTTTTTTTTGTTTGATAGGTATAATCAACGGCTACAACATACTAAAATTGCAGCCCGAGTGCATAAGGAATTTTTGAGTTATTTAACTTTTAAGATTTAAAAATTTTCTTTTTAATAATAGCGCCCCTAGCGGTGGTTTTATGAACTTGCGTTGTTAGAAAGGGAAGTGGCATTTCACGAGAGCTTTCCAGAAAGCCCTCATTATTTAAATTCTGACAATTAGAACCGGAGTTATGGCCATTTTAAGAAATTTTTTTGGACCCTTATGGCTCGGGTCAGGGGGGTCAGGGGACCTTAAGTTTGGTATTGATGGAAAGCTCTAAGGCCCAGTTATAACATACTAAAATTTGAGCCCGCTTGATGCCATAGGGGCGGAGCTATTGAGAAAACAAAAAAAGGGGGGTATTCAAAATGGCGGAAGGAGGGGTGGGGGGTGGGGGGTCAATGCACCAAGTTGCAATTTTCACCCGATATATAACCTTTGCCGAAAACCGCAAGTCGATATCTTTTTTAGTTTAGGAGCTATTAAGCTTCAAAGAGCGGCCGGACGGCCGGCCGGGAACGTAACTTAGCCCCCCATATATTCGGAATCAGGAAGTGGCGAAACACATTTTGGCCAAGTTTGAGTGCGATCGGAGGACATGAAATTTTGTTAGGATTATAGTAGGTGAGATTGTTAAGAATCTCACCTAATATTACGTATAAGTATTGTAGATTTTATTGCCAAAAGGGTTTTGCTTAAAAAAAAATTGAAAGTATAAAAAATAAATAAAATCAATTATGAATTTGAGAATTTAAAAATTCGCCATTTTTGTGATTAAATATTTACTACATAGCAAATAGCTAGAGACTTGCAAAAAATATTCTAGATTCCTTCAACCTTCTACTTTGCAATTAGGCATAAGAAAATATAATTTTAGGTAGTCAGGAAAAATTATTTTCTTTATGGGAAACCGGTGTTGCGGTGTTCCAATCGTCCTTAAAGGGTTAACCCAAAAACATAATGATATAGGAGATTGTAAAGAATCTCAGCTAATTAAGCCGATAAAACATTTTATTATTTAGTACCATTTAGTACCGTATCTGACGAGTACCGTATTTGGGCAAGCTGAGAAATCTATCAGGAGACGGTCATTAGATCTTCAGTTCATCTGGTGTTCTACTTTACTTACTTGCGAGAGATCTATTTTTTTTAAGTTTTGATAAGTTTATCAAAGAAGGAGAATCAAAATCCCAAGTTAAAAAAATGTGAACAATTTATACTTTTAGCAACATTTTATTTAGCAATATCTTTTTAATTGAAACTGCTTCCAATAGTCTCAGAATGTAAAATCACAAGTTTTGTAGAAATCTCTGAGTTTTGAGCAAAACATATCAGTAAATAGCCCTTCAGATTTTTCAGGAGCATATACCAATACTTTAGCCGTAAGACACTTCATAAGGATCTTCGGTACTGGATTACAGTTTTCGGTCTCATCGAAATCTGTGCCATTGAGGGTTGCAAGTTTATTTTCTGCCATATCGAAACATTCGTCAGTCGCGGCTTTTATAGCTGATTCCCAGATATTGTAGTCAGTATGTGTTCGTTTTTTCACCTCTTCCATAAATATATCCCGATTGAGTTGCATATCCTTAAGAACATCGTCATCCTTTAGAGCACAGTCCATTACACAGTTTTGTCCTTCGGATTTATAAACATCATAACCGAGTTTAGATTCTAGGAATTTTTCACATTCAAACTGTGCATCGTAATCAACGATTCCTGGACCAAACCAACAGGTTGCAGGATCCATGAATTCAACATCCACAGGCTTAAAATTGCAATTAACCGCCTCACCAAAAGCTATCTGCAAAATCCCAAATTTCTGGAATAGTAATCTGAAACACCGAAATAATAGTACTTACCAAAATAGTTAAACTTATGCAAATCACTAATATTTCCATGATAGACAGCTTTTCACTTTGTCACTGATAACTGATTAAGCAATCAGTCATAGATGGACCTTTTATATAACATTTTCGTAGGCAATTAGCAGTTTTTCTCAGTGATATTGTCACATAACAGTGGCCGTTTCAATTTTTCGTATAATCGAGCGAAAGTGAAGAGAGATAGGAGACATGAAAAAGTTAATGATTTCATATCGAATTAATGTGGAGGTGTTTTTTGGGTCAGACACTGAAGCAAAAAAAAAACATCTGAGATTTTTGCATGAATTAAAGCCCATTGACATGTTCATAGATAATTTGCGACGGTAGTCTTCACTCGTGCCGAAAGATGTTTGTTTAAATGATGACTTTTTTTTTGGTACATTCTCATGAACAGGTGATGTTGAACATTTGAAATGCCTTCTTTTACATCTCGTTAATTTGTAGCTTTTAGCGGATCTCTTTGGATTTTATCACATCTTGCTATTCACCCAAAATCTCTGTCAATTTATTTAATTAATAAACTAACTTTAAGTATTTTTTTTTAACAAAAATATGTTTAAGCTACTTCTTTATTTTGGTAGATTATGCTTGGCTGGGAAGAAAGTTATATCGATGAGAAACCACAAGTTCACTTTCCATTGTTTGACTTTAATTTTGCAAGTTTCCTTTATTGCAATATCTCGTTTTAAGTATAGATTTTTTCAAGATTAAATTGCTTAATTTTGCAAATAATCGTAATTGCGGGTTTTTCCATTAAATATTTCAATTGGCAACTATAAAGTAGTTCTAAAATCATAAGGCATGATATTAAAAAGAATCGTAAGCTTAATGAACTTCGATAAAAATAGAAATACTTTCGAAAGTAATTATTTGGTTTTAAATAACTCAACTGAAATTAGGTGTAGAGAAATAAAATTTGTCTCAATTTCTTGGTCTATATAAATAAATATTTTTTTATTGTCGCTCGAAGTAGGTGCACGTTAATCTATATTTTTATGATCAAATAGATAAAGTTCAAGAGCGCATTAATGGATAACAATTCATTTGCTTTTTTGCATAAATGGAGAATGAGAAAAAAAATTGATAAATTATAACTTTAAGTGAAATATGCAGAAAACCATCTAATAAACATAAAAAATAATATTCATAAATTTAAAAGTGAAAGATTTAATAATAAATAACAGGTAAAGAATTTTAGCTAAAAATAAGGCTTGATAAAATGGTTCTATTGTCACAAGGAAGTGGCTTGGTAAGAGAAACGTTGATGTAATCTTTTATGCTCAATTGACGTGAAGAATAAACATTTCTTGCATTGTTTTTAATTGAAAGAAAATTAAAAAAAACGCTAATATTTATAGCTTCGATTCTTATCCCTCAAAAGTAATGCTCTTTAAATTGGTCATCTTAAAGTTTTTCAATCATTTGCACAACAAATTGCTAAATGCTTTTTCTTTTCAAATTAACTCTTATATGTACGTACATGTACTTCTTTTAGGCATTATTTCTGTGGTGCTTTTTCAGCTACACCATCACGAGAAGTTCGACTTCATGATGATCTGCCTTCGTTTGAGCTAGTCAGTTCACCTGAGACCTTCGTCGGATACGGAGCTACTATTATTTCGATCTACATTTTCTCTCGAGGAATTTCCAATGACTGCAGAAATTTCTCAGAGACACAATTGGCGATTTGTCATGAATTTAAAAGTACAGTGCAAGTGATCAACTTTCTCACTGTTATTTGAAGGCAGATTGAGATTTTTTTACTCCTAACTTTTCTTATTTGTGGTATATTGTGCGTATACTATTCGAGTGTTGGATATCAAGTGAGACCCCAAAGAAAGTGGAACGCTCTTAGTGCATTTTACATTCGTGGCAGTCTTATAGCTAAGTGATCACAGATTCCAAGAATTTGTGGGCAATGACACTAATGCGCCAGTTTTGGGTGGGGCGATGTTGGGCTTCGACATCAACCTCTGCCTCAAGTGTCACCATTAAATCTACCAGCACAACGTCTGGTGTTGCAAAGAAGGGTAAAATTTCACCAGACGGATCTCCGGCCTATTCCACATGCCTTCACATGGTGGATGGTCCAACACCCTCAATTGTGTCCACCGAAGAGTGGGCCAATGCGAAGCCATATGAACAAGTACCCGGACCACGACCTCTGCCACTCTTGGGCAACACCTGGAGGTGATTACTTTTTTTTTCACAACATTCCCGCCTAAACAATCCATCAATTACATTGCGATAATCAACTTTGGCACAGTTCCAAAAATGCACTCATTTCACGAACTGGAACTTAAAACAACTTTTTCCTACATGGATATTGAGTGAGGGGAAAAAAAGCTTTTAAAAAGTGGCATAGGGTTAGGTTTAAAGCACGTAATAGTCTATCATAATATGATTAAGTATAGACTTATTAGTAAAGATTATTTCAAGAAAAGTCTCTTTAATCGTAAGTTCCCTCCTACGAATTAAATGTTAGTTTCTCAATAAGATAAAGAAAAGTTAATTTAACAAAATCAATTTTTTAGTGAAGGCCCTTTTCCATTTTTCAGCCCGTATCTATCTTATATACGATTTTATAGAGTACAAAATGCCTAAAAACAATAAAATCCAACGAAGCGATTAAACAATAAATTACCGATTAGAGTGATTGTTTAAAAGTGGTTTTTACGATTAAAACATCCCTAGTGTTACTTTGTGGAACTCGTCATGCTTCAAAGAATATAGAAATTTTATGAAATATTTAATTTAATATGTCATTAAAATGGCTATAGGGGAGATTTAAAAATAAACTAGTTTATTAATCATGTCGAGATCTAAAATTAAGTTTGTCTTGCCCAAAAACGGGCTATGTCAATGGCAAGCGGACTTGCCGACATCAAATTTCCTGCTCCACATGGAGCAGGGAACAACGGACAAACACACAAGTTAGGGGTGGTAATAAACTAGTGAGTAAACCAATTTACGATACAAAGCTTCTTACGGTGAAATTGTGAATAATTTTAAATTCTTTCCTGACTAAACTTGTTAAAAGGAGTTATTAAATTTAAAAGTTTTTCATGCATTTCTAAAAAAAAAGTTTAATATAATACTCCAATACTTTAAACAAGATGCTAATTTTTATGAAAGAATAACCAAGTATCTTTTGATTGCATATTTGTGCGAGATTAAAAAAATGGAAATAAAATTGTGTCAAAAGGTTTAGTGTTTTGTATATTATTCGTGTTTTGATGATTTATAAAAGGACAAGATTATCAATATAACGTAATAACTCCAGGGGGTGACATTAGCTCTAAAAAATGCGACCGGTTTTAGCGTATTTTTTCCCTGTTTTCGTACACATTTCACGAGATATCTCCAAAACTACGTAGGTTGCCAATTTAGGGTTTTCGGTTGCCTCTTCGTTATTAAGTTATCTTTTATTTTGTATTAGTATTTTTTGCTAATTCATTCTACAATGACAGAAAACAGCTAATAAACTCAAAAGGTTTTTCGGCTCGCTAGAAACATATGGGACACATAGGAAATGTCATGCCCCTGTAATAACTATTTAAATAATTTTCGTCCAATAGATTGAATTTCAAGGGAAATGAAATTCTTTGATCTTTGTTGGTTATTGATGAAGAGAGTGTCCCTTGTTCAAAGTACAAACAAATCGCACTAAGTCTAACGGCCTTTTTATGAAAAATTTTTCAACAAAACACCCCCCTCATCATTGCTCCTAAACCAGTAATGTCGTATTAGCTACAGGTAGTTCAAGTATAGCCACAAGTTGTTAAATTAAGAAGACAAAAAATATTTGTAGGTGAGTTTAGAAAAAAATCTTTAAATTTAAAGAGTAATACTACTAGTTAGGACTTTTAAAACATAAAAACGTAATTTATGAAATATTTTATATGATTTACCTCCAGATAATTCCAGGTTATAGTGGGTGCTGTTTCAATCCGGTTCGGGGTTCGGAGCACCCGACGATTAGCTTAAAAATTTATTTGGTTTTTTATTTTCAAATCACTTTTCAAAATCTGTTTTTAACACAAAAGAAGCTTTTATAGTCGCTCGATGTTTAAAAGTAGGAAAGGGCGAACTGGAGACAAGTTGTCACTTAAATTAGAAAAAATTTTATTTGGTAGCGATTTATTCTTCCCTCAAGATCTTTACTGAACTTGAATTTCTATCTTTTAAGCGAACTTGGCTTTTCACTGTTTCAGAGCTAACTGTAGCTTCTTTTGATTTTATATTTTTATAACCACTTTACAACCAAAGCTTTTACTCAAAATAGTATTAGTATACTAGGACAATTTAGTCGATATATCAATACGACATATAATCGGAACTTTGGAAACATAAAAACCGGAATTTGAATCTCTAAACTTGTTTCAATTGAGCAAAAAGTACGAAAGATAAGCAAATATGTACAATGTGACCATAAGTTGACTTCCCCCACCATGTTTCTTATATAGATTCATTCAGTTCCGTCTTTAAACTGTTCATTAAGAATAATAATTTCTACATTGTGTAGGTTTAGAACATTCATGTGCTAAATCTACGTACATATGCTAAATGCTTAGCTAAACTCTAATACATTTACTTAATATTTAAACTTTACATAATGGTTTCTTATTGACATTCGATTGGCAAACATTCAAAGTTCATTAAGTCATGAATAGAACAAAAGCATATGCATATTATATTCTGATTCTTTATAATGCTAATGAATATAGTGCATAGAAACTGAAATATTTTGTGCTCTGCTCGTATATTTCACAAATATGAAAAGGTTTTGACAATCTTAAAATCGATTCAAAAGCATTTCCCTAAAGTGGATTACAAATTTTAGAAGTAACCTTGTACAAAATAACACAGACAATTCCACCTGTACCTCTGTGGAAAAAAAGTACCACTCAATATGAAATCTAACAACAAATCAATTGATGTCTTTCTATTTGTACTAAGAGAAACTTTTAAGCAATCTTAAAGAGGAAAAAAATAATTCCTCGATGTGCTTCTTCGGTGGACGAAACACCATCAAGAATGATGGCATTTTTTCACCTCTGAGATTACCAACGAAGAGGTGGCACGAAGATTCATGTCACACTTGACTAATTTGAATATAAAATCAACATTTACATTGCGTAAATTCAACACTTCGTCCCATACCATGACGTCCAATATTATTTCACAAATTATGATTTTTTTAAAGATAAGTTTATATCTTCCTTCCAAATAACATTCTTAAGTGGCTGGTAATGAAATCCTGACCCTTCTTTGTTCATTTGAGAGTGATTTGTTTTTTATTTTAAAGAAGTTTCATGACATTTTCAACACCATTTGAAATTTTATATTAAAAGCCTTTATTGCATGTGAGTTATAAACGCTATAAAGAAGTTTATATTCCCATATTAAAACCATTCACAATCGCAAGTGATCGAGTGGAATCTTGCACATAAGACATGAGTAAAGGTGGGGCGCAAGAAATTTAACCGTTTAAAACCGGAATTTGGAAGTGCAACAAACTCCTATGAGAAGCATACCATGGTAAAAAGTGAAAAGTTGGTCAAGGTGAATCTTTAACGTTTTATCACATCTGCACTCCATCTCAATGTGCTAAATGGTTATAGATCAGTAGCTCTGACCGGTACAACTTTGAAAACTAAAAGTGAAATACATAAATTCCTATTCTTTTAGACGTAAAGTCATAATGACTTTTAATCAAACGATCGTCGATTTTGATATATTTAAAATTGAGAAATCTTTTGCAAAATATAGATACATATATTTTTATTTTTATCACACAACAAAGAGATCACAAAGTTGTGGATAATTTGCATGCAATCACATACAATATAACTTCTGCAATATGCAGTTAATCATCATATGATCTTTAGCTATAATTTGAACATGATCGTATGTAGATAAATTATTGTGCAACAGTTCGTTCGAGTGACATGGATTGGCAGAAAAAAATAACAATTTTGCCTTGGTATTGATGAGATAGGCAGAATATGTTGAAGTCTCGATGACCCATTCAAAAAAATTGAATTGAGTTTAAGAAATAACCAAGACAAAAATAAAAATAAAAGTTGCGTAATTTTATTCAATTTAATGAACATGCTTTTTCTGCAAAATCAACAATGTCTATAAGCGACCAATATAAAAACTTTTGACCTCCTTCATCATCCATTTTGAATTAAACGAATGGATAGTAAGGGAAACTGGAGCGACAAAATGTGGCAGAACGAATTTACAGAACACCTGAGAGATTTTTAAAAAACTGCTTATTAGTGCTCGAGCTCCACGGAGAGAGCAGTACATAATCCCTCAATTTCCCTCCCCCCAATTTCCACTTTTCACCCCCCGGTAACCACTTTTTCCAACATATCACCACGTTTCAGACGATTTCTGAGAAATGTCGTTACGCTGTTTGTCCGTCTGTCCATCCGACTGTCGCCAACTCAAGAGGCCAAACGGTTTGAGATAGCGATTTGGGACATAAGGGGGACCCCCATAAGTCGACCCAAGGATCGTTAACATGCCTCTCATTTTCCCCACCCCTCCCCCACCATGTTTTTTTTTGGGATTGCTGGAAAACGTGTTGTGCAATTTCTTTCCGTTTTGGATATTTTTTAAAGGTTAAACGTGTGAAAGGTTAAAAAAAAGCTCTAGAGAACGCATTTATCAGTTGAATGGGGTCATATTTGGGCTCGTTGGAGAAGTCTTGGAATTTCCGACAAAACTGAATCGGTTCCAATTCGTTTTAACCCGGTAATCAACCGGTTCATAATCGTTAACTAATTTGTATTCGATATTCAATTATTCAAATCAGTTGTGAACCGCTAATGAAGCAGTATATAGTTCAAGTGAATCGGTTCATCCTATGAACCGATAAGTAATTTTTGTCCGAAAATCAATTTTAATAATAATAATAATGCTGGCACAGCATTCCATGAAGGAACAAGGCCTTCCCGCAAGGGGATTTCCAGACATGCAATATTATTTTTTCTTGTACGGGATGAGGTTTTCAGGCCTATGCCCGTGGAATCAAGAGTGCAGTGAAGCTCATTGGATGCAATCCGAACACCTTTAACGCCAGAAAAATTCCTGGTGACATAAAGGGATTCGAACCCGGGAAACTTGCATCATAGAGGGAGTGCTCTACCACTTGACCCATTGAGTGCCCCTTTAATCAATTTTATTATTTATTACTCTTAGAATTATTTTGTGGAATCTTTCGAGTGCTTTACAAATCGATTTAAATCGATTGAGAACTGGTAAATGGTAAGTGATGAGAAAGTACTTTTGATGGATAGCATCTAAGTCACGAGTTCGAGCACTTCGCAAAGCTTAGGACGCTTTGCCATCCTTTTTTTTATATAATTTACTACTTTAACTTTGCAGAAGATTATTATTCACTATTCTGAAGAGAAATGTGCTTTTAGAGACATTTCCTAAAAGTTGATTTTGTAGTTATGATCTCAAAAAATGTTAGGACTACATATATTCAAATAGATTTTTTTCCTATTCAAGTTTGTCATAGATCATTCCTCCCTATTATAAAGAGAAATTTGATTTTCAAATTATTTTCCAAAATCTGTTTTTAATACAAAAGAAGCTTCTTTGGTCGTTCGATGTATAAAAGCAGAAAAGGCGAACTGGAAACATATCATCCCCTAAATTAGTAATTCTTCTATAATTTATGATATCAGTAATACACGATAATTTCAGGTTTGCGTGACGAAATAATTTTTCATAAACATAATTTTTCATTTCATTATTTTTCATAATGTCTTTTTTTTTTAGAAAAAATATCTTCAGATATTCTTATAACTGACAACGGATTTGTTCCTAACATAATCACTAATTCAAAAATCTTGAAAATGAATTGTTCAAAATTCTGTAAGCCCTGTTTAAGGAAAATATTTTAGAAGTGAAAATTTCAATGCTTTTTGTTTTCTATTCTTTCCCCAAATTGATTATTTT
Organism: Phlebotomus papatasi; assembly: GCF_024763615.1. Lineage (NCBI taxonomy): Eukaryota > Metazoa > Arthropoda > Insecta > Diptera > Psychodidae > Phlebotomus > Phlebotomus papatasi. Next base: position 48,257,263 of record NC_077223.1, read on the forward strand.
TTTTAACTTAATTTTTATTCATTAAAATAGGGAAGTTTATTAAAGTAATCTGTGGCAAGTTTTTGTAACCTAAGTTTATTTAATCTTGAAAAATATGCAACATTGAAATTTTCAACTTTATACTTTTGACCGAGGTTCCCCAAGAATTTAGCGATTTGGCCCAGTTCCTTGTAGCTAAATAAGAAAAAAAATTTACAAATGGCATTTCTCTTTTTATTTCAGACTATTTCCCTTCATTGGACAGTATAAAATCTCTGACATTGCACGCATCTCTTATATTCTGCACAGAGATTATGGTCGGATAGTACGGTTCAGTGGATTAGTAGGACGCCCTGATCTTCTGTTTGTCTACGATGCCGATGAAATTGAAAAGGTGTGTTCCATGTTGAATTCATGCTTGTACACTAAACACTCTCAAAAATGTTGACTATCTTCTCTACCATGCGAAAGATTGTCAATATTTCGCAAAATAGGGAATATTACCATGCAAGGTTCTTCGACTACAATGCTCTCAAAATTGCTTGGGAAAAAAATTAATCTTTGTTGTGTGAAGCAATTGGGATGGTTTTTAATGAGACACTAACATACAATTATATACTGCGCTTGAGTATGGAATTGTAGAAGAGATTGATCATTTGGAAATTTAATAGAGTGTTCTTCTAGTGAATATACCATACACACAATGGACTTTCTCCATGCTATCTTCAATGATTTCCTATTCACATTCTTTTCAATTTCATCTAATAAGCATCTTTCACATTTCACCTGCAGTGTTACAGACACGAGGGGCCAACACCTTTTCGACCATCAATGCCATGCCTTGTGAAATACAAAAGCATCGTTAGGAAGGATTTTTTCGGTGATCTTCCTGGTGTTGTTGGAGTGTAAGTATACCATGAAAGAAACTATCTAATCTCTCAAGTGCTTCAAAATTCACCGGTGTCATTACATTACACACATATAAAATCTCTTTAAAGAGTGGAAAGTTGAAGAATTTTTTTAAACCATGTCGAACAAATTCCGTAGGATTTTTTTTAACCGAATCGCTAGATCTCTTGCCCATGAAATTTAATGTACTTTCTTCAAGATATTTTTAGACTAATCATGTACTTTCTTAAGACAATTTCCAAAAAATTAATGGGGTAATGAACTGTATTGGAGATGAAAATTGACTTTGACTATTACTAGTAATGTAAGTGATTTACATAGAAATGTGATCGACATTAATTTATGCCTTCAGTGAAACATTCAATTAACAATTTGAGTGATTTATGGGGGAAATTCAAAGCATTTTTCTATACGTAATGATACTTTGGTTAATTTGTTGCATTTTATCGTGCTTTGCTACGTTGATGAAATTCATGAACATTTCCCGATCAATATTTATGACGCTCATGTTCTTCACAACATAAAAATTTTGGTGTTACTTTTGAATAATGATGATCCTCGGATCATTAAGATACTGCTTTCTCAACTTTAAGTTAAAGTTGAATGGTTAAAACGGTTCGATTTTATGACTTCATTTTTATGACTTTCAATTTCTGGGGCATTAATAGTGTCTCACGGATATGTTGGGCAATACTACTTCGTCTGTGATTTCTTGATCTTGATAATCTCTCCTGTAATTTTTATGCAATAGCAAGGAGATATCATATTTTATTTATATGAAATGCTCGTCAATAAATTAATGATACCTTATAAACCTTGAAGCTCAAGTGACTGACAAGAATGAATCAAATAGAAAGGAATACATTGGTCCATATTTTAATAATTATTGATTCACTTTCATGGACTGGACACTGGCAAAATTGCATGATGCAGACATGGAGAACCATGGCGAGAATTCAGATCACGTGTTCAGAAGCCCGTGCTACAGTTGTCTACGGTAAAACGGTATGTTACACCACTCGAAGAGGTGACAAAGGACTTCTTGGAGCGATGCGAACAACTGCTAGACGACAAAAGTGAATTGCCGCATGATTTCGACAATGAGATCCATAAGTGGTCTCTCGAGTGTAAGTTCAATGGACGCCTAAGTGATGCGTCACCCATGATTGAACACAAAAAAAAGCCAAGAAAAAAAACTAACTCGGCAAATATCATTGAGCACGACCTCGAACTTGATGCATAACTCTATTGTATAGGTATCGGACGTGTGGCTTTAGACACCAGACTTGGGTGTCTGGAGCCAAATCTTGCACCAGATTCAGAGCCTCAACTCATCATCAATGCCGCTAAACATGCCCTGAGAAATGTCGCCATTCTGGAACTAAAGATGCCTTTCTGGAGATACTTTCCGACACCCCTCTGGACCAAATACGTTAACAACATGAACTTCTTTGTAGAGTAAGTACATTTCATTAACTACTTAAATTTAATTTAATATTAACTGATATTTTGATTAGTAAAATTGCAATATATATGTTTAGTAAACATTGTCGAAAGAAAATTCGAAGAATGTTTGCTTATAATTTCGAAAGTTTAAATACTATGCGAATTCTCTTTCACTATGTAATTGAGGCCATTTACACCGTCGCATTGGATTGAAAATGAATTGTCCCAAAATCGGATTTTGGGACAATTCAATCTGAATCTAATGCGACAGTCTAAATGACCTCAAGGAAATCGTTTAGATCACGGCCTTAGATTGAGACTTAATGATCCGAAATCCGATTTTGGAACAACTCAATCCGAATCTAATGCAGCGGTGTAAATAGCCTCATTGTCTCTTTACGTTTTATATGTTCGTTAAAAGGGTTCATAAATCACCTAAAAAAATCGCCACTAATAGAGCTCAGTTTCCAGGACTTTGAAAAAACAACTATTGTTGACGATGACTTTGAATTATTCCTTCTTATAGTTTCTCAAGGTCAAAAGTTAAACCAATCTACAGAGAGAATTTTACAACCGATTGAAGAGTTTTTTTTTAAGCTTCGAAATCTTCCCCTACATATCGAGTTATTTTAAACATATTCGAGCTGCGTAGGAGTACAAGACAAGATTACTTGGCAGAAATGATAAGGCAATAATTATTTTAGGGTTAAATGGTCTTCAGACGAAAGGTTTAGTCCAGTTCCCGAAGGTTTCGAAATCCTAAATATCAATCACCTGTACTGTTTTTTGAAAATCTCATTGATCATTTACTTTCAATATTTAATCCTAAATCGAAATTTTCCCCAAAACCTTGACCAATAACCAGTTAGAGAAGTTAAGCCATTTGGCTTCAGACCTAAGGCTAGGCCATATGGCTCAACTTTTCTAATATCTTATCAGTCAAGATTTTTTGGAAAATTTTAACATAGGATTGTTTTATTAGGGGAAAATTACCTATTACATTTTGAAAAATCAATTAAATCGGTTGCTGTTTAAGGTTTTGAGACTCTCGGGAACTGGGCTAAACCTCTAGTCTTAAGACGGTCTTAGGCCTGAAGCCCGTATTAAATAACTCCTTTTTGACTGTTTTTGCAATATGTAAAGATTATTTGCTTATACAGTGGGACCTCGATAGAGTCAACTAATTATTTCCAGGCCTGATGACTCTATTGGATTCATTGACTCTATTGGAGTCCGAAAAAATCATTTAAAATGTGAAATTTTGATATAAAAGGGGTATTATTTTATGTTTGTACTAGATCATTGATAAATTCAACACGATAGTAGAATATTTTATTAAATTATTCCATTTATTAAATTAATCTCTGGCACAAAAAAGTCGTGTGTTTAGGCAAAAATGGAAGATTAAGGAATGATTCTTAAGAATATTTTTATTATTAGTAAATACACTCAGTCCAGGAATTATGCACATTTTCGGGACCGAAAAAAACGCGCAAAGTGGCATTATGCATCAAGAAAATTTGCATACCCGCAGGCGATTTCTTTTTAATGAATTTGCTTAAAATTTTTTTTGCTTAAAAATTTTTGATTTTCTGTTGCTTATTTTTGTTTTTGATCCAAATTTTCTTTTGAGATACTGATATTTTAAATTATAAGTTAAAATAAATTTACACGTTTTCTTTAGAAGCGTAATTTTTATGATTGTTTATCATGTACATTTTTTAAAGAAGAGTAAAGTCTTTAAAAAGTTCGAATAAATTTAGAAAAGTGTCTTCACTATGCTATACTCAAAAAATCTAGCATCCTGTATGTTTTTTTGAAATTCGAGTTTATATTTCTTTTGTTTTTGCCACAATATTATTAACTTAGAAATTAATGATGACTCAAAATTCCTTACATTGTGATCATAGACCTAATCAAAAAATCTTAAGACAAGAGAACTTTCAATCAAAACGCTTAAAATCACGTAAAGAAAATTATTTTGTGAAGAAAATGATTACACGGTTGATAAACCTACGAATTTTATCACAAAATTACCATGTCCTTACATAATTATTTTTTCTTGTATTCAAAGTGTTACGTTGATACACAATAAGACTGTTTTTTATTTCGAAAAGATCATATTAAATCATATAATTTTATTAGTTCAATAATAAAGGAAAAGTTGACTCTATCGTAGTCAATTTGGGTCCAAGTTGACACTATCGGAGTCCGTAGAGTAAAAAAAAACAGCTGTTGACTCTAATGGAGATTGACCCTATCGGGGGTTGACTCTATCGAGGACCCACTGTAATTCTCGTAATTCTCCTTGGAAGAAATTATTCAAATTTCAGATACATGTTGAGCTGTAATATCTTTTGATATGTTTAATTTCTATTCGGTTAGCTCTTATTGTTTTCATTTTCTTTTTCACTGAGTTTTTGATCACCGAGTATTTTTTTTAATTGTATATCAAATCTTACTTTATTTGTCACTTAGTAAAATTATAATTTTAACACTTTGAACACAAGAAAAATATTTATATGTAAGGACATGGTAATTTTGTGATAAAATTCGTAGGTTTATCAACCGTGTAATCATTTTCCAACAAAATAATTTTCTTTACGTGATTAAATGGTTACAAAGATCGATAATAATGATTATCGATTTAGTTCTTATTGTTTTCATTTTCTTTTTCACTGAGTTTTTGATCACCGAGCATTTTTTAATTTTATATCAAATCGTACTTTATTTGTCACTTAGTTAAGTGCTTTCAGCTATTGGAACCTGGAATTCTTAAAGTCCGTTTGAAAAAAAATATGACAAATATAGTAAGATTTGATATAAAATTAAAAAATGCTCGGTGATCAAAAACTCAGTGAAAAAGAAAATGAAAACAATAAGAACTAAATCGATAATCATTATTATCAATCTTTGTAACCATTTAATCAGTATTGCAAAGAATCGTCTTAAAATTAAAACAAATTTGATGGAAATGTGATCAGTCTTAACCCTTTAAAACGGCTTAACCCTTTAAAACATTTACTGTGATAATAAAATTTTTATTTATTTAAAATTGCTTTGACACACTTAGTCTTACTAACTTTTCTTCTCAAGGTAAATGTAAATAAATGCAGTAAATGTTAACTTAAGCGGTGAAAATATTTTTTGATGCGTGTTTTGACACGTGGTGGGCTTTATAGAGGGTTAAGGGGTTACATGGGCATTATAATAAAAATTTCTTTTTTATTTTTGTTTTTTTTGCAAAATAGTATTAATATCAAAAATATTTTCGCAAAGCTTCAAGACAAAAGATAAAGACTGTAAAAATGTTTGACGCTATTCTTGATCGGTGAAAAGTATCAACTTTAATCGTTTTTTCTCAAAATCAATTAATGATATTGATAGACAAGATATCGGGAAAATCAATGTACCGATTTTATTGCGATTTGTCACACATTTTCTAAAAAGGTTTGTATGGAACTTGACCGAAGGATTTTTTGTATCTGTTGCAAATTTTTTTCATAAATCCAAATTTAACTTAAAAAAAAAGAATCCTTCGTTAAAGTACGAGCTTTTTTCACCTACTACCAAAAAATATTTGGTTTTATGACCTCAGACGAATGTCTTACACATGAGAAATCGTGTTTACCGTAATTATAGTTTTTTTTTTTTCAAACAGTCTCTACTGGGAAAAACACGGGGGTGCGATTAACTTTTTTTCCTTATAACTTTAACACTTTTTAGGTGTAAAAATATATCAACATTTTTTAATAATACACCTTTTAAGGGTAAAATTAACATGAAAAAGGGTAACTTTAACTCCTAATACACATAAAATAAACATTTCCGGAATGTTGTTTTAACATTTTCGGATTTCTCTCAGTGTAATAATCTCAGGTTCCAATAGCTGAATTTTCAAACATTTAAGTGAAAATTTCAAAAAATATTGTTTAAATTATGTATACTTTCATATGATTTAGAGTTTAAATAATTTATTTTTGATATATTTTTAAATTAGGAAAAATATTTTTTAGTTTAGGTTTCAAGACCTATGTAACCCCTTAAGTTAATCTGGACGTTCATTTAGTTAAAACTACCTTAATTAATTAATATAGAAATTTATGTATTGAGATTAAGCTGAAAACTTTTACACACGGAGAAAGTTAGTCACGTAGTAGTATAAAATTATGTATAATCTACAATTTTAATCACTCAATCATATAGTAATTTGCTGAACACTCCTACGGCTTAACGTAGTTATAATCAAAATAATAATTAGAACACATTTCCATCAGTTTTAAATCAAGCCGTCTTTCGGTTTAAGCCGTAAGATTATCTAGGGCATAAAATATGGCCAAAAAGTGGACATTCCACTCTACAGTAAAATAATATTTACAGCGCTATATTTAATTTACAATTTACCCATTTATCGCTATATGTATTTACCATATTTTAGAGTTGTTAGGTGGGAATTTTTTTTTTACCCGATTAGCATCCAACACACGTAAAGCTAAATGCCGATAGAAGATTCATTCGAGTAACACTGTCTGAGGTTACTGTCTATTAAATGGGAATTGCTAATTAAAAGAGTCATCAGATGAGAGATTTATGAACCATTGAATATTAATTATATAGGCTTTCGTGTCTAATTGAAATATTTCCATGTTAGAATCTGCATGAAATACATCCAGAATGCCACTGAGAGGATGAAGTCTGGCGGTGGTGGAAGTGTCATGGAGGAACCATCGCTCCTGGAACGTGTGCTCAAGGCGGAAAATAACGAAAAATTGGCGTGTATAATGGCTTTGGATTTAATTCTCGTCGGAATTGACACGGTTGGTGTACATCTTAATTGAGAGTTTCTCGTCTATATTTTTGTCAATATGGATTTTCTATCTTTCAGATTTCTATGGCCGTATGTTCGATTCTGTACCAAATTGCCACTCGACCAGTTGAACAGGAAAAATTGCATGAGGAAATTCGTAGGGTTTTTCCGGATCCATCTGAACCAATAACATACCAACACTTAGATAAACTGATTTATCTGAAGGCTTTCATAAAGGAAGTTTTCCGAGTTTACAGTACAGTGATCGGAAACGGAAGAACTCTCCAGGAAGATGCCGTAATTTGTGGTTACCGAATTCCACGTGGTGTTCAAATGGTCTTCCCAACAATTGTCACAGGAAATATGGAAGAATACGTGAGCGATTCCAATGCATTCAGACCTGATAGATGGCTCAAGGCTAATCAGGGTGGCTTCGAAGGAAAACTTCATCCCTTTGCCTCACTGCCTTACGGCTACGGAGCCCGAATGTGCCTTGGTCGTCGATTTGCTGATCTCGAGATGCAGATACTCTTAGCGAAGGTATTAGATTGTGACCCAAATTTATTTAAATTTTGAATTGCCTAGCAAGGTCTAACATTGAACTTTTTTATTTTAATTAATGCAAAAACAAAAAAAAAAAACAGTTGCTGAGGAGCTACAAATTAGAGTATCACCATAAACCACTCAAATATGCTGTCACTTTCATGTACGCCCCAGACGGAGAGCTCAAGTTCAAAATGACCAAAAGAAACAGCTAAACTTCACCTTAAATGCCACGGAGGAATTAGCATCATCATACGAAATATTATTTCATATCATGTGAAAAAGATCAAATATTTCAAAATATAATATTACATTATAGACGAATTTACCAATATTTTCTATCATTTTTTAATAAATAAAAATCACCAGAAAATTCCAATTTAAAATACCAGAAGTGTATTGACTTATTTTCCTTGCCTCAATGTGGAGACAAAAATTGCTTAATTTTAAAAGAGATTTTTTGCTATAAGTTACTGGAATTAGTCATTTTCTAAAAATAAATTATACAGAAAACTGTGAGGGTAAAATTTACACAATAAAACCGGGAATTATGAAATGCAAGGTTATTTATAAAATTTGCTTTTAATGAACTATAGTTTAGTTTGTCTGCAGAGCTAATATAAGCTTTAGGCTAGAGGTTTAGCCTAGTTCCAGTAGGGGAATTCTGTAATTTTCTTGGCATTGTCACGCGTGAGTTCGAAATCTGACAATGCCATTCGAGCTTTTCTTGTCATATCATATGAGTTCGAAAATGCAATTAATTGATTTCTTAATGAAATCACTTTACTTGATGATTTTATGAAAATACAGTACGTCTTGGTTGATTTATTTAACAAAATTCATTGTCATTTGAATTGCCAGAAGTCATAAATATGTGACTTCTGACAATGCCACGTGAGCTGAAATGGCAATGTCACGGCTACAGAATCGCATTTTCGAAAAATGTCTCCTAAGATTCGAACCCAATTTGTCATATGGCATTGCCAGAGCGTTACAGAATTCCCCTCCAGATCACAAATACGAAGTTTCCAAATCCCATTTTGAATATAAATGCTCTGTGTTTTCTCAAATTCTGATAGATCATCTGCCTTAAGGCCTCTATACATTGGGAGCAATTTTTGTCAAAAATTGCTTTTTTGAAGGAAATATTCTCCATTTTACTGATCGAACTCAAAGAGAGAGCAGTGATATAATAATCGACTTTTTTTTCAAATTGTCACTGTTCTGGAGCTTAAACGGTAAGAGATATCGACTTCCAGTCTTCGATGACCCTTAATAAAAAACAAAACCTCTCGACGTTTGTTTTTCCCCTTTCCCACCCCCCCCCCCCCTCTATCCACTCCAAAAACCACGTTTCTTGGTTTTTCTCAAGCTGGTCCTGGCGAACATTTCGCGCACATACCTGTGACCGAAAAATTCGCAATTTTGAATTATTGAAGGTCAAAGGTCAACCAATTTGGAAGGCTCATTTTTCAACCGATTTGGTTAAATTTGTATTTTTTGGAAAGGTATTGAAATTCTGAACCCGACTGCATCGGTCTTCATCGGTAATGAACCCGTTAAGTACCGATTTATGAATAGTTTTACATCCCCAATAATTAAAATTCCCTAAAAATAATGTTTTTTTCGATTTTTCTCAAAATTGGCCCAAGCTTTTTCAATGATTTTTGGAAATTGCTTTAGAGCTAGTCCAGGCGAACATTTCGCCCAAACATACCTATGACCCGAAAATTCGCCATTTTGAATTATGGAAGGTCAAAGTATCTCTAAGTCTCTCTCAATCAAAGTATTTCAGTATTTTGACCCATATAAAATTCAAACGGTAAGAGATATCAACTTTCGGTCTTCGATGACCTTTCCTCAAATGACATTATCTCGTACCCAACATATTTATTTTTCCCCCTCTCCTTTCATACGTTCCCTATCCCTCCAAATAGGTCAAAATAGGCTAATATTTAGTATTATTGACACATTTTTTTTCTCACATTCTTTTTTTTCTTTTATTTTTCCCTGCCACGCAATTGTAAGAGGATTGTATCCTAAAGTTTTTTTTAATTTTGCAAGAAATTGGCCAAAAGCTTTTCAATGATTTTTGGACATGCTTTAGACTTTTAGAGCTTGTCCAGAAGTATTGCAATTTAGAACTCGGCTGCATCGGTCTTCATCGGTAATGAACCGGTTAAGTACCGATTTTTTGAATAATTTTACATCCCCAATAATTAAAATTCCCTAAAAATAATGTTTTTTCGGTTTTTCTCAAAATTGGCCCAAGCTTTTTCAATGATTTTTGGATATATTTTAAAGCTAGTCCAGGTGAACATTTCGCCCAAACAGATTTATGACCAGAAAATTCTCTATTTTGAATTATTTAAAGTCAAAGGTCAACCACTTTGGAAGGCTAATTTTTCAACCGATTTGGTTAAATTTGGATTTTTCGGAAAGGTATTGCAATTTCGAACCCGGCTGCATCGGTCTTCATCGGTAATGAATCGATTAAGTACCGATTTTTTGATTTTCAAATGCTTTTGTGATTTATGAATGAATTTGAACTCTAGTAGATCAGTGATACCAAAAGGTTATGTAAAAAAAACTATTTCACGGTGAGCTCTATCTCGTGATTTCGAGCATTCCGCAAAGCTGGGACGCTTTGCTATCTCTTTTTGTAGATAGAAACGTCAAAATTCTGTCAAAAATGCAATTTTTGACGAAAATTGCCCCCAATGTATAGAGGTCTTTAATTATATGCAATCCTAAATTAAAAACTTCACAAAAAAAACTTACATGTGTTGAGAAATTTAAACAGCTAAACCATTTGGATAAACCTCAGATCTGAGACCGTTTAAGGTTAATCCACATGGCTTAATTCTTCTGTATTCTTAATAAATGAAGTTTTTGGGGACATTTTCATTTAGGATCAACCCAATTTCCATTTGATCCTGTATGTGTGGAATTTTTCGAAAATTAAAGGCTAATTGATCTATCAGTTTAAAAAGAATCACTAAGATTGCTTAATGTTTATAAATTTAGAAACTACGGGAACTACGGTAAATAATTTTTTCAGATTCTCCATTGTTGTATATTTTTATTGTTTCTAAATTACAAAAAAAAATTAAAAAAAACATGAAATTTTCAGTCTGGAATACGCATCAGGTGAAATCTCAAAGAATCAACCAAGATGTTTGTGGAAACAATCAACATTTTTTATTCATTTGCAATTTTTATGAATATGTCTTCAATTTACATGGCGGGATATCTTTAGGTAAAGTAAATCAAACAATATACGCAACTCTATTTGTCTCATTATTTATTCTCAAACATAATTTTTTTTCAATCGAATGGCACAAGAATGAGAGTAAATTGTCAACATTTTGGGTAATACATAAAACAATATGAATAAAATATCGTGCATAAAACATCCTTGAATCACTCGAAATATTAATCATTTATTCAACGTTTTCTTTTTTCTTTTGTATAAATCTTCTCACAAGAGTATCTTTGGAAAATGTGTCTATTATTTTTCTATTTTGTTTTTTTTTTTTAAAGAGGTGAATAGTGTGAAAAAGTTTGCGACGACATGCAAAAACCACCAATTTAAGGCCCCCCATCGTGATTAATAACAATAAAAAATGTTAAAAACTCCTTTTTTGAGTTAAAAATCTTGAGGATATTTTTTTCTATATGATTTGATTTTATTCAGTAAAATCTGTAAAATTTTTCCAGCTAAATTTTGCGATAAAAATCTTTTGAGTTGACAATATGCTGAATTGTAATGTTTGTTTTTGTTTGTGAATTTTGAGAGCGATATAAATGGATTTTGTTTCGTTCTGAAGCGCACTTTTTTGTTTTGTTTTATAAAAGAATTTCAGTTGAAAAGTAGTTGATGTGATATAATTGAAAGTTTAACTTATGAGTTTTGTTACCTTCTCAGGGTTGAATCACGCGAATTCTTTGATCTATGGTAGCTCGACACATTGGACAGTTGGCCACACTTTGATGGCATCCAGAACAGACGCACAGATGACCACATGGAATGAAGATGATGCCGACCTAAAATTTACAATAAAAGTTGCGCGTTAAATCAGTCATTTTCCACTTAACCAGGAGTGTTTGCATCATTAAATTCAATTAACTCTGCGATTCTTTGTAAATACAGATATTGCAACTGAAGTAACTATTTCCGATTGGGCTCATATTTCCAGGGTAGATGTTTTGAATATCCCTAGTCTCATTCTAAATATGTTTCAAAGCAGATGTTCTTTTCTTGAAACCGATTAGCTTTATTATGGGCAACATTGTGCAGTATTTTTTTTATTGACTCTTAACCTTTCCTTTCGTATATACCTTTGTGTTGAGAATTAGATTTTATAGGTTTTTTTAAAATTATTCCAAACTTTCCAAACAATAAAACAGAAATTTTAGAATTTCAAGAGTTCTTTTCTAAATATTTTTTTAAACCTTTTTATTAATTTGTCGGGGAGATTTATAAGAAGATACACGGAAAAAATATTTTGTAAAAATGTTCGTAAAGGTTTGTGAATTCCTATGGAGGAGTTACAAAATGCTCGTGAATCGTATAACCCACAAACATGTTCGTAAAAGTTTGTAGTTTTTACACAAACATAGTTCGTAGCATGATCACTTGGCGAGCATTTTTTGTGCTTTTACAAACATTTGTTCGTAAATGTTCGTAAACACACAAAAAATGTTCGTAAAACTTTGACATTTGTTCGTAAATGTTTGTTTTCCTGTCGAACATTTTACGAACATTTACGAACAACTGACAAAAATTTACGAACATTTTTGTGTGTTTACGAACATTTACGAACAAATGTTTGTAGAAGAACAAAAAATGTTCGTTTTTAGCTAAATTCTGCTAATATTAATATGATGTTCAAGAAGCTGTGCCATTTCCATCTGGTTAGCACTTTTTGTTCAAGAAATGATGAACACTCAGCATATTTGTGCTATTCGACTCAGCAAAAATATGTTCAAACGCTGCTTTTTTCAGCTAAGGACAGAATCACATTGACAGTAAAATGCTTACCGTATTTCGTTAATTTACGCATTTTCATTGCAATTCTTACGCAAATTCTCGACTACCGTATTACCATATCTCATACTCGGTGGCACTAGGTGAATTACGATTAATTTATCTTAAAGTTTTTTTTGCTCATCGTTTATCGAATTTTTGTTCTATTTCTTCAGTTTTCTTATATTATTTTCACCTAGTGCCACCGAGTATGAGATAAGGTAATACGGTAATGGAAGATTTGCGTAAGAATTGCAATGAAAATGCGTAAATTAACGAAATACGCGCATTTTTTTGTCGTGATTCTGCCCTAACTGTGCCCGCTTAGCTCTAAAATATATCTGCTTTTTTTACCGGGTTTTCAAGATTAAGAGTGAACTCTTTCGCATTTTTTTTGGTGGTTTCGGTACCTTCTTAAAAGAAAATATAAATGTTCTGGGAAAATCAATTTTTTGAATTATTTAGAACCGATAAAAATTCAATTCTTGTGGATGGTTCTAACAAGGATGTCCAAATCTAGGATTTTTTGTAGGATCTTGATTTTCACCTAAGATATTTTTGATTTAAAAAAATCGTTAAATTGATTTGCAGTATGCTGTGGTACCGAAAGTGTTAAAAAGGTTTATATTGCGTATTTTTCATCGGATTTGGATGAATTTGGCGTTTTTGGTAAGGTTTTGGAATCCTTGACATGTGTGAAAGGGTTTTAGGGTAAGTGTGCCAAATTTCAGCATAGTTGCATGCAACTTTCAAGTTTGAAATGTAATATTTGTAATCCAAATTGAATTTTTTGTTCCTTCTTTTTTTGAGAAGTGTTGCTTGGAACCTTGTTTATCGTCAAGATTTTGTCAATAAAATGTAGACATAGCTTTGGTGGCATATTTCGACCACCTTCATTTTAATAGTTTCTTGCCCTTCTGGAATTCTTCCAAAACTTTGTTCACATAATTTCGTTCGTTGAAACGAGATTATTTTTTGTTATTTTTTGCATTTTATAAATCTCTAGAGTATACAAAAACTAAAAATTCATGTAAATTTGAGGAACAAAAAAGTGGTCGAAATTGCAAGCTGGCCGAAATTTGGTACACTCGGTACACTTACCTTAATAGGGTATTAAAACGTTAGACTGGTTTTCTTCCCGAAATTTCATTATATTGTATTATTCGTAAGCTATTTTGAACCATGTTAAGCGAGATTTAAGTCAGTTTAAATAGAATTTTTAAAATCAATTAATAATTTAATAATCAAGTAATTCTAGAGTCTTCGAAATTATTTAATTGATATTTTTTATCATTTTCTGAGAGAGTTGTTTGAACTTTAAATTAAGTCATCTGAAATTCTAAATTTTACCCTACTCAAACTTGCAAAATCAATATTTTCCCATGAGTTGAACTGCAAAATAAATTTGCTAATATACAAACTAAACTACTTTTAGGCTTTTATAGTGTAAAATCTTCAGTCACGAATTTGAATATTCAAAAGAATATTTTCATCACTTTATTGACAGTGATTAGGACTACCACGAATTTTTAACCCTTTCCGGATCACAACATATCCAGCGAACGAATTTCAGTAAAACTTACTTTACTGTAAGTCTTAGTGGTGAAATATGATACTTTTGTAGAGAAAGAATTCTGGGATTTCTGGAAATTCACAGTATCTGCAAGGAAGCAGAAAATCGAAAATTCACGATTTTTGACCAAAAATATCTTAGCTCAGGAGTTAATTGGGATCCTGCAAAAAATATCCTAGATTTGGACATCCTTATAGTATATAATCATCCAGAAGAATCGGATTTTTATCGATTCTAAATAGTCCAAAAAAAATCTTTTTCAATGGGTACCCAGAGAGAGTCCCAAATGAAACGAAAGAGTTAATAAAAGAATCACAGCTACTATAAGCTGAAATACACTTTTTGTATGTGTGATTCTTATTCATATAACTCGTTGAAAGTGGATGTAAAGAGATTATTCTGATACCCTCTCTAAAACTTTTACATTTCAATTGATCGTATTTGGTGCTAAAATCGCGATTATTGTATCGAAGACACCGAAGACAAAATTTGAAAAATTCACGTGAAGCATATGCTGCAAAGCATACCCTTACCTTTTCATCCATGCAAATAACACATTCAGCCGTGGCTTCCTGGAATTCAGATCCACTGTTCTCTGTCTTGGCGGCTCCTTCAGACTCTAGAGACTTTTGGGGACTCTCCTCTGATTCACTTCTTGATGGAGCAGTAGGTTTCTGAAGATCATCATCGTCTCCGAGTCGCGATGAGGCGACAAAATCACGAATGGACTTGATGATTCCTTCTCGATCTTTCTCCTTCTTAATTCCAGCCTCAATAAGATCATCCTCGGTGATGTTTTCAATGGCTATGGCTTTATTGTGCCAGAGACGCGATAGGAAAGGCAAACAGTGAACGACACCGTTCAGGAGGAAGTTATAGCCAAGAAGAGGATCAACAGAATGGAATTCCAATTCTTCCGGCTGAGCATCTAAGAGTCGTTGATAGTGAAGGAGCCAGAAGTCTTGACGGTCATTGCGAGAATTCTCCATAAATGCCAGAGTATCCAGAAGTTGTTGCCTACGTTGCTCCTGTTGTCCAAGTAAATCCACAAGGATCAGAGTTAAATTGAGACGTTTCTCAGCCAAATCCTGAATTTGTTCTTCAGTAGCCAGCTTCTTTTTCTCCATCTCAAACACACTCATTGCAGCTAGTTGACCCTCCACAATGCGCAATTGCTCAACAAGACCCCAACTACGTGCATCATTCTTGGAAATGAGCGTAGCAACAGCTGCCTTCTGGAGTTCCTCATCACGATTGATTTCCGTGACAATTTGTTTTCTGTCGTTGCTGTGATTCTTAAAAACTTCTTCGAGGATGTCATTTGTTGCACATTCTCTGGCCAGAACATCCCGTGAGGCTTCATCTCGCTTCTCTTGGTAATTTATCACACGATTTACTTCATTGGTCAGTAAATCTGTCATTGCACTGAGAATCTCTTGCTTCCTCAGGTCACTCTGATGTATTCGCAATTGTTCTAGCAATTTCTCCTGCTCTAGACGTTCCTGCTCCAGGAGAGCAGGATCCGGAGCACCTTTCAGTGAGATAAGCTTGTCCATAATTCCACTCCATCGTTCTTCTTCGCGCAGGATGTCCGTTATCAGGCGATTCCGATCGACTTCTTTCTCCTGCTGCAACTGGGCAACTTTCTGGTCTGATTCTGTCTGCTGATGTAGCAGTTCTTTGAGCAATTCCTCACGCTTCTTTTGTTGCTGCATATGCAACTTTGCTTCCAATTCCTGATCTTTTTCCAGTGCCTCCTTTTCCAGCTGCATAAATCGTTCTAGGCGCTGTCTCTCATCGCGTTCAGTGAAATTCCTGGTCATTCCACGTTCACCGGCTAAAAAGTCTTCAGTTGCAGCTACAGCTGTTTCTACGGGGCTGTCTGGCACAGTGAATTCCCCTTCAGGTGGCAATCCCGTGGCGAGATATTGCAAGATAGCCAGGGTTCCACGCTGAGTTACATCCTTGGGTGGATCTTCTACAGTATTGCCATCCAGAACAAAGTCTACAAGACTCTCACATGTGGCTAATTGTGGAGAAATGGTCCTAAGCCCAGGATTCCCACGTACATTGAGAATCCTGAGGTGAAGCATACAAGACACTTGTTCAATCGACTGAAGGCAGTTCTCCGCAATGTCAAGGAACTCAAGCTTCCTCAGACGATTGAGAGTAGGAGGTAGAGTGGTCAATTGGTTCTGTGATACCACAAGTTCCTACACCATTTTTTTAAAGTTAAAAAAAAAGAGATTTCTAATTTCGATCACTCAGAATAAGACCCGAACAACTCGTGAATGGCCAACTTTACAGGAGAGCGATTTAAAGCTGAGATTTGCATAATGCTAATAAATCAATTAATTTAACTTCACTTTCCTAATATTGTACATCAAACGAAAGGATTCGATAACAGCTATCATAATTCCATAAAATTTTCACAAAATAATGTGTATTTTAATAACTATTACATACAATATTTTCCGAGTTGTAACATATATTAGGTGAGATTCTTAACAATCTCACCTACTATAATCCTAACAAAATTTCATGTCCTCCGATCACGCTCAAACTTGGCCAAAATGTGTTTCGCCACTTCCTGATCACGAATATATGGGGGGCAAAGCTACGTTCCCGGCCGGCCGGCCGGCCGCTTTTTGGAGCTTAATAGCTCCTAAACTAAAAGAGATATCAACTTGCGGTTTTCGGCAAGGTTTATATATCGTATGAAAATTGCAACCTCGTGCATTGACCCTCCACCCCCCACCCCTCCTTCCGCCATTTTGAATACCCCCCTTTTTTGTTTTCTCAATAGCTCCGCCCCTATGGCATCGAGCGGGCTCAAATTTTAGTATGTTATAGCTGGGCCTTAGGGCTCTTGATCAACACCAAACTTAAGGTCCCCTGACCCGAGCAATAAGGGTCCAAAAAACAATTCTTAAAATGGCCATAACTCCGGTTCTAATTATCAGAATTTAAAAAGTGAGGGCGTTTTGGAAATCTCTCGTGAAATGCTACTTCCCTTCTAACATCACAAGTTCATGAAACCACCGCTAGGGGCACTATTTTTAAAAAGAAGATATTTTTCAATTTTCGAAGTTAAATAACTCAGAAATTCCTTTATACATCGGGCTGAAATTTTAGTATGTTGTAGCCGTTGATTATACCGACCAAACAAAAAAAATACTTAAGTCGATCCATAATCCCTGACCCGAGCTATAAGGGGTCAAAGTTCGAATATTGACCGGCCTCTATCTCAGGTTCTAATTAACATATCGACCTAAATTTTGGCTTTTTGTTTTCCTCTCGATGAGCACTTTCAGATGGAAGTTCAAAAAGTCATCACAGGTGGCGCTGCGATAGCGTCAAAATTCATCGAAATTCAAACTCATTTTTCTCAAAAACGGCATTGTGCAAGTTAATGAAATTTTAGTATGTTGTAGTCCAGTCTAGGACGTTTCCAAAATGGGGCGTAAGTGCGCTGTGGTTTCAATAAAACCGGAGATATGAGGGGTCAAAGTTCACGAAATTCAAAAATCATATCTCCGGTTCTATGTGACCGATTTTGATGAGTGAGAGGGCTTAAATGAAAGATCTCATCAAACGCTACAACTTTATAGAACATTTGAACTTCGTGGGACCAACACCAGGGGCGCTACAGTCAAAAAACCAATTTCAATATCACATAACCTCAATTATCTCGACGCGTGCTCAATCGATTTTGATGATTACTTCAACGTAATTGTAGAGGACATTTGTCTCTATATTTCGTTCATACATCATTTTTCGATCAGATAATGCGATCTGTCCGATTTTGCCGTTTAAGTGTGAAAAAATTGATTTTTCCCATAATAACGCTTTGAAATCACTCAGATGCCAATTTGACTGCCTCTACTCCACCAAGACACTTAAAATAGGGTTTTAAATGGAAAGTCCCACAAAATACAACAATTCTCTGATATAGTTGAAGTTCATCAAATGAACACTTGGGGCGTTCTGGTCGAAAAACCAGTTCAGTAACAAATAACCTCGATTTTCTCGGCTTCTGATTAATCGATGAGATCAAGTTCTACGGCAAAATTATAGAGAACATTATGGTCTACATTTCACCCATATATCACTTTTCTGTCACTCCATCCAAATCTTTGATATTTTGGTTTAAAAAAAAATTTGTATAATTTCACGAATTTGATTCAAGATAACTGAATGGCGTCCCCCAACTTCAGCTCTAAATCGAATTTGCATACAGTCCGAGTTAGCTCACGTTAAGAATCTCACCTACATAAGCCGGTTAGGATTATCTGTCCCTTTTAATAACTATTACAATATTTTCCGAGTTGTAACATATATTTTTCCTGAGCTGTCATACCAAAAGCTCTGGATAAGTAACCGTTTTATGATGAAGCTGCGCGTTTTAGGAGCACTTTGTTTGTATTAACAACAAAGTGTAAAAAGAAAAATAAATTGTAAGAGAGAGAGGAGCAATATAGTGTGAGAGTTCACAATTTAACTAATTCACATTTTAAAACACTAAACAATTACGTTCAATCTTACAACGTTGATTCATGCTCAAGCAGTGTAAATTTTGCGATATGCGTATGTTTTTCACAATTTTAGAAAGTTTTATCCTGGCCCTGTGAGGGTTTTAAGCATAATTTTGCCATTTTATGTTTCAATTGCGCGATTTCTATGCACAATCCTAATCCGTTTTATACTACCTTAGCGGATTCTCCTCTAAATTTTTACCGCTTTTTGCTGAAGTCGTTTGAGTTTTATTCCCAAATTTAACGATTTTTTGTTTACGCTATGCGAGTTTTGTACAAAATTTTAACCATTTTATGCTGAAAGTGATAGGGTCTTACACCCCATTTCAAATAGTTTTCTTGATGAATATTTGCGGGTCTTTAGCTCAATCCAAAATATTTTTAACATTTTAAAATGCCACACGTTATGAGACATTGAAGTATAGGTTTTAGGGCTTTAAAATTACCTCAATTTTGATTTTGACTTTAAAATTTTGATTTTAAATTGTTTTAAATGGTCCTGCGTTGTAAAATCTATTAGCATTATTAAGATATTTTACAAAACAAATCGAAATTATGCATAAAAATGTGATTTTTTACATAAAATTTTTTGGTTATGAGTACTAGACTCCTGGCTAAAGTGGTGGAAAACAGAAAATTTTATAAAAATTGGCATTTTCTTGAGGAAATTTAACGCAAAATCCTCAAGAAAATATGAAAATCTGGAAAATCTTTTTAATATTTTTTTAGTATTAGGACTCCCATAAAAAAACAACTCAAAATATCAAAATACGTTTTTTGTTGGGAAGATAAATTTACTAACATAAAAAAAAACATTTTCACTCAAGATATAGAAAAATAATTTTTGGCAAAGTTCATGAGGGAAATACTTTTGATAAGAATATGCAAATTGAGAATTTCTCAATATTTCCATGCGTCCGTGAAAAAAATAAAATATATTTTTATTATTTTTTTTATTATTTTTTTTTATTAATTTGCTTCTTTTGGGTGTTTTTTATAAAATAAAAGAAGAAAGAAAAAATATTTAGAAATACTTTTGGATAAATAAATACCAGTATTGAAATAAATATTAAGGAATAAATATTTTAGAAATATTAAAAAAAGTATTTTGTAGGACACCGTTTTACGTAAGCGCTTATAACTTTGGGAATAATTTATTTTCAGGTGTAATTCACAGGAAAAATAGAGGATGTCAAGGAGTACCCGAAAAGCGAAAAAACCGAATTTTGCAAAAAATCGAGTTGTTCGGGTCTTATTCTGAGTGATCGATTTCTTTTTGGGGGGGACTTACCCTGAGATTTTCTAATTTATAGATCTCATCGGGGAGTTTCCTGAATCTGTTGGACCTTAAATCGAGTGTTGTGAGCAAAGAGAGGTCCCCAAGGGAACCTCCACTACACACAAGGGCTGGTAATTTGTTCTCACTGAGCAGAAGACTCTCTTTCCGGAGAACTTTACACAGTACAAATACACCCTGGGGAATCTCTTTCAGATTGCATTGGCTGAGGTCAAAAATAGGTTCTGGGGTCTCTCGAGCCTAGAACAAAGTGTACATTCCATGAGCAGGATGCAAAAATAAGCCGGAATACAAGATTTTTCTCACCAAACACAGTTTCTTCTCCAGTCGTGCTTTAAAATTGACTTGGTCAGAATTGCTGGCACGAAACATTGTGTCCGGCGGTGATGAATCACTATCATGACTAGATATCCGACAACCCATAAACTGAATGAGATGACACACCAAAATAAGGGTGGATGGAGAACTCAAAAAAGGGGGATGTTTTCTCTTTTCCAGGGAATAATCTCAGGTTTTTTTCACAATCATGCAACACTTGACACTTGCGAGGGCATTCTCTTTTACCACACATTTACACCAAGAAATTCTCACTTTGTCTCTATCTCTTCATATCACTGGCTATCGATAGATACTCCACTCTGTGTTGTTGATAGCATTTTGGGAGAATTTGTCTGTTTTCATGGGAAAAATCACGAGAAACTCTTTCCTGAACCAAATTATTGCAATCAAAACACTGGCACACACACATTCACGCACAATTTTCGAAATTTTTATGGAATAAATTTTCGATAAATTTTCAGTATCTCACCGCAGGAGGCGTTAGTATCGACCGCGAGAGCAAAAGAAATTTCCTGTGTCAGGGCGGAAAAAGGAGTGAAAAACCTTGGAAAAAAGTTGTGCAATTGACCATGGCGTCTCAGAGGAAGATCGACGAGGGTCACGAGCACGTCCGCCAGGCAGAGAAGAGTCTCAAGACGGGACTCCTCAAGTGGAAACCCGATTATGATGTCGCAGCTGACGAATACAACAAAGCAGGTGAATTTCTTTGGGCTCCCTTTTCCTTGCTTTTCTGCAGGACATCTCATGACTTCCGGGAAATTGGGTATATTTTCAGGTGTGGCATTTCGTGTGGCGAAGGATTTGAAAATGAGTCAAAAGTGCTTCATGAAGTGTGCAGAGAATTACAAGTTAAATCGTTCGTGGTATCATGCAGCCAAAGCGCTGGAATCAGCTGTGCAGCCCATGAAGGAAATGGGTCTGTATGAGGATATTCCGGGAGTTATTGAGGAAGCGGCGAGTCTCTATCAACAACACGGATCGCCCGAGGCAGCAATCACAGCTCTGGATAAGTGTTCGAAATTGCTAGAGAGCAGTTCACCCGATGTGGCTATTGCCTTGTTGACCAAGGCTGTGGACATCATCATGATTGAGGATTCCACGCGTCAGGGAATTGAGTATCTGAGTCGTTTGGCACGGATGATGGTTAAGTATGAGTTCTATGACGAAGCCACAGACATTATCCGGAGGGAGATTATTCTGAATCAGCAAACGGAGTCCTTTGGTGCCATTGGGCGGCTCGCTGTGGTCTTGGTGCTCGTTCAGCTGGCTCGAGCTGATTATGTGGCAGCTGAAAAGGCATTCAAGGAGTGGGGTAACTTCTGTGAACCATCTGAAATTCAGACACTCGAGATGCTGCTGCAAGGATTCGATGACGAAGATCCAGATTTAGCTCGTCGTGCCCTAATGGCTCCCTTTATTCGTCACATGGATGTTGAATATTCTAAACTGGCCAGGGATTTAAAATTGCCAAGTGGACTTTCCACAGCTCCAAAAGCCAGTGTCATTGAAAATGCAGCAGCGTCCTATAAATCTCCAAATGCTCCACCAGGAGAGGTAAAATCCAAAAAAAGTCTTTTTCCCAGAGCTTTTTACCTAAAAAAAAAAACCTTTTGTGCGAATTTTCAGGAGAGCGGTAGGAGTTTTCCCAGTTCGGACGACATCGAAGAAGGTGGATTGTGTTAGTGGGAGAAAATGCGATTTCCGATGGGCTTTCCCTTCAAATTTCTCTCTCTGTATCTCTCAACGACTCCTCCGGATTTGGCGCGTTTTCGGCTGAAGAAATCTACCAAGCAAAGCTTTCACTCTTATCTCACCAAAATATCCAATAACGGTATGCATTTTCTTATCTCTTTTAATCATTTTTTACTATTATTTTTATTTTTGAGAAGGATTTATTGAGAATGCCGGGAGTTTGGGAATATTTGGGAATAAGGAGACTGTTCTGGGGAATAGTATTATCATTCCTTTCAGAGAATTATTGTGTTAGAGAATAAACTTTATTTTCTGTTTTTAATTATTCTTCATTCTCGAAGAATTTGGCCTCAGTTTTTTTTTTAAATAATATTTTTATTTTATGCATGCTTAACGCACAATAACTTTTGTTTTGTAAACATGTTTTTGACATTTCAATGAGAGTGAATGAAACAGAGATCTAGTTATCTTGTTTTCTCTGAAAGGAAATTTTGAAAACATATTTACAAACAAAAGTTATTATGCGTTGGCATAATGCCCAGCACACAATATTTTTTGTTTGTAAACATGTTTTCAAAATTTCCCATGAGAATGAGCGAGATGACTAGATCTAGATCTCACTCACTCTCACTGAAATGTCAAAAACATGTTTACTAAACAAAAGTAATTGTGCGTTGTGCATTAGAGTATTTAATTATCTTCTTGTGATAGAAAGCGTGGTTTTTGATTTTTCAACCTCGTACAAATTAAATATAGTTTCTCGGAATGGAAGGAAACAGTAAAAAACAAAATCACATGTCCACAATGTAAATACAATTAACAAAAAAAATAAAATAAAAATAGAGTTGAATGATAACAAAGAGAAAAAAATACAAGATTTAAAATAGAAAAATATATTTTCGCTTAAAGTGGATAACTTTATTGATGAAATAATTCCAATTTAAGACATATTTAAACGTTGAAAGCAAAAGAAATATATAAAATTATTCACACCTCAAAAAGTGTCAGTGTGTAACGTTGTAATCTAATTATGAAAATCTTAATAATAAAGAAAGAACAAAAAGAAAAAAAAAACTGTTGAAAATTTATCTAGTCACTTTGACAAATGAAGAATGTTATCAGCGAGTAAAATAAAGAATTTCCGTTGTCAACACTTAATATTTGGACGATTTAATTTCTTCACGATTTGCACGATTTGCCATTAAGTAATTTCGCAGGGTGGGTCCCATTTATGGACAATGTCACGGGACAAATAATCTCGCCTTGTATCGAATTGGAGCAGGAATGAGAATTTATCAATGGCAATTCCTCAATTGGGGAAATATTACGCGATTGTAAACTATTGTTTACACTTGCGTGCTTTAAAGTCAACAATTTCTGTTTTATTTAGATTATTAAGTAGGGTAAGTGTACAAAATTCCGGCCAGCTTGCAATTCCGGCAACCTTTTACGTTCCTCTAATTTCCTAATTAAACTAATTTTTGTTTTTTATATACTCTTGTGATTACACAATGCAAAAAAATGTATCATCGACAAACAAGATGATGTGAAAAAGACATTGGAATAATTCCCGAAGGACCAAAGAACTATGAGAATAAAGGTGGCCGAAAAAGGCCATCAAAGCTGTCTAGGGGAAAGTACTCTCCCTTCGAACGTTCATGCCTTCGAATATAGTGAATTTTTTTGGTTTTTCTAAAAAACTTACACATTTCTATTACATATTCGTTAGCTTATTATCAATTACGGGTCTCCTCCAAAAATAGAGGGCCCGTGATTCTTTTTTATGCTTTTATTAGAAAAAATTGAAAATGGACTCAAAGCTTCATTTTAATATTGAAATTTACATGTGTTTTTTCCTATTTAAAATGATTTTTGGAAAAACGTGACTAGTGTGAATTATAAAGGGTTAATTAAGGTTGATTATCGTCAACATTGTTTTTCTCGAGAAGGATACCATTTTTGTGGGTGGTGGATAACTTGCAAAACCATCCATACCTTGCCTTCGAATTTAAGAATTTCATGCCTTCGAATGGTTACCTAGTAACACTACCGCCATTTGATTATTTGGTTATTCCACAACCTCACATTTTTATATGTTTTGCTCCACATTGCGCTCGAAAAATCCTCAAGTATTCTAGTAGTAAAGCAAATAAATTCACCGTGGCTGCTGACTAAATGCATCGTATATGTAAGGATTATTCTTGTGTCGTGAGGAAAATAGCAAATTTTGCAGTTTTATTTTCATTTCACCCCAATCGGAATGGTGATAGTGTAATGTGTTGTCTTTTTGAGAGTCTGGAAATGATGGTCCGGTGAAGATGTTTAAAAGTCTTCAAATCGGTACGTGGCTAGAGTTATTTCATTGCTCACCATGGTGATCTTGCAGGATCACAAAAAGGCAAGACATTTGATTGATATCATTTAAGAAACAATTTCCAAAACTTTGTTTTTATTTCTTTCCGGAAACAAAATAACCTCGGTTTATTGACTTCAAAATGGCATGAAGTATCACCCTTCTCTTTTTACAGTCGTATTTTAGGGTTGTCATATCGATAATAAGGCTTTTCCAACAATTTATTCCTATTGGAATAGCAGTAGTTCACAAAAATTTGAAAATATTCTTTTTGTTAGTGTTTTTCTCTGTAGTGATAGTTTCAGTGAGTATATTAGACCTCAGGCTAATCAATAATAATAAATTGTTTGGTGTTTCTATAGAAATATTTTCCGAGAAAATTCTAGATTCAATGGCATGTACCGTTACATTCGAAGGCAAAAATTGTACCATGCCTTGGACCAAATCGACGTAGTATTTTTATTTACCTCATAAAAAGAAACTAAGGGATTTTGAATGGTTAAATGAGATAAGCATGGGATCTCGATTAACTAGAGATTTTTTTGGTGTAATAAAAATTGGGATTAATTTTCGATTTTCCCAGAAAAAAATTCATCAAATTTGAACTTCGTATTTGTGGTCCAACCTAGAGTAAATTCACCTATATATTTTTATTCATTTTAAGATATATCAAATTATTATTTTTTGAGAAAATGAAAACAATAAACTGTCTTCAAGGTTCCAATCAAAACTCCTTAAGAAAAAGGAATAAAAATTTAATTTATATTAAAAATATTACAATTCAAGCTTGATACTTTGGCACTTGCATGCAACTATGCCGAAATTAGGCACATTTATCCTATGTCTTTTTTTTAAGATGAATGAAAGGACAGGAAAAGGGCTTTAGAAAGAGAAACATACATTTTAAAATTTGTCCTCCTCATTCTTTAATAAAAATTTATAAAATTAGTTTAAAACTTTCTTTATAAAAAAAGGGGTGGCAAGCTTGGCGAAATGCTCGAACTCGTGACTTAAATGACGTCAAAAGTACTTTCGCATCATTTACCATTTACTGGTTCGCAACCGATTTGAATCGATTCATAAATCATTCAAAAGATCCTTCAAAATTGTTTTTAAAGTAAATAGAATTGATTTTCATATAAAAATTTGTTATCGGCTATGAACCGATTCATTACCAATTGAAAACCGATTGGAACCGGTTCAGTTTTATAGAAAATTCTAAGGGGTAACTCATATTGAGAAACCCTCGTCAATTGTCCGAGAAACGCTTCGCGAAACCCGAGAAACCCACTTTTTGCATCGCGAAACCCGAGAAACCCAGTGTCTGCATCGCGAAACCCGAGAAACCCAAGAATTGCATCGAGAAACCCTATTTCTGCATCGCGAAACCCGAGAAACCCAAGAATTGCATCGCGAAACCCGAGACACTCAAAAATTGCATTGCGAAACCCGAGAAACCAGAAACCCTTGTCAAAAAAATGGGAATGAGTTACCCCTTGGGAAATTCCAAGACCTTTCCAACGAGTCCAAACATGACCCCATTCGCTTGAAAAATGCACTCTCAAGTGTCTTTTTAACCTTTGAACTTGAAAATCCGTTAGGAATGATTCAACGGTATTTTCGTATAAGGACGAAATGTCCGCCTGGGTAATCTCTAAAACATATCCAAAAATGAAAAAAAAAATTCATATAAAATTGCACGAGCAATCCAAAAAAACATAGCTTTGGAGGGGAAGGAGAAGGGTGGGGGGGATTAGGGGCATGTTAACGATCCTTGGGTCAACTTATGGGGGGTCCCCTGAAGGTCCCAAGTTGCTATCTCTAATCGTTTGGCCTCTAGAGCTGGCGACAGCTGGACGGACAGACGGACGGAACGCGAAGATTTGTTGACAAAAGTGGCCTCCGGGGGATGGAAGGTGGAAATTTTGGGGGGTGAAAAAATTGAGGGATTATATACTGCTCTCTCCGTGGAGTTCAAGCAGTAAAATTAAGAAAAAAATGCTTGATAGAGTTAACAAGCCATATAATATCGACAGCTCAGAATATAAAACGAATAAGGCGCGAATGGCCTCAAGAGTGTGATTTCAAGTTGAGATTTTACATGCTGAGTAGGGGAAAGTACTCTCCCTTCGAACGTTCATGCCTTCGAATAATATGAATTTTCTTTCAGTTTTTCTAAGAGACTTACATATTTCTATTAAATATTAGTTGCCTTATCATCAATTGTTGATAATTCCGTGATAATTTAGTGTAAATCTTTTACGAAAAACAAAAGAAATATACATAATTCGAAGGCATGAACGTTCGAAGGGAGAGCACTTTCCCCTATAGGATTTTTAAGGAATAATTAACATTCCGGTGTAATATTCACAAGAAAGCTAGACGGTGTCAAGGAGTACCCGGAAAACAAAAAAAAACGAATTTTGCAAAAAAAATCGACTTATTCGACTTATATTCTGACAAGTCGTTATGAAACAATTATCATTTCAGATTCTTTTTAAATGCATAAGAAAATTCACAATTCACCTTTAGTGTTAAACTATTCGCTGTCTAAATTACCAATCTTTGACTGTTCATATTCCCTGTCAGGATATTTTCTAAAAATGGTCAGTGAAAGTGAATTTTGTTGGGAATGAGTTAAACAAAAAATAGTGTAATATGCATCAAGGTTGTAAAATTTTCTTGCCAAAGAAAGTGGAAGAAGTTCGAAACCAAACATGATCGATTTGGTTTAAAGTGATTTTTAGTAACT
Organism: Phlebotomus papatasi; assembly: GCF_024763615.1. NCBI lineage: Eukaryota > Metazoa > Arthropoda > Insecta > Diptera > Psychodidae > Phlebotomus > Phlebotomus papatasi. Next base: position 48,284,517 of record NC_077223.1, read on the forward strand.
AAACTGCTAAATTTCTTATCAAACATGAATGATCACAAAAAAGTGAGATCTAGGGACAATCTTAGGTGAATGTTTTGTGTACTGCAAATATCTATTGTATGGAACTATTGTTAAGGTTCAGTGCTAATATTGAGGTTCAGCTGCGATGGTAAGTTGAGGGACAAGTCTTACAATTTCTCATTTTCCGTGTTTATTTTGCATTTGATTTACATACATGTTTTTAATTTTTAAAGATGTAATGCTTGTAATGCTCAAAGGGTCCACTAACTTATAAACTCTGGGATCATTAACAAGTCCATCATTCCTCGCCCACTCCTCCAATTCTTTTCTAAAAACAAATGCTGTTGCTATATGTTCGAAACGGCTTAGAGGATGTCTTTTATTTTTGAATACATTGTAGATATTGTCCAGATGAGTGTTTCGTCCAAATACTCCAATATGTAATATCACTCCTTCCGGTTTTCCGATGTTAAACCTTGTTTCTGCATAATTTGAAAAATAAAAAAAATGGCATAACGGAAATAACTATTGATTTCTCCTTTTGCACACTAAAAATATAGAATAAATTCAATTCAATTTTAATTCAATTCAATATATTTCTCCTCAATTAATGCTTGGTTGCGGTTGCCGCCAACTTACCGCGACCGATCTCATCAGGTAAACGACAGAAACCCTGAATCATAGATCGTATATGCTAAAAATTTGTAACAGTTTTACAATTTATGTCTAATTACAATGTAAATTGCTGGTGAATGGCTGTCGTTGCGTAAGAAAGGTCTATATTTTTAATCTAATTTAATTTTTATGGTCTATATTTTTAATCCCAATTTAATTTATAGTAAATTAACTATCTACCGCAGCTCATTGAAAAAATGCAGAAAAAAGAAAAACCAGTGATAAGTCCGGATAAGCTTATGATAGCTGAGATTCTTTATATGCGACCTCAAAATGCGTGCAATTCGCGGTGCTTGCAGAAATGCGTGAAAATTCGATTGCGAATTGAATTTTGGAAGTAATGACTCCAACACACCTTTTAGATCAGGAAAATTGCATAAAGTCAAAATTTACGTCCTTTTCTTTCCTAAAAGCTTTGTATATGTCTATCCCACTCTTTCGCAGTCTTCTTATTCTTTTGAATGTCAGACCAAATTAAATTTAGTTCTGTCCAATTTTGAGACCGAAAGAATAGGATACATCGGATACACTTATGCAAATCTCTTGAGATAGAAAGGGACGTGAATTTTGACTTCGAGAAATTATACTGAGTTAAAAGGTGTGGTGAAAGCATAAAGAATCTCGTCAAGTAAACGGTTCTCGGTCACCGAAATGGATAAAATTGGCTCGATGCGATTTTTCACTCCACAAAATTCAACTCACAATCGAATTTTCACGCATTTGAAGTTGCAAGCACCCCGAGTTGCACGCATTTCGAGGTAGCCTGTAAAGAATCTCAGCTAGCGTAAGGCTATCTAGGCCTATCACCGGTCATTCTCTATTTTAAATAGTGTGAGTACGGAGGACCAACGAAAGACGAAAAAAGTTCATTGAAATCGGTTAATAAAGATAAGAGACAGAGTCCGGTCATTTTGGATATAGTAAGGGTCGGGGTACAGTGAGTTGATGTAGAGATGGATGGGACCCATCGTTAGAAAGATCTCGACCTCAGATACAATATATAAAAAAATTTCATCGAAATCTTTTCATAAACACTGAAAATATGGTCCTGCCAAGACATTTTCGATTATAGCTCGAGTCAGGGAACATTGAGGTAGAAGTGCGACCCACCGTTGTAAAGGTCTCGACCTTAGCTACAACATACTAACATTTAAAGAAAATGCGTAGTCTAGCTTTCGAAATATTCGAAATGCAAATTTCAAAAATCAATTTTTCGATTAACCTTCGATTAAATCGTATAAAATTGGTGTGTCATAAAAGTTGTAGTACTCAACGAGAGCTTTTCAAAACACCAAAATTTTTCAAATTCTGACAAGAACCGGAGATATGGCCATTCGAAAATAGAATTTTCGACCTCTTGCAGCTCGGGTTAGGGGGCTTAAGCTTTTGTTTCTTAATCGAAAGCTCTTAGGCCCAGCTATAATAATATTTGAAACAGATCGATGCTATAGGGGTTGAGTTATTGAAAAATTAAAATTTAGGATTGTAACTCATCTCAGCTAAAATAAAGTTATCCGTTCATAGTGAGGTTATTACCGGTTTAACAGATTGGAACATTGGAACCGTTCTAGACTCATAAGATCCCAGCGAGAAAAATTAACTGAAAAGGTAGCGTCTTCAGCATATTTTCGCTGAGTCGATTAGCAAAAATATGCTGATCGGTCAGCAGTTCTCGAACAAAAAGTGTTAACCAAATTTATTTAAATGACACTGCCTCGCTAAAGTCGTGAGAAATTTTAAGACCTTTGCAACGAATCCAAATATGACCCCATTCGGATAAAAATACGCTCCCTAGAACTATTTTGATCTCTGACCTTCAAAATCCGTTATTACAAGTTTAATGAGTTTGACTTCGGATTAATTCACTCTGAGTAATTTTTTCTGAGTTTTTTTTTCAAAAACAGTTTCCAAAAACTGGGATCCTACGGCTGATTTCTTAAAATGTAAATTTTAGAAAATATGATTTAAATGTTGTACTTACATTTTTTTTTTAAAATATGATCTTTACTGATCTTCGGTGTCCCACATTTTATCGCTTGAAAACAAAGCATAACATTTTATGTTTCTTTATAAAAAGAACGAAAAATTCTCAAAATGCAATTAATAATGCTTTGAAATCATGAATTAATTACCTACTAAAGGTTTTGTCCTTATAGATTTATTAATCCATCCAACACCTAAAGTGAGAACGTAGTTTTTGAAGATAATGTGTTAGATGGTCCATGAATAGTTTTCTTTGGTACATCAAGCGGAATTTTTTTTAATAATAATTTTGGAGTTAAATTAAAGAATTATAGGATGGAAAAATGTCACACAAAAGAAATGCTTTTGATACTTTTGCTAAAATTAATTAAATTTTCCCATTTTTAGAAAATTAACAGTCTCGGATTATGAATTAAGATTCTATTACCAAGTGGAGTAGATCCTGAAACATGAGTAATTAAAAAAATATTTTTAAGCCAATTGAGTCCAATAAAATTCTCGTTCAATTAAGTACTAATTTTTTGCTGGATTGCATTTTGAGAAACGATAAGAAATCAATTTACAGATTACTTTAGCAAGTGTATTTATTTGTGTGACATAAAACAGATATCTCATGAGGTTACGACCTTAAACTTGATGCGGGGTTTAGAGGCATGGTGATATTGTTTACAGTTGGGAAGTGGTGTGCCTAAAAATAGCCCGTAGAGCGATCATCAATGTTCGTGGGGTAGGAAATCAGGTGAATGGAGCAGAAAAGGCGCGTTTTGTGGTATTGTGCCCCTCTGAGGGGTCTGCTACTACGCAGAGACGGGCATGGCACCAAGTGTATGGAGTAAAATCAATAATTCTGAGCCGGTCATCTGAGCCAAACTTCCCCTCATTTTGTGCACCCTCAAGATATCACGTGAATTCCTGTAGGAGTGCGTTTTGTGTGGTGACACTCTTTCAGGATATTGCACCCGTGATTTTTGCAGAAGTTCTGAATTAGTCATTCCTCTTGTGACAATTTTATTGTGTGATAAGAGAGTTTTTTTCAATTTGTGTGTAAAATATCACAAGACCGAGAATCGCACGAAGACTCGCGCCGGGATAATGCGAAAAGTGCTTATGTGTTGGCCATACAATTAAGTAGTGTCGACTCGAAAGTCAGTCAGTAGTGCTCCGGACATCAAATCAATCGTTTCATTTTTTTTCTGATGTGTGTAAGACGGAAGAAATTGTGATAATATTTTTTCCAGCTCATTCTGCCCTCGTTTTGTGTGTCTAATCGATTGAGATTTTCCTCGGAGTGGAAGCTGTCATCGGATTTCCCCTTTTTTCTGGGGCCCTCTTCAAAATTTTCCATCATACGGAGAACAATTTTCCAGCAGCATCTGAGAATTGCAGTTAGAGAGGTGCAAAATTATTCTTCTCAAGTTGCATTTTGCACTCTTGTGCTAATAAATCAATATTAAAGTGTGTCTGGGAACGTAAATTTGACTCAGTAAAGGCTCTTCTGTTCTTTGCATAGGCGAAGACGATGGAGAATCTTTGAGAAATCAACCAGCTAAAGAGTTGTATTTTGCCCAAGAGTTGCTTATCACACTAATTTTTCCCACAATTCATGCTAAAAAAAACAGCGTTAACAAGGTTCAAAATTGCAAGTGTGTGTCAAGCTTTTATCGTGGTGCTCCACAAAAGAAAAGAAAATATTGCCAGAGAGGAGAATTTTAAGAAAAAAAATAAGGCTTGAGATAAGAGTGGTTGCTGTTGAATCAAGATTGAGATTTCCATATAACATTATTTTCTAAAAACTTGGGCGAGCTTTAGTGTGACAAATTGTGCTGAAATTAGCTTTAAATAAATAGAAAAAAAATCTTCTGTGAGCAATGGAAGTGTGCTGCTTGAAGATGGCATCTAGGTGCAGGTAATTGTGCTAAGGAGGAGATTTATAACATCTCTGCACATCATGAAAATTAAATTATATCTGTTTTTAGCTACTACTGATGAATTGCTCATTATTATTCGTATCCATTTTCATCCTCAGTGTTTTCTCTCTCTTTCTGTGTCCCTTTCATGTTAGATGTATTCTGTAAAAGAAGGGTTTATTCTTAGGTGAAATCTATCCGCAATTTCACACTTATTTGGCTTCAATTCACTCTCAAAATCCTTTTAAATTTTGTAGACACTTTTACTGGAGCCAAAAACCTCATGAAAACGTGTTGCGGAAAGAATTGCTCAATACGTTTAATAGCACACACACATTGGACAGTTTTATCGTGATAATGTGTCCCCATGGAATTGAGGGGCGGATCATTAAATAGAATGTGTACACATTTAAGCATTGCTACAAAGTTAGTAAGAAAATATTCAACTTGCATTTTATGAAGATTTATTTTATTTATTATCGGAAATTTGAGATATAGGGGAAACTGGGGCGCCACCAAACACGGGGTACCACCAAACACTATTTTCTATTTCTAAACTACTTGGACTATCTCGACCATTCCTTCAGTGGACAAGCATCCCTATAGTGCCTATAAATTCCTATAGGTCTTATCCTCTGAAGTCGAATATCCGATTAAAAATTCGCAGTGTTTGGTGGTACCCCGTGTTTGGTGGTGCCCCAGTTTCCCCTAAGTTATAACACTATATTTTTCTTAGCCAAATAAGGCAAAAACTTAAAAATTCTAAAATTCATTAAACAATTATAGGCTGATACTAAGAACTAAATAGGATATTTCTGAATTAATATATTTTATTCTCTCAAATTCAAAAAAGAATTAATTTCCAAGTAATAATTCCTAAAGGAGAGTTTAATGTTGCTCTCCATTCTGAATAAAAACTTTAAGTTATAATTCTTTAAACCGATTTTTAAAGTCCAATTCGTTTGCTGTGATAAAGATTTTTAATGAAAAGTGTGAACTTTTTGGGGCCTAGTGGCTTCTATGTATTGTAAAATTTTTTTCTCGAAATCGATCGCTTTGATCGATTTCAAAGATGATGAAAACTTCTTAAAGTGTGTTGAGACCATCAAGAAAGAATGCAAAATAATAAATTTAGAATAATTTACCTAAAGTTGTCTTAAATTCTTTGAATCTTAAAGCTAGTTTAGATAATCTTTAAATCTTATTCACGTTAGTCGCGTAAAAATCAATCTAAATGCATCATTTTGACAAAAATTTCTCACAATGTGTAGATGCCATCATCTTGAATTTTTTTTAATATTCTGTGTCTTAGGATTAAAGGATTTACATAATTCAAACTTTTTAATTTTAAAAGTTAAGGGATAAATATTTTTCTTTACCTTAAGATGAATTATCATTAATGACGCTTACACATATTTTCAATTTAGTGAAATTTAAACGATTACCACTCGCCTTTTCTAACTGAAATTAGATAATTTGTCTCCTCTCGGTCAAATGAAAACTGAAATTTTAATTATTTTTTTTTAATTGGCTAGAAAGATACAATTATCTGATTACAATATTTATAAGAGTAAAACGGTTTTCAGAATAGAAGTTTAGCCCAGTTCAAGAAGCTATCAAAATCCTAAATCCCAAGCAATTTTATATAGATATTTTCTTCAGAATCTATTAGGTAAATTGCATTTAATAATCCAATCCTAAGCCAAATTTTTCAAAGAATATTGTCCAATAAGAAATTAGGCTAGTTTAAGCCATTATGGCTAAGACTTAGAGGTAGATTTTCAATCACTTAAATTAATTGAAAAGATGTACAAACGCCATAAAAATTGAAGTTCCATAAGTCTTAAATATATCGCAAGAAATTTCATTATAAAATGAAAATACCAAACTTGTTTATAAGTTGTTTTTAATATCAAACCTTATCACGTGAGTTTATAACAACACACTTTTTCAACTCATAATATTGTACATTAAAATTTATTTAGGTATAGTGATGATGATCAATAAAATACTAGAAAAAGAGTTTTTAAGTTTATGCAGGAAAAGCTGATAACGACAAGATTGATAAATGCCCATTTTCACAGCGTGTATTCACTGATGTAGGATCGAAAAAACACCTAGGGGAAAGCGCGCTCGTTTTTTCACTGTTTTATAAAATGAATTTGGCCCATTATAATATTATATTTTAATAGCTAGTCCAATGCTTAAAATTTTCTAAAAAAAGAGTTGTGGGTGAAATCCATAAGGAACATAGAGAAAAAATTGAATTTTCCGTAGCTTGAGTCGTCCGAAGGTTCCCTTACTGGCACTTTAAGAATTCGTATCATGATATTGGCACTTTTTTCGGTATCATTTGGAATATGAAATTTAAACACCAATCCTTATAGGAAAGAATAGATTAATGAAAAAGTGTTATATTACTCGCATTTTATTAGATACATTAATTAAATTTCAATATTTTGACGAAACTGCCAAAAACGAAACTGCATGATAGGGTGAATTACTAAAATTTATAAATAGGAAATAAATGCTATGATAATAAAATGTAGTTTACGAAAAAATCATATACACCTCCCCCCCAAATTTAGATATAACTCATTTTATTTTAAGTTCACTTCATGAAGTGCGCATATCCGAATTTCGCGGGGTGTAGTTTCATACGTAAGTTTTGGAGATATTATGCAAAAAGTCTGGTAAAATACTCTTAATTATACTCTGTAGCTCTAATAGACAATAAAAATTGTATATGGAAAAAGTTGTAGAGGAAACTGGAGCACCATCGAAGACGGGGTAGCACCGAACACTGATTTTTGTTTCTAAACTACAGACTATGACGATCAAAAAATGTACAAGCACCCCTATAGTATCTATTTACCGTAATTCATACAGGTCTCGTCCTCTGAAGTCTAATATCTTATTAAGGAAGCTCAGTATTCGGTGGTACCCCGTGTTGTTATTTCTGGAAAATTTTAACACTAAATACGTTAAATTTTAAATATGATTTGAGTTGAAATTGCTTTGTTGAAAATTCAGTGTGAGCAATTGCTTACGAGAAATACGACAAAATTTTGTGTTTACTTCAGTCTTATTTACAGTAGACTCTCGCAAATTCGGCTCTTTTAAGATCGGGCTACTTTATAATTCGGGCAGCGGTTGCATTTGAAAAAAGTTTGTTGTCAGTTTTCAAGTTTGATTATGATTATCAAATGAATCAAATATGCTCAAATTTGGTATAGTTTGTCTTAGTTTTGATGTGATTTTGCATCATTGAGGGATTTTCATGCAATTTACGTTATATATCAGTGTATAAACTCAATATCTATATGCACATGAATAAAAAATCGTTGCATTTCAAAAACTTTGTCGCCCGAATTTCTGTCTAATTCGGCTGACATTTCGGTCCCATATGCCCGAATTTGAGACAGTCTACTGTAGTTACAACTTTTATTTAGATATGTTAGTTTTTTAGTGCAGCCCTAATATTTAGTTCGTTTTTCATAATAATCTCCTATACAAACTGAGTCTTCTTGATGTATTTAGTATGAAGAATTATGTAAGGATTTAATGCTTTAATGGGAAATGTGAATTAGAAGGTCAAAAGTGATCTATATTTTTTATTGTTTAATTGATAATCTACCTAAGAATATACCATAAAAATCAGAAATCAATTCGAATTATTTCCAAAGATACAGAAACGAACGCAAAGCATTCGGGCGAACATCCAAAACTTTGAAGCGCGTTTAAAAAAAAACGTATTAACCAAATGAAATGAATAAAAGCTTATTCACTTCAGAATTAAACTCTCTTCTAATTCAACTTGAATGGCCTTTGAAAAAATAATTTTTAATATCTTTTACAGCATGTATCAATATTCCGTTCTAAAATATGCTTTTTTTAAAACACTTATAAAAAAATTCCTAATTGACAATTTTCTCCGATTTTTTGGTTCAACTATAAAACTGATAAAACTCATGAAAGTTGAAAATATTTTTAGATTTATTTCTATAGAGAGTGCTAGAATGAGACGCTTTAGTGAACTAAAAAAAAATCGCGAAAAGCTGCTATAAAGTTTTGACCTTCTAATTCAGGTTGTCTCCATAATTTAAGTTATTACTTATTACCTATTGATTAACCATATATTTGAGTTATTGGTCTCTTAATTATTCTTTCAAATAAACCTCTTTTCGACAAATTTGGGTTAATTTTAGAACTTATGTGCCTCATAAGAATGACATTCTTATTGAAAAGTGCCCAGAAGCACTGCAATATTAGCATAATTTATTTGAGCGAGGGAAAACACTAGTTTCCTTTGTATTCATCGTCCTCATTTTTATTCAAACATACTTAATTAGTATCTATTGCTTCGTCACATCATGCAAATATTCGTACAAATTTATAGCATTATTCTATAAATAAAATACAACATTGTTCTCAGTAGATTCTTTGAAAGCTTCTTCATTGTTATAATAGTAAAGTAATTACTTAACAATGCATGCTTATCACGTTTTTAGTAGTATTAGATAAAGCATTAAATTATTATTTTCTCTGCAAGGGTTTTTCATTTTAAAATTTATGTCATTCGTTTTGCTATATCTACCATATTGTAAAATTAATAGTATTTTAATACTTTTCACAAATTCATGACCATCTTGTCTGAATTAACTTTAATGCGATCACTCACTTTTCGTGACACATTTTCCACGCATGCCTCAGAGGAATCCCTCGCATGGAAATCACGCAGAAGTTTGGATGAAATTTTAACGACATAGATTCATAAATTCATAAGTGGATTTTCATGCTGCGAAATTCCACTCTGGTGAATTTCTCCTTGGGAAGACGTGAAATGGGCCCAAGAGACGAATGGAAGTGTTTGCTGGAAAAGGAAGTGTGTTTTGTTTAAAATTCTGCGTGAATTCTCATGGGCGCCACAGTGAATAATTGTTGGTAATTAAAGAGCGAAGAATTCGCGGGAGTCATCTTAAACAATTAATGGGATTTTAATTAGTGCAAATAATTGTTGTGATCAATTGACAAATGTCGTTTGGAGGCGTCTTAAATTTCAGGAATTTGTTCTCTATTGATATTAACTGCAAATGGTATTGTTATCTTGTAAAACAAGAATTTTATTGGTGTTTTCAATTCATTGTGAAGCGGTTTTTGATTAAACTCGCCCACTGATGGTTAGAGGAGAGGAGTAATTCTATAATTTGATTCATTTTAAGATTTTTGAAAACTCTTCAGGATTTTTTTTATTAAAATGGTTAACATGTTTAAATGCTACATGACTCACATTGAAGAAATAGGAAAGAGATGAGTGATTGAATTTGTGTTATCGTTTCAAGATCGATTTCTCTTATGGCCTCTCTACATACTAGAGAAATTTATGTCCATAGCTTTTCCTGTGTTTTGCTCTGAAGGTTGGTCACCAACGCTAAGACGGCAGTGGACGTTTGTTACTTCTCTTCCCTTTCTTATGCTATCATACTATGCTTTCAAGAGATTTAAGACTCAAAAGTAAAATAAATAAAAAAATAAATATTGAAGCAATGAAATTTCCTAAGTTTGTGTATGAAAAACTCTTCAATATGGACATAAATTTCTCAAGTGTGTAGATGCCATTAGCCAAAGAGACGAAAAACACACTCTAAAAAAATATCTTTTAAACAATTTTTTAAAAATTTTATAAAATAAGTTGATTTATATGAAAAACTAACAAGATGTTTGGCTACCTCTGTCACAATTGGGATTTTTGCATAATATTGTTATTTTCAATAAGATATCATATTACAACCGAATCCACCAAGTTATTACATCAGATTCTTGAAAAGGTTTCTTTTTAAATTTTGTTTTTATTGGAATTATCTATTATTTATTTATTATTTATTTATTTATTTCATATTTATCTCTTCCTTTCAAAATGAACTTGGAATATTTTATCCGAAATTCCTTATCAATTTGGTGGAAATATTCATGATTTTCATGCTTTAGGGTAACTGCACCAAATTCCGACATAGTTGCATACAAGCGCCAAAGTTTCAAGTTTGAAATGTTATATTTTTAATATAAATAGTATTTTTTATTCCTTCTGTGTGTGGTGTTGCTCGGAACCTTGTAGACAGTTTATCGTCTTTATTTTCTTTAAAATCATTTTTTAATAAATTTTAAAATGAATAAAAATGTAGACATAGCTTTAGTGGTCTATTTCGGGCACCTTCAATCTCATACTTCCTTGCTATTCAGGAATTTTCCCAATGTCTTTATAACATAATCTCGTTTGTCGAAGCAACATTTTTTTTTTTAAATTCATTTTTTCATTGTATAATCCCTAGAGTAAAACTAAAAATTCATGAAAATTCGAGGAACAAAAAAAAGTGGCCGGAATTGCAAGCTTGCCGAAATTTGGTGCACTTACCCTATGTTATATTTATGCGCCAGGATGTTGTTTGTAATAAATAATCAAATTGTACTTTAGAAACCATTTCCGACCGAAAAATAACAAAGGATTTTGACGAAACTTTAGTAGGATCTTCTTGTATTATTATAGGGGAAACTGGGGCACCACCAAATACGGGGTACCACCAAACACTGCGATTTTTTAATCGGATATTGGATATCAAGGGATAAGACCGATATGAATTTACAGGCACTAGGGATGTTTGTCCACTGAAGTAATGGTCGGCATAGTCCAAGTAGTTTAGAAATAAAAATTAGTGTTTGGTGCTACCCCGTGTTTTGTGGTGCCCCAGTTTCCCCTAAGTGTTAAAATCTCGGTGAATCCGCAAGAGTAGACAAATATCTTGTTACTTTTATCTATGTGGAGCAACAAGATTTTTATGAGCAATTTTTATCAGAATACTAATTTTTACAAAGGTCAAATGTAGTGAAATTATGATAAAATAGAGTTCCCTAAAGATATGTAAAGCGTGTAGACGAAAAATTTGGCCATTAAAAAATTGATCTCATATGTTAACTTCAGTGATATATTAGAAAAACAAATGTATTTTCTGAAAGATTTTTTTGGGATTCTTATAGGATTTTGGTTTTTTTTTATTCCAATGATTTCTCGCCGAATTCTCGCACTTTTTAACTCCCTTCACTTTAGACTTGACAAAATTGTATCCTTGGTATCGAGCGGTTTTTTTTCTACCTGTTGAAATTCGGCAAGTTTTCAGCTGGCTGAGCCTTCTCCCTGTGATCGGTCATCCATATTCTTCAATATTTCTCAATGAAACGAACTTTCGGGGTACGGAGCGGGTTGAGTACCTTTCTCACCAGCCTTGGATCTCGTTTGGAATCTTTTAAGACGATGATCGTTGAGTTTCTGCGACTAGTTTTTATCACTGTGTGACGCTGTTTGTCGGTCAGATGGGGAACAAACAGCCTGAGATTTGTAGGTTATCGAATCATTCCTACTTTTGATTTTATAGAACAAGCTCCAAGGTATTCCCATTTTTTTTTTGCCAACATCTCTCACGGAAAGATTGAGTTGCGTCTCGAAAAGATTTAGCACTTTCTTTTCTATCCCCTTGTTCTGAATCCCAGGTTTTCGGTCACTTCCTCCCGGCTTCAGAGCAACAGTCTTGAGTTCCTTGAACCGAATTATAATCTTTCAGACGGTAGAGCGGTATACATCCTGTACGGGAATTCTGTAACAGTATGATAATGTCATATGACAAATTTAAGCATTTTTATTGGGTAAATTCGGGAAAACTCTTCAATAATGCAGTTTATATGAATCACTCAGAGCTTCATAGATAACCTTACAATGGCAATTGATTGCTCATGGGCTTTTAATGCTGTTCAGTTTCCGAATTTTAATCACGAAAATTTGTCATATGACATTGTCATGCTGTTAGAGAATTCCCCTACTGGTAAATTTCGCTATCTGAGTATAACTCGCATTTATTATTATTAATCGTATCGGAATATGTTTTTTACAATGTAATCATGCTGCAAAGTCGTATATCCCGTGTTGGAAGAATGTGCTAAGTCCATTGTAGATCACTCAGGAGCGCCTTCCTCGCGATGTGGATGCTTCTGCCGTGCCCCTAAAGTTTTTGGGCAGAGGCGGTGCATTATGTTATGTTTTATCACAGTGAAAATGTCTTTTCCTGATATTCTGATATGCTGGCACCGGGCGGGACTCGAACTCATAACTGTGAGAGTTGAGTCAGCGATCTCATCCGCCCAAGACCCAATGGTCTTGTCTATCGCGCCGTGAGATCCTCATAACTCGCATGAGGATTCTTAAGATGTTTGTCAACTTTTAATCTTCGCATGCTTTCTTTCTTTTTGCAATTACATAGACAAAAATCAATTTTTTTCTTAACAAAAATTTCACCAAAAGAAAGCTGAATAATTTTTTTTGAAACGACAACGGAGGAAGAAAATCCAAACCCTTCTACGACTGACTTCATGTCAAGCGTTGGACAAAATTTTTCATCTACACGCTTTATACCGGCTTCAGACCTAAAGCTTAGCTATAGGGGAAGCTGGGGCACCACCAAACATGGGGTAGCACTAAACACTGCAATTTTTTAATAGGACTTTCGACTTCAGAGGACAAGACTTATGCAAATTTTTAGGCATTAAAGCTATGCTTGTTCTCCACTGAAGAAATGGTCGAGATAGTTCAAATAGTTTAGAAATAAAAATTAGTGTTTGGTGGTGCCCCAGTTTCCTCTATGGCTTAACTTCTCTAATTCTTTATCAGTCAAGATTTGTTGGGAAAATATGACTTAGTATTGAACATTATGTGCAAATGATCCGGTTAATTCTGAAAAATCAATAAAATCGGTTGCTATTTTGAAATTTGAGACTTTCGGGAACTGGGCTAAACCTCAGGTCTGAAGCCGGCATTAGTTATTAAAATAATTAAGGGATTTCTTTTATGCCGAGCAAAAAGAGCAATAGTTATGGGTGGTTCTCTGACAACGTAGTACTTGTATCTCAAATCGTTTGGTCTATAGATTATTTGAATAACATGCAAATGGGCCAAATGGTCAATCACTGAGATATTCCCTTCCTCAAATTTTTAATTAATAAAATTATCCTTAACTCAAGAAGTGGAAAAATGAAACATAAAGAATATGTTATCTCAAAATTTAGTAATACATCTTAGTCTTCCTGAACAAATAATACAAATTATGCTTTTTCCATTTCTCGAAATATCGAATGAAGGGAAAAGTTTCTAAGTTGCAATGCAGTATATCACCAGCGCAAACTTCATCATATTTCCTCCTTCTCTATCAGAGTTATTTGCAAGTCTTGTTCATTTAGTCTGTTAATGCAACTCTTGGATGATAGCGCATTGTTCTGAATTTTCCGTAATTTGCATGTGAATTGTAAGAAAATGTTGGTTCTCTCGCTCTTTACTGGGATGTATTCTGAAAATTTATAAAATGATTCCGTAGACCTCGATCTGCCCTGATGGATGGAGTTCGTTTGCCACCAGTGGGTTCATCCCAGCATGATTGTGGTTCACTGTCGCGAGTTGTGATGGTGAGGAAACGCGATCAGCGCCTGATCAACCACAAAGGACAGGGTGTAAGTATTACATGGCACATTTGGCGGTGGAATCGGCCACATGGAAGCGACATTTGGAATCGATTTCTCTGAGTGTTGCTTCCGTGACTCAAGGTCAATTTCACCCAGACGCTCTTATAATAATATTACCATCCCACGTGCTATTTCAATTGACTTCCTGATACTTCTTCAACGACAGGAAAATCAATGTGAGATCGTCACATTTGAAACCATCCAGACGTACAAAGGACACAAGCCCGACAGGACGATTGTGCTGAAGGAGACATGCGATGTGGGTGATTTATCTGAATCCATGAGGAATTCACTGAGCTCCATGAAAATCTGCCCAAGTACACCACAAACGCCAATGGCACCCAATTCTCTGGAACCACCAGCAATTACCAATGGTATTTCGGGAAATTCCACTCCGAAATCTTCACGGCAAAATAGCCCCAATCCTGGTTCCAAGTCCCCTACTAGTCGCACTATGAATCTCAGTCTACGTCACAAAACACCATCACCCACAATGAAGAGGCGTCCCGGAACTGCTGCAATTTTTACAGAATTTGAGGTAAATTGATACAAAGTCTGTCCTATAAATTTCCCCTGAAATCTTGGCAAAACTGTTGCAAATGTTTTCAGTATGTTTTCAAAAGTCTGGGTTTTGCGCCTTGGAAATTGTTTGAAAGCTCTTTTTGGATGATCACAATTCACACCAAATGGAGCAATTTATTGCGTGCATTTGGACATTATGTGAAATTAAACTTTCCCACGAGTTTAGTCAGAAATCAGAAATATATATAAATTATTATCTTTTTCAATCACGCAAATGTTAGGGGGGAGCTATTTTGAGCAATGATTTTTTAGCTGTGATTCCTTCTAATCACACCTATTGTAATCCTCGGATTTTCTCAAAGTACTCCGATCGAGATGAAATTCACAGGGTATATGTTTTGAACATCCCTGATGCTGAAAATCATGTTGTACGCAATATCTCTGGTTTGGAAAGAGATATATTCATAATTTTTTTTTAAATATATCTACTCGCGAGTACGACGATTTCTGTGCCATTAGTTTTTTGAAAACCCGGCACTCTGAAAAAGGCAGTTCTAACTTTGTATGGGATTTGCAAAAATTCAGCACTTGTCTGTAAGAATATTTTAAGAGCCGAATCAACCTAAACATGTCGTGCTTTGAATTAAGAGCAGTATTCTAGAACAGATCAACTAAGAGCTGGCGTGTCTTGAGCGAAGCCCCGTCTCACTAGAAAATTTCCAGTGGCTTCCAGTGCTGTTAAATGGCAGACAAAATAATTCATAGTGCAATTAATTCGCAAAGTAGTGATTGTTTTCGCGAGTTTTATTAATAAAATTATAGTGCAAATTGTGGGGAGAAGCCTCAACAAATAGTGAAGTGTCTTGTGGTGCAAAAACTACAGTACCGAAAAGAATTATGTGGAAATTTGGTGAATTAATGCTCGAAAAATAGGAAAATATTTTTTTTCTGAAAAATGAAATATTGTGCCTCATAAGCTCTCTCGAGTGTCTGGAGTGTTGTGAAACAGTGATTTTTTATTTTGAAAACTTATATAGTGAAAAAATTGGAAAAAATTTTTCACTATAAATTTGAAAAATAGGTTCCCGTCAAAAAAAATGAAAACATGTCGGGTATCTTACTCAGCGATTGTCGGATGGAAAAAAATCTTTCCAAATGTGAGTCTCTAATTAGATAAAAATTGATCAATTTCGCTTGGAGTTTAAAAGAAAAATAAGAGAATGTGAAAAATTTTAGATTAAAAAGTGTATACGGTGGTATTTCAATAAAAAATGTGAAATTCAATTGCTTTTTTCATTGTTATCGTACGTCAATATTGTTGCGATACAGCAGAGAAAATTTGATACTAAAATCAAAACTCGTTATGCTTTGCTTCAAGACCCGCTCAGAACTTAAAATTCGTTTAGAGACTATTTTTTCCAGCTAGGAAAATTCAAAGACTGATCGAAAATTCAAAGACTTAAAATAAATGCTTTCCTTCAAGTAAAATAGGCTTTAACTGAACACATAAATGCCCGTTCTTGTTTCAAGAGCTAAATTAAGAGCTGTTTCTACAGAGCTCTTTTCTGAGTAGGTTCTAAACCGGTTAAAAATCAAGTTTTGTTGTTTATCTAGAAATCTAAGGGCCTTGACAGACATGAGGATTAGCCGAGAGACGGCTTAGCGTAATTATGTTAGAAATAATGGTCAAACTACATTTCCATCATTTTCCACTAAGTCATCTCTCGGCTTAAATCGTAAGTGTGTCTAGGGCATAAGCATGAGATTTTGAAAATTTAATGTTTATGTTGTAGCCCAGAAAATTTAGACCAATTAAAAAAAAATAAGACATTCGTCGAACAATATTTCACTTTAAAGATTTCGATTTTATTTCGAGATATTTCACTTTAAAGATTTCAATATTAAGAAAATTTGCTAATTGCGTCAAGCGGGAAAAGAAGCGGGAGAAGTGGCGTCGGATAAGCTTTTCCATATAGCACTCTCACTCTTTCTCTCTCTCACTACATAGTGAGTCTATATTCGAAGATTTGTAAGGTGACATATACCATTCGCGGTCCGCTATTTTTTCGCGGGGTGCGTATTTTTTCGCGGATTTTTGTGGGGCGCGAATGTTTTCGCGGATTTTTGCGGGGCGCGAATGTTTTCGCGGATTTTCTCGGGGCGCGTATTTTCTCGCGGATTTTCGCGGGCCGCGAATGTTTTCGCGGATTTTCTCAGGGCGTGTATTTTTTCGCGGGTTGCGTATTTTAGGTGAGATTCCTAACAATCTCACTTACTATTTTCACGGATTTTCCCTGGGTGCGTATTTTTCGTGGGTAATGAATAACTTCGCGGATTCTTACGGGTCGCTGACAGAGGCTTTAAACGGATGCAAAGTTGAGGTCTCTATCTCATAGTTTCTGAGATAATCGACTTTAAAGTTTTTTAAACACTTTTATGCATTTTTTATCCAATTTTTTCATTTTCAAATGAAATTGTGCATACACAAAAAAAATATTTTGTAAAAATGTTCGTAAATGTTTGTGAATTCCTATGGGGGAGTTACGAAATGCTCGTGAATCGTATAACCCACAAACAAGTTCGTAAAAGTTTGTACTTTTTTCACAACATTGTTCGTAACATGATCACTTGACGAGCATTTTTTGTACTTTTACAGACATTTACAGTAGACTCTCACTCAATCGGCTCTTTTTCAATCGGGCGACAAATTTTGTTCACTATTTTTACGTTTAATTATGAAGCTAATTCGCTCAAATTCGCTGTAGTTCTTCCTATTTTATCGTGATTCTTTATAATTGAGCACTTTTTGTGGAATTTACAAAGGCTTTGACGCTCAATTCTATCGCTAAACCGGATGACATTTCGCCCCATATTCCCGATTGAGAGAGAAACTACTGTATTCGTAAATGTTCGTAAAAACACAAAAAATGTTCGTAAAATTTTGCCATTTGTTTGTAAATTTAAGTTTAGCTGACGAATATTTAACGAACATTTACGAACAAATGTTTGTAAAAGTATATAAAATGCTCGTCAAGTGATCATGTTACGTTACGGATAATGTTTGTGAAAAAAGTACAAACTTTTACGAACTTGTTTGTGGGTTATACGATTCACGAACATTTCGTAACTCCCCCATAGGAATTCACAAACATTTACGAACATTTTTACAAAATATATTTTCTGTGTATATCAAGCCTGAAAGTAGCTCTAAATGAATGTAAAGTTTGGGGCCTCTATGTATCATAGTTTCCGAGATAGTTGATTTTAAAGATTTTCAGACACTTTTATGCATTTCTCATCCAATTTTTTTCATTAATAACGATAATATGCTTCATACACTTTAAGAATTATTAAACGCAATTTGCCTTATTTATGTATATCGTTCGGGTTTGCCACAATCCAAATTTGCAATGAAGGAATCGCACCTCTATAAGCTGATCTAGGCTTATCACTGGCTTTTGGTGATGTTGATTGAAGGAATTTTTCTGTGATTTTTGTTCCAGGTGGAATGTCTGAAGGCTCACAATGATTTCCGTGTACGACACTGTGTACCACCGTTGAGGCTGAACAAGAAACTCTGCCGGCATGCCGAAGAGTGGGCAAAGATAATTGCGGCCCGGGGAACTCCTGTGCACAGAAACAATTCACCTTATGGAGAAAATATTTTCTGTGCTTGGTCCTCAGGGGGTGGTGGGGGTGTAAGTGTGTCTGGGAGGGATCCAGTGGAGAATTGGTATGCCGAAGTGTCCAATCATGCTTTCCATCGGGAGCCCAGTACGCTCAAAACGGGTCACTTTACGCAGGTTGTGTGGTTGGATAGTCGGGATTTGGGTGTTGGACAGGCTCGTAATCGGTCAGGGCAGGTTTTTGTGGTGGCCAATTATGATCCACCTGGCAATTTTATCGGGAGTTTTACCGAAAATGTGCCCCCAGTGGGTGGTTTCAGACGTATACGTGAGATTGAGAGTGAGAAGAGTTCTCCTACAGTTCACTTTGAGGACACAATTGATCTCCGGGAGTTTTCAGATGCAATTTTGCATCATCACAATGAATTGAGGCGGAAACATGGGGCTTCAGAGTTGATAATTTCGCCAGAAGTGACTCTAGTGGCACAGGAATGGGCTGAGATCCTTGCAGCTCAGGATAGATTTGCTCATAGACCCAATTCGTCCTATGGTGAGAATATTTACTGCCTTTGGACGTCAGAGAGCAATGCAAGGGCAAAACCTAGGGATGTTTGTCGTTCGTGGTACGAAGAGGGTAAGGGTTATACGTATGGTGTAGAACCCAAAGGTATACTCAGGGCAGGGCACTTCACCCAACTCATCTGGCGATCGTCTAGGTATTTGGGAGTGGGAATGGCTAGGACACAAAAGGGTAAAGTGATCGTGGTGTGCAATTATCATCCACGTGGGAATATTGGTGGCCAATTTATTGGGAATGTACTCCGTCCCAAGAATACATAAACCTTTTAAAGCTTATAGGACGCAAATTTTTTTCTACACTTTTTGAACACCTCTTACGGCGTTATCACACTTGCACATTAAAATTTTAATGTGATTCACATTAATTGTCGCTTGTGAGCGTCTAAATATGTTATTTGTGTCTTTGAGTCACTTAATATTTGGGGTTTTTCTATTTATTGATAAAGAAGTGGACTTGGCCTGCAAAAATAAGTTTAAATTTATTTAAAGCATAAATATTTTTCCACATTAAAAAATTAAAGAGAAAATCGCATTAATTTTTCGCATTAATGCTATAAATCAATTTATATCAAATTTTGCGGGTCAAGTCTACCTTTTTATTAACAAATAGATCAAATTTTGAATATAAAATGATTCAAATACACAAATTACACATTTGGACTCTCACCATTGACAATTAATGTGAATCACATTAAAATTTTAATGTACAAGTGTTAAACGCCGTTAGAATGCAACACTTAGTCACAGGAACTATTCTAATGGAGAGGATGAGAAAGTTGTAGTAAAATTTAAGAAGAAAAAAGCGCACAAAAGCTGCGCTTATTGTATTTTTAGCACTTATTTTCGCGCCAAATTTTCACACAAACTATAAAAGAGAATTTATTAAAAAAATACGATAATGATAACTTTATAATTTTAATAAAATTCCAGAGAAGGATTGGAAGATGATAATGGTTTCTTGTCGTAATTTGTAAGAGGTTTGGAAAGAAATATCGTAGAGTTTTCTTGTAACTTTGGGATTATTAATATTTATTGTGCCAATTTATGATTGATTTCAGAACAAAAAAATTCAATCAATTTTTTCTTAGTGTCATAAAAAAAAATATTAGAAAAATTTCTTTAATGGAATTTCACGCTAAAATAGTCAAAAAGAATATAAAGCTAAATGCATTATAGCTTGTTGAAGATAACAATGAATGAACTCAGAGGACTGAAATCTTGGGACTGACCGTAGTTAGATATTTTGTAAGAGAGTGCTAATAATGTATCCAAAGAGAAGATATGTATTTCAATAAAATTTAGCCGCATTTTTTTCTTGTTAATAATTAATATATTTATCTAATATTTAGAAGATTAACATAACTTTTAACTTTAGCTCATTACTATATATATAATTCCTTTTCACCTCATTTTTTCTTCTAATGATATAAATAAAGGATATTTAGTAAATATTTTTGTTTGTATTTACATCGGATTCTTGCTCCATTTATTACGTCAATTTAATTAGTAATGTTTCTAATTTTATTTTTCATGTATTCCAAATGATTTTTTTTGGTATTTTTATTTGTTATTTTTTTATTTTATGATTTTTTTTGAGAAAGACATACATTGTTTCAAATACAATGTCTTTTGTGAACAATGTCATCTAAGGCCTTTAACGAATATTTTGACAAACATTGTGAAATGTATTTATAACATTTATATAATATTCTCAATTTTATTGTATGAAAATTGAGTGCTTTTCGAAATTCTGTGAAGTGTTCTTAGCTTGTGATTCAATTGTGTGCTTTTAATTTGAAGTTCCATTATATTCATCTCTTACGATATCCCATAAATGAAAAGGATTTTGCAAAATATTGGCTTTAATGGCAAGGAGTAAGTAATTGAGCTATACCGCGAAAACAGCGTTGAAATGTGAAAATTTAATAGCTTGTAGCACCTTCTTCAATAAATCACGCGAATCACGAGAAGTTTTAACCATAACATTTAGGGGAAGGTTTTGCAGTTTCGTAATGTTGCAGCTTCGTAAAAGTTGATTTTTTTCCAAGTTACTAAGTGAATTTCATCCATGGTCATATATTCTAAAAGCTAGTCCAACATCTCACATTTCCTGACAAACTTGGAGGCCTAGGCCTTTTTCCTGAGTCCAAAACGCAAAAATAAAAAATGAGCCTAAAATCGTAATTCTAATGTTTAATATTTTATGCATTTTTGCACACTGCAAGTGTCTCTTTGAAAAACAACTATTCCAAGTTATAGAGGGTTTATCATTGTTAATATTTAGGGTAAAGTGGTACAAGTTGGACAGAGCTTTTTTTTCTTGATAAATTTAGTACTTCATTTATATTTGTATATTTTTAATGTTTTAGTTTTATAATTTGGTTTCCTGTGCTTAAAAAAATTTAGGGTAAATGTCCTAATTCAAAACCATTTCCAGACGCTGTAACTTTGATAGAAGATTTAACACATTAAGTTCATATTTTTTCTGAAGAGAATTACATAAATTTGCTCCTTGACTCTTCTAGAATGTTACTGTTTAGTGAAAGTTCTTTAGATATAATTTGAAAACTTCTTAAATACAAGAAAAATACGCGAGCGTAAAATGCTTCTATTGGAAACAAATTAATCCAAATGGAGACAAGGAAAAGTTTCTAATTGGAGACAAACAGTGTAAGTGAAACCGCTGCGAAAGGCTTCCAAAACCTTGTTGAATTGCTCCTGAGTGCAGGATTTGTTCTTATTCCTGGTCTTTTCTCCTTTCCCATCTAAAACAATAAGAAAATCTCTCCAAAAAATCATATTACCGGGGTTTCCTATTGAAGCATTTGCAGACACTTCAGAAAAACCCTTTTTGTTCACGAAATAGGTAATTATTTCATTTAAAAATTTCACGTACTGTTAAAAATAAAGATTAGCACTTAATATAACTAAAGTTAGCCAGAAGTATCACATAAATGTTAAACAAAACGAATAAACAACAGTCAATTTATTGTGTTTTTTATTGAAAAACATGGTCGATCGATGAAAAATTCGATGGTGAAGAGGTACACTATTAATTTTTCTGAGAAATTAACAAATTAAAATTCGTGAATATGAATGGATTGCTTTATTTGGAGTAAAATTAACTAAATAATGAAACAGTGGTATAGAAAATATATGAATATAGTTATTTAGTATTTTATTTATCATGACAACAATGATGTTTCCATTTGGAGTAGCGGAAAATTTCTATTTGGAGCAAGTTTTGAATTAGCTTAATTTCAGTACTGTATTTATCAAGAAAAAATCCCTGTCCAACTTGTACCGGCGAATTGTCCAACTTGTAACACTATGTCCAAATTGTATCACTTTACCGTACCGTGAAAATCTTTTGTTTGAAGGGGGTCGTTTTTGTAGGTGGAGGAAAATTCACAAAAATTACCATCTTTGCAGTTCAGGAAAATTGAATTTTGCTGTTCTCTTAACTGACTGTCAAAATGCAGGGAAAAAATGGTTTTCCGAGTGTCAAAAAAACATGTGTTAGAAAAATAACATAAAAGTGATTTTTTTAAAATGCGTGATACCTCCTACAAAGGGTGAAAACAACTAGATGAAAGTTCCAGCTAGGTAGTAATGCGCAAATTTTTGTGTCAAGTGTAAAGTTTCTGGGGAAAATGTGGCCTACATAGGAGGGCAAAAAGTTGTACGAAGCTAAACAAACCAGGGAAACTTCGTAAAAATCGCCACTAAATTTTCATTTTTCTGTAAAGGAAAATCCAAGGATTTCCAGGAATTTTGTGAGGCGGAATTATGAACCTAATAAGTAAGAGATTTTTTTGACATATAGTAATATAAATTGATTTGGTTTGTGTGGTATTCAGTAAAAAATCTTAAATCTTGGACATCATTTTCCATACGAAGCTGCACAATCTCCCCCTACATAGTGGTCAAATAAATGGTTTTGAAATAACAAATCGCTCTCACGGAATATTTCGATTATTTAAAGAAAAAACTCGCTTTTTAAAGTATTGTAAGAATTTTTGAAAACTACTTTAATTTTGTATATTGTACTTTTCTCTCAATTTTACTTTTCAATTGTTAAAAGAATTTGCAGAACAAATAGCTAGATGAGCCACAAAATTTTACATTATAAATTTTTTACTTTTACTTATTGAAATTATGTTTTATTTTCAAATCTTATTTATATATATTCTTTAATTTCTACGAGAGCTGTCAAAAATAGGATAAAATGTGCATTTTAGTCTTCGCAGTATTTTCTACAAAAAAAAAGAGAAATAATTGGAATTATTTTAAGCCGGTGAATAAGATTTTAGTGATTCATTTTTTCTTTATATTTGATAATTATATTTCTTACACAATTCAGTTTTTTTTTGATAATTCTTATTTTGTTGCTTTTTTTCCTTTTTTCTATAATTCTCATGCATTTTCACAATTCTTTTCTGCGTGTCACATATCGTAAGTTAGTAAAGCGTTCACAGTATACCAAAGCGTTACTGACTTTAATTTTTAATGGTCAGTCGATGATCTTTTTTTGTCTTTTCATTTTAAACTAATTTAGCTCTTTATGTTAAAATATTCCTTTAAATTACAAATACTTTAAATATTTCCCAATTTACACAATATTTTGGTACTCATGCCTTTAAAGAGGAATTTAATAGGCAGCAAATTCATGGATTTATAGTTAAAATAAGCCTAATGTCCTTCATTAAATAACTAAAATTGTGAATTTACTATTGAGACGGAAAGAATACACAAAGATAATAATCTTCAGGAAAATATATATAATAATTGATAAAAAACCAAAAAAGGCAGCAAATTATTATTTTTGTTATGCATTATTTACATCTTTTCCTCGAGATTTTTATTTATAATTTCTTGGGTCAATTCTTTCTATATTCCTTTATTATTCTCAATTAGTTAAATACTTTTTTTTTCAAACTACCTCAATTTTTGTTCCATTAAGTTTTTCTTCCTGCGTGGATATGAAAAATATCTCTGTGATGAAGATCTTTTTTTGGTAAATATTTCATATTTATTAAAATGATGTGCTATCAATAGGATTTAGGAAAATTTAACATTTCTTATTCACTCTGATTCATCAACTTTATTCACATGTTTCTGTATCAATTTTATTTGCATCTAAATTGCTACAAATTGTTCCCAAAACACATTTCTATTAACACTAATATTCATTGAATATTAGCTTCATTTGCATTTTTTTTTCATTTATACTACTTTTAGTATTTAGTTTTCTATTTTTACCTTTTAGTGAAATCTTACGTTTTCGTACTGATACCATTATCATTTTTATTGATCTGTCGGTTTGAGGGAGAGCATCACAAGCATCCCTTGAGATTTTGCCGCCGGTCTGCACTGTGATCATTCTTTTAGATCCATTTGTTCTTCTGCACTGCAGAGCGCAGCCGGCGGCCCCACATAATGTTGTAACTGTGTGAGGGATTAGGCGAAGGTCATACAATCGTCCCCTGCAGATGCTGCGGACTAGCTGATGCAGATTCTGATTGTGGTACAGAGAGTGGGCTCGGTGTTGTGTCACCCAGAGTATTTATGCCTAAAGCTGAGCCAAGACCAGATGGATTTACACCACCACCACTCATGCAAGGAACACCAAGAACAGGTAATGGCTCTTCAGGAGGAGTAACCTGAAAAATGGATGACCATATCAGGAATACTGCTGTTGTCATGTATTTTTACAAACAGTGAACAAATTTTGAAAGATGATTAGCAAGAAATCACTTATCAAACGATATTTTTTTGGAATTTCTTTGGAATTATCACGTTTTTAGCTATACGTAATAAAATATATATCTTTTATGTAAGATTGTTATATTCTTTTATTGAAATTGAAATCTAAAATGAAAGTCATGAAAGTGACTCTATAAATGAAAGAACGCATAAGGTTCCTCATGAAAATATCAACTGATAAAAATATGGTGATAGGTCGTTTATTGCTTTTTATACCATTCTGAAGAACAAAGGGGTGGCAAAGTGTACCGGGCTTTGCGAAGTGCTCGAACTCGTGGTTTAGATTTCGCATACAGTAGATTCTCGCTCAATAGGTTCTTTTTCAATCGGTCGAAAAATATTGTTTACAATTTTCACGTTTAATTATGAAGCAAATTTGCTCAAACTATCATTCAGCGCTGCCAAAATCTCTCGATAAATTAGATGACATTTTGCCCCAAATGCACCATTGAGAGAGAGTCTACTGTAGTTATCCCATCTGCGAAATTTCTTCTCAATTTACCGATATACAGGGAGTTCCGCTTCGAACGAATTAACTCCAGTGACACAGTAAAATTGCATATCTTCAGGAGATATCTTTGGAGTAAGTTATGACCATCGCACAATAACTTTTGCTATGTACAGTAGACTCTCGCTAATTCGGCTCTTTTATGATCGGGCTACTTTTTAATTCGGGCATTAGTTAAATTTGAAAAAAGTTTATCGACATTTTTTAAGTTTTGGAATGAAGATAATATTCTGAAATTTGGCATGTTTCGCCTTAGTTATGATGTGATTTTGCATTATAAAGGGGGTTTCATGAAATTTCCCATAAATACGAGTATGTAAACTTAGTATGAGTATGTGGAAGAACAAAAAATCATTGCATTTTAAACAATTTGATGCCCGAATTTCTCTTTAATTCGGGTGACATTTCGGTCCCAAATGCCCGAATTTGAGAGAGTCTACTGTAAACATTTTCTCGGAATTGCCTATGAGAGTGAGCGAGATGACTAGATCTAGGTCTCATTCACACTCACTGAAATGTCGAAAACTTATTTACAAAACAAGAGTTATTGTGCGTTGGTCATAATGGAAACGCCCTGATGTATGCAAGATATTTTCGGGGCCAATTTTTCAGCCTATTTTTAGCACTAATACTTCATAAGAAATGTATTTCAAAAAACAAATGCGTGAAGAAACAAATTGCATACATTTAGGGGTATTTCAAAAATTAATTTATAAATAAGCTCCCAATAGTAAACAATTCGTATCAAATTCTTTTAGTTAGTTTTCTCTTAAGCCGGAACTACCTGTATAACCGACTTCAACCGATTTATAAATCACTGAAAACATCGCCTAAAATAGCTTAGGAGTAGTATAATTTAATTTCGTGTGGCACTATTTCCAAAAAAAATCCGCAGGAGTTCCGGCCCTGTCCACTAATTCCATCTCTACATGTCCACATTCGGTTAAAAATAAGCTATCGGCTACGAATCTGTTCATTACCGGTTCAGAACTGATTGGAACCGGTTCTGTCTTGTTAGAAATTTTAAAACCTTTCCAAGCAATACAAACATGACTCTATTCGATTGAGAAATACGTTCTCTAGAGCTTTTTAAACCCTTCTCTTTGAAAAATTGATTTTAGAAATTTTCATTTCGAAAATAAAAAAAATACAACGACGGATTTTAGCTGATAGATTCGAGGATAGATTTCTTAATAGTATTTTCATTTAAAAAATAAATTGGTTTGTGAAAACTGCTTTCTCTTGGAGTTCGAGCAGTTAAAAAAATCCTTCGTTAGATTTTCGAGCAATTACCGAAAAACATGATTTTCTATGGGTTAAGCAGGGAAAAGTAAGGAGCATGTTAACGGTGCTTCAGTTGTTTTATGGGTGCGTTCCTCTAAGGTGACAAGTCTCTATCTTTAAATGTTTGGCCCCTAAGTCTAATGACAGCCGGACGGATTAACTGCTAGACATTATTTCTCATAAATCGTCTAAAACGAGAAGATATGTTGAGAAATATGGCCTCTGGGAGGTGTAGGGTGGAAATGTTATGAGGTGAAAAAAAGCGTGGAATTATAATATTCTGTTCTTTCTCTGTGGAGTTTCAGCAGTAAATAATGTAGAGAATTAGCCATTTCACAAGTTTACCGCAAAACCGTAAACCTCGATAATATTAGATGAGATCATATATTCTGTCAGTAGAAGAGGTAAAAAGTTTGGAGTGGTATATCTCAGCTCCTGATGAACATAATTGGATGAGTGAACTATTGTTGGAAAGCTTGGTTCATTAGCTTTCAGAATCTGGTATATGTAATTGGCTATGGGTAAATAATGGTCATCCAGAACCATTTATGTCGAAGAAGACACTTTTTGCAGCGTCATTTTTGACCATCTACAGCTGGGACCAGGAGTGACCCACAATTCTCGCACTTGGACTGTTCGTTAGAGGAACTCAAAGGGTATAATTTGTAGAAGAAACTTTTTTTTTGGACATCTCACTTTTTTTTATTCATCGACTTTTGCAAGAATTTTAAAATGTTAAACGCAAGGAAAAAATTGCAGAAATCCTTCTATTCCATTTTCTGGACAAACTAATGAAGATATCGACTTGGAATGTTCTGAGTACCCCCCCATAAGTTGATCCAAGGAATCCAAATGTCACTTCAATTTCATCTCCACGTCTATCCTTCCCCTCCAGAAATCACTCCTTTAGGAATATCTCAAGAACCAGACCATCGATGCATTTCATTTTGGGATATGTTTTAGAGAGTATCCTGGCGGACATTTCATTCATACATCTCAAAGACGTCCGACCTCTTCTTCTTGCACTTGCTAATAATCTGGTCAGACGAGCAGAATTTCTTCTGATCAATTTTCTGACCAAAGAGACAAAGTTAGCGACTTTTATTGTTCTGAGTACCCCCCCATAAGTCAATCTAAGGAATCGAAACAACACATGCATTTGCCTCTCATCCCACTCCTTCTCCTCCAGAAACCACTCTTTTGGGAATATCTCAAGAAATAAACCATCGATCCTTTTCATATTTGGATATGTTTTTGACATGGCCAAGGCGGACATTTCGTCCTCAGACACCAATATCATACAGGAATTTTTTTTAGAATCTAGAAATAAAGTGTTTAAACTTTTGTACCAGTGAATTTCAACATAAAAGAAATACTTAACCAAGTAAAAATTGAATAAGCTTGTAAAAAAATTTAAGATCTATCAAATAAACTACATTCTGTCTAAATCCGTTAAAAATAGACTCCCTTACGCAGTCTATTAATTGGCCTTGGAAATTCCAAGAATAAATTCCTGGATGATATTGGTGTCTGAGGACGAAATGTCCGCCTTGGCCATGTCAAAAACATATCCAAATATGAAAAGGATCGATGGTTTATTTCTTGAGATATTCCCAAAAGAGTGGTTTCTGGAGGAGAAGGAGTGGGATGAGAGGCAAGTGCATGTGTTGTTTCGATTCCTTAGATTGACTTATGGGGGGGTACTCAGAACAATAAAAGTCGCTAACTTTGTCTCTTTGGTCAGAAAATTGATCAGAAGAAATTCTGCTCGTCTGACCAGATTATTAGCAAGTGCAAGAAGAAGAGATCGGACGTCTTTGAGATGTATGAATGAAATGTCCGCCAGGATACTCTCTAAAACATATCCCAAAATGAAATGCATCGATGGTCTGGTTCTTGAGATATTCCTAAAGGAGTGATTTCTGGAGGGGAAGGATAGACGTGGAGATGAAATTGAAGTGACATTTGGATTCCTTGGATCAACTTATGGGGGGGTACTCAGAACATTCCAAGTCGATATCTTCATTGGTTTGTCCAGAAAATGGAATAGAAGGATTTCTGCAATTTTTTCCTTGCGCTTAACATTTTAAAATTCTTGCAAAAGTCGATGAATAAAAAAAAGTGAGATGTCCAAAAAAAAAGTTTCTTCTACAAATTATACCCTTTGAGTTCCTCTAACGAACAGTCCAAGTGCGAGAATTGTGGGTCACTCCTGGTCCCAGCAGTAGATGGTCAAAAATGACGCTGCAAAAAGTGTCTTCTTCGACATAAATGGTTCTGGATGACCATTATTTACCCATAGCCAATTACATATACCAGATTCTGAAAGCTAATGAACCAAGCTTTCCAACAATAGTTCACTCATCCAATTATGTTCATCAGGAGCTGAGATATACCACTCCAAACTTTTTACCTCTTCTACTGACAGAATATATGATCTCATCTAATATCTGATTGTTCGTTAGCTGGGCGGTGGGTCCTTCCATTTTTGAACCTACACTGAGAGAAATACGAAAAAGTTAAAATAACATTCCGGAAATGTTAAATTTACCCTGCGTGCAGTATTGATCCAAAATCGGTGTAAATATTACCCTTTTTAGGTGTATTAGGGGTTAAAGTTACCCTTTTTCATGTTAATTTTACCCTAGAAAAGGTGTAAAATTAACATAAAAAATGTTGATTTATTTTTACACCTAAAAAGTGTTAAAGTTCTGAGGAAAAAAAAGTTAATCGCACCTCTTTTTTCTCAGTGTATTTAGTACGGAGAAAATCACTCTCATAATTCAAATGACAGCACGTTTATACTTTTAGTATTAAAATAGCTCTTTTTCCACTTCTAATTTCTACAAATAGTCATCCATTACGCAAATATAAAGTTTAGTGTTACAAGTTTTTCAAACAACATAGTCTTGTTAGACAATCATAACCACGGGAAAGGAAAAAGTTATTTTAACCCTCTAACGTTTAAGAATCACTGCAGAGTAGCATCACAAAAATCGCATTGACAACGCCAATAAATGATTTATTTATTTAAAAGTGCTACACTGAGAAAAAAAACGGGGGTGCGATTAACTTTTTTTCCTCATTACTTTAACACTGTTCAGATGTAAAAATATATCAACATTTTTTAATATTAATTTTACACCTTTTTAAGGGTAAAATTAATATGAAAAAGAGTAACTTTAACCCCTAATACACCTAAAAGGCATAATATTTACACCGATTTCGTATCAATACTGCAGGATAAAATAAACATTTCCGGAATGTTATTTTAACTTTTTCGTATTTCTCTCACTCAGTGTATAGTGTCCTCGGTAGTCTTATTGACATCTTCTGATGGTTTAAACTAATTTTGACTCTTCGTTTAGATGCTATGCCCAGTTTTGTGTGACAGATCAGCGAAAGAGTCAGAAAAAGTAGGAAAAAATTTTTGTGCAAAAAATCTCATTTACAAATTCAAAAAAGAAAATGATTTAAAGTAATCTGACTTCTGACTAAAGTAAATTTATTTTTTATTTAATAATATATCGTTCTACTTTGAAAATTTTATTTTAAAAAATAGAAAAAAATAAAAATTTGAATTTAAGGAGCGAAGAGTTTCAATTTTTTTAAAAAATATTTTCGCAGTTTGTGCATAAACTGAAAGAGATAATGAAGAACGAATGATATTTTTGAGTTTATTGGACCATAATTAGACTAAAAAAAATTATCTCACTACTTCTTTTTGCATATTTAAAAGTTGGACGTTAGAGGGTTAAAGCATTTAAGTTGTCGGGATTATGCACCTGACGGGATTTTACACACACAATTTATTATTCAAGTTTTCCAACCGCTGGGAGTTAATATGCAAATATTTTTATGCGATAAATTTGAAATGTACTGCATGAACCGTTGGCGCTAAAAATAGCCCGAGAAATTGGCGCCAAAAATCCCTTGCATATATCATATCAAGATATTTCTGTAACTTATGGCCTCTACACACTAGAGAAAATTATGTCCATATTGAAGAGTTTTTTTCTGCACAAGCGCAGGGAATTTGCTTCAATATGAACTTAAATTTCTCTAGTGTGTAGGTAGAGGTCATTATTCGAGAGAAATCTTCTGAGCTTATGCGAATTTTCTGGGTGCATAAAGCCATTTCCATCGGTTTTCTTCGGTTCCAAAAATATGCATAATCCCGGAATATGAATATTTCGGAAATGCATTTTTAAAAAAACCAGTAAAAATTTAGAACGTTAGGGGAGACCGAGGCAGAATTAGCCACGCATGGTATTAGGCAGTGGGATATTATAGCCTGCTTTAGAAGGAATATTGAGGAAACCACTACTTATTCGAAGTAAATACCTGCCTTCCTATTCATTGAAATATTTTTCAGCCTAGTACACTGAGAAAAAAAGAGGGTGAGATTAACTCTTTTTTCTTCGTAACTTTAACACTTTTTAGGTGTAAAAATAAATCAACATTTTTTAATGGTAATTTTACACCTTTTCAAGGGTAAAATTAACATGAAAAAGGATTCCTTTAACCCCTAATACACCTAAAAAGGGTAAAATTTACACCGATTTTGGATCAATACTGCAGGGTAAAATTAACATTTCCGGAATGTTATTCTAACTTTTTCGGATTTCTCTCAGTGTACAGACATTTTTTGTACAAATTATACGCAATGAAAAATTTCATTTGCTGGCTACTTCTGCCCTGGTCTCCCCTATAGCATCAAAATCGTCAAAATGGACTATTTTGGCGCGATTTATGTTCAACGCACACTATCTTTAGATTTGTAAATATGTTTTCGAAGCTGTCTATGAGTGTGAGCGAGATGGCTGGTTCTAGATCTCACTCACTCTTACTGGAAATGTAAAAAAAATGTGTACAACACAAAGATTATTGTGTGTCGGGAATTACATGTTTATTTCAAAAAAGCAGTTTATTTCAAAAAAGTTCTAAATAAAATTGAACAAAAGTACATTTAAAATTAAAATTACTATCGGCTTTAATTGGAATCAATCGAATTCCACAAAAATTAAAGCGACCTTCCTCCGATTGTGTCTAGTAATTAATTTCAACCCAAATTTTGTATCATTTTAAGAAATTTTATAAAGAAGAAGTTCAGTTATTTTTCTCAGCATGAGCAATACCACCAACGTACTAGAACCATTTTTTATCATTTCAAGTTGACTTGTTTTCATAAGAATCTCAACTATTTTAAGCTGAATTTGGCTTATCAGTAATTTATGTTTGTAATCGCAATAAAACACCAACAGCCACTTCAGGAATGATTGTAAAATTTGGAATGAGATTGATAAAGGTGCTTGTTGGTGAGTATTAGAAAATTTCTGGCATACCTCTTATAATTTATACGTTATAAATTTCACTAAATTGCAAATATCGAACATTAATATATTTACAAAACATTTAAGTTCTTTTACGTTTTTAATTGTAATGAGGCCAATTGTGTTAGAAGTGTGAAGATTTGAAAAGGAGACAAAACACAACACTTGCCTTTATACTAACCTCAAGCCCAATGCTGCCATTGAGGGCAATCTTGATGGGATTACTGTGATTTGTGGCCTGCATGAGAGTTGTGAAGTGACTGATGCCTATTTCCTCCAGAGAGGATTTCCTCCTACCCTGGATACCAACGTTGGGCAGTCCCTGACGCAGGGAGCTTGATCTTCTCAGTAGAATGTCATTGTCAATCTGCGCAGACAATTTTGAGAGAATGAAGATGCGATAGAAAGAAAATGAGATAAAAGTACAAGCAAGTAGGATAATTTATTAGCAAGGTATGGTTATTTCAAATGGAAAGAAAATGCAATCAGCATAATAATTTTGAAAAAGATACTCCTACGGAGAATCTGAAGCACTCTAGTCTTGCTCTAGGTACTATTGCAATTAGAGCCAATGTTTCTCTATTTCCAAACTCTAGGCATTAAAGCTCATTTGAGAGAATATAAATTATTTCAATTGAAGCAAATAACTATAAGGAAATTTTGATTTATGTAAGTCTACAAGCAAATTGACTAAAGTTAGGAATTCAGTAAATTTAAAAAAAAAATATTGAGAATATTATTAGAAAGGGATTATATAGAAATATTGAATACTAAGTAACTCTGAAGCTTTTAAGTTATCGAAGAATAGAATATCTGGTGAGCAATATTATTATGGAGTTCAAGAGTGAAAGTGAGGCAGAAAACAAACCCGAAGAGAATTGCTGCGTCCACGCTGCTGTCCAACGACTGTAGGGCTGTCAGGTAATGAAAGTGAATTGGATTTGGTTGTTACTAAAGGCGGAGCACGAGGTGAAGCATACCCGGACATTGACTGGACACCGCCCAAGGTATTGAGGCCGATTCCGGAACCACGTCGGGAGCCACTGGCCGCTACAGCAGCCGCAGCAGCAGCCAAATTGGAGCAAAAGGATATATTGGATTTGCGACGTGAGTTGTGGCGCTCAAATGTCTTCTGGGCAGAGAAGGGTGATGGTCGCACCAGGTATACAATGTCACCCTCTTCGAGTTTGAGATCACAGCTCGGATTGATGATAACGTAGGATAGGTGATTGCGTTTCTCACTAACGTCATCATAATCAGCACCAGGTAGATTGAGTGATTCCATCCGACTCCGCACAAGATTAGCAATTTCTGCCCTTTCGATTTGTTGTGCATGATTATCTCGAGCTTCATCGGCTAAGTTTAGAGAGTACTGCAAAGATAACAGATAATGAAGTGTTAATTGATTTGAGGATTACACCTAAAATGTTTATGGAATTATCTCTTAACAATGACCCAGTATAATTTCTCTCTGAAAGCTCTAGCACATTGATTCCAACACAAATATTGAGAGCAAGTCTCCAACCCTAAGACTATGCTTCAGTATTAGTCACTAACTTATACTGTTAGTTAAAAGTTAGTCAAATTTTTACATGAGAAGATAGTGATCATTCAAAAGGTAATAAAATGCATATTATGAAGAACTGGCAACAAACAAAAAGGCAGCAAGAAATCTTTCAAACTTTTTTTTTAGATCTCGTTTAAGAGATCTTTGGTAGAAAGAAACACTTTACTACTTGTACTATAGGCGAACTTTTCATCAGTCACCATAATTCTTTAACTCTTCTATATTATATACTTACCTATTGATAGGACCGATATATTGAGGATTTTATACGAAAAAATTAAACTCAACTTTAGTCTAGAAGAGCAATTCTATCAAAATCAAAGAATTTGAATTAAAATTTCATGAAACATTTTAATTTCCTTAAAGTACTTTTCCAAATTTACCAATCTCATAAAAAAATAGTAAAATATATTTTTATAAAGGAGGTAGTCGGTAATAACTTCATTGAATAGGAAAGACAGACAAGTCTCGAAGTCTTAAAGATTACCAACATCTCTGTAACTAAAACACCGGACGGCGTTGTCACACTTACACATTAAAATTTTAATGTGATTCACATTAATTGTCCCTTGTGAGCGTCCAAATATGTTATCTGTGTCTTTGAGTCACTTAATATTTGGGGTTTTTCTATTTATTGATAAAGAAGTGGACTTGGCCTGCAAAAATAAGTCTAAATTTACCTAAAGCATAAATATTTTTCACATTAAAAAATTAAAGAGAAAATCGCATTAATTTTTCGCATTAATACTGTAAATCAATTTTTTATCAACAAATAGATCAAATTTTGAATATAAAATAATTCAAACACACAAATTACACATTTGGACACTCACCAGCGACAATTAATGTGAATCACATTAAAATTTTAATGTGCAAGTGTGATAACACCAGTAAGAGAAAGGAAGGATTTCGCGAGACACGGGATATCGTTGGATGATAGAGGAGATGTACTTACAGCAGAACCACGTCGATCTGAGCAGCCGCCCAGGCAGGAAGTAGACTTATGAAGTGGCGGGGGGCGATAAGTCACCCCACGGAGACCAGCTTCTGCTGTACCCTTTGTTGTTGATGATCCCGGAGTTGCAGATTCCTCATCATACTAATTTTGGCATGCGTCAAGCGTTAGAGATTGTAAGTATAGTTCGTTTTCATAAGAAAATCTTTTAGTATTCTCTTTCTGATAGAGAAACAAGTGCATCTCATTTATTAGAAGATATTTTTCAAAAAAGCAAATATATTTAAAAAAAAATAAACATATCTTAGACTTTGTCTTGTTTTTTCGCGTAACGTTTTAAATTACTTGAAAAAAAAAACAGACAAATCCTGAGATTAGAAAATATGAATGCATATAAAGAAGCAAGCAATTTAGAGAAGAAAAGTTTAATTATTGAGACATTTTTTTTTGTAATTTCCATTTTCAATAAAAAATTATCCCGCTAAGACGACACATCTAAGAAACTATTAAGTGTTGCAATACTGCTGGGAAATCCAATTAACCCATTTATAAAAGACTCTGTCACTGCAGGTATTGAAAGTGTCACAAAATAGGATGTACGAAGTGTTGATGTATAAACTTTTCCTTCTAATTGCGACAATATATTAAAACGTTGTTGTTGAAGATGTTCTAATTGGATTCATGCTTCTTGGGAAGTTTTCTTATTCATTGTAGACCATATATAGATAAAGTAGTGAGGTATACTCTGTTTTCAAGTGTTTTAGATTTTAAACTTTAGAAATATATTATTCACAATTTGTTTTCATTTGTTACGTATTATTGGGAAGGAAAACAGAGATACTAAAAAATAAATATGATAAATAAAAAGACAAACAAAATTTATGAAATGTCAAGAAATTTAAATGAAAATTCTAATTCACATAAATTAATATATTTTTAAGAATTTTGCCATTCTCTATAAAAGCTTATTCCATGCAAAAGCCAAAAATGCCTTCTATAAAATGAAAACTAATTATTTAAGCATGATAAGCAATATATAAACTCTTTTCAAGCAAGATCAAAGCATTTCCTTCTAACTACATAGACTCAGCATTATTTTATTAGCACAAAAATTACAATGAGTCAAAAATTCTAAGAGAGAGAGAGAAAATTTGATAGGAAGAAAAGTCGTAGTAAAAAGTTCACTCACTGCGTGCGTGTGCGATCTTTTGGGTCCAAAAATCTTCGCTTAAAACTTTTTATTTACTCAAATGTATCAAAAGTTTCAAAATGTTTATAGTTCATCAA
Source organism: Phlebotomus papatasi (assembly GCF_024763615.1). Lineage (NCBI taxonomy): Eukaryota > Metazoa > Arthropoda > Insecta > Diptera > Psychodidae > Phlebotomus > Phlebotomus papatasi. The sequence continues at coordinate 48,320,067 of NC_077223.1, forward strand.
AAGGAAAAAAATGTTTTCTTTGTACAAAAGTGCAAAAGAAAATAGAGGAAAATCGGCTTTTTTTTTAAATTCTTTTGATAAATTTTAAGGGAATAAATAAAGTGAAAATAAATTATGTATAAAAAGAAGTTCTAAAAAAGAAAATTAAGGAAGAAAAGCTCTATAGGAAAGAGCAATAGAGAGAGAGAGAAAGTGTAATGAGATAAAACTGACAAGACTTTATGCATTTCTACGCAGAAAGTTTTAATTAAAGGAGGAGTTTATTTTAATAATAATCAAGTAAAAATAATTTCAGTACTATGATTTAGCATTAAACTTTTTATCTTTTAAATGAATTTCATGTGGGATTTTCTTTAAATGTACATGATTATTTTACAATTAATTTGATTTATTTCTTATGATTTAATTGTGGAGTTTAAATATTTCACAATTCTTTTGAAAATAAAGAAAAAATAAAAAAAAATTGGAGATGACAATGAAACATTTTATAGTAAAATCATGAAATTTTCAATATTATTATTTATGTTTTAATTTTCAAATGTTTTAATATTTTGTATTAAAAGATCTAAGAACATTCCATTTGCATTACTACTAAAGATTATAAATAAATTGACATGATATGTAATTTTCTCTTAATTGACACAAATTTAAATAGTATCCTAGTAATATTTTTGTATGGAAGGAAGTACTTGATTTTTGGATTAATATTTGTTTGACATTATAATTGTAGATTTTACAGTTCTATATTTTTTGAGTAACTTAGTTTTCCTTTACTTCTTTATTAGAAAAGGTTGGATAAAGAGTAATTGTGTCCAAGAGAATCGAAATATTAGGTTCAAACAAGGCCTAAATTTGGATAGATTAGGTTAATTCAGAACCTGCTCCAAATAGGAAATTTTTATTGAAACTTATCAACATGAATGGATTTTCAATTAATCTGAAGCACAAATATAATATGATAATATAATTAAATAAAAAAGTAGTTACCAAGGAGTTTACGTAGTTTACTGAAACCGCGAAAGGGCATACTTTCTTTAATTTTTTTCAACATAATAAAAAAATAATTCAAGCTCTCTAAGAATATAAAAGCAGAATATTAAAACTATATTTTCTGATATTTTCATTTAAAAAGTTTAAAAGCTCAGCCATTGAGACCTCATTTTTGGAAACTCTTATTTCAAATAAAAAAAAACTTATTTTTTAGAAATCATAAAGACTCAGAGTTACCCCTTTAAGGATGGGACAATTTTCACTGACTCAAAATCAACAATAAAAATGAAACCGTTAAAAAAAATCGATGAAATGTCTTACATTTAACCTTGGAAAGTCCAATTGAATCTGATTCGGTATATTTTTTGCCTCTATTAACCGATAGGGACAAAAATAGCCCAAAAATTTAAATAATTTTTCTGACAATTCCAACGGACAAAAATTTTCATTCTCATTAAGAATATTATATATTGTAATTCTAATTTCTAGTGCCAATAGGTTTTTGCTTTAAAAAAATTGTAAATATGAAAAAATAATAAAAATCATTCTTCAATGCGGTATTTTAAAAATTCGTCAGTTTTGATCTTAAAAATTTACCATACAGCAAATAGTCGGAGACTTGCAAAAAATATTATAGATTTCTATAAATTTCTACTTTACGATTGTGTACAAACATTAGAAAGAAATAACTTAAAATAGTCATAAAAAATTATTTTCTCTATAGGTCAAGGGTCGACCCTATCGTTCTTAAAAGGTTAATTCATTTGAAGTCGAAAAGCAAAATATTTTCTTTAAGCAAATGTGTTAAACTCTCGTATTTGAACGAAATTTTTTTTTGTTGGCTTAATTATAATTTATTTTACAGTCAAGTTTACAGTATAAAACTTGTTGTAAAATACGTTGAAAATGATAAATTTTTTGTATACAATTTCCCAAAAAAAAAAACTTTTTTTTTTCAAAAATCTTCGAAAATCAGGTCCTAATAGATGAATTAAAAAAACATTTAACGAAAATATTAGAAAATATAGTATACATATTATACATTTATGCACTAAATAAATGAAATGATGTTTTATTATGTTTAAAAAATTTATTGAAAATATACTGTCTTTTTAGTCTTCCCTGGTGGAAGCCAAAATCACAAAAGCCAAAATCCCGAAAAGGCCAAAATCCCAAAACTTCAAAATCCTGAAATGGATGAAATTATATGGAAGAAAAAAATGTTTAGAATAATTTCTCAAGACACAAAAGATTTCTCTTTGCCTCTAGCAAGCGAAGGTACAATTGTCGGCGTAGCTATGGCATTATTAATTCGCTATTTTAGTTTTACGAATTTTGGCTTTTCGAGATTTTGGCGTTCGGGATTTTTTTTTTGGGATTTTTGTTTTTTGAGTTTTTTGACATTTTTAAGATTTCGGGATTTTGGCTTTCGAGATCTTGGCTCATTCGGGATTTTGGCTTTCGAGATTTTGGTGTTCGGGATTTTGGTTTTTGCGATTTTGGTTTTTGCGATTTTGGCTTTCGGGATTTTGGTATTCGGGATTTTGGCTTACGGGATTTTAGCTTTCGGGTTTTTGGCGTTCGGGATTTTGGCGTTCGGGATTTTGGCGTTCGGGATTTTGGTTTTCGAGATTTTGGTTTTTGTGATTTTGGGTTTCGGGATTTTGGTATTCGGGATTTTGGGTTTCGGGATTTTGGCTTTCGGGATTTTGCGTTCGGGATTTTGGCGTTCGGGATTTTGGTTTTCGGGATTTTGGTTTTTGCGATTTTGGCTTTCGGGATTTTGGTATTCGGTATTTTGGCTTTCAGGATTTTGATCGGGACCCCCATAACCCACATAACCCCTTAAGGAAATATTCTGAATTCACATATAAAATTGTGAAAAATGTCCATTTAAAGCAGGTTTTCAATTGGGCTATTCCACCCTACCATAAGGAATTAATTTGAAATATTCAAAATTTGGAAATTTTTAGAAAGTTTGAAAAAGATATCCTAAAAAATACGGCATGCCTATAAATCCTAGCCCTAAATCTATTTCAGTTAAGTAAAAATTAGTAAAGATGTAGGCGAATGTATGCACAAATCTTGTTAATAAACTTTACCGTTCCCTTATATTTAATGTGGGTTATGATTTTTTTTAATAAATTTCTTGATTACTACTGGATCCTACAGTATTTTTTAATTTCAATATTATGACTTATGTTATAATATTCAAACATTTCATGATTCCACAAGAAATCCCAATAATTTTTTATTGGGGATCTTTTCAAAAGCTTTCGAAGCATTGGTGACGAGAAACATGGAGTGAATGGCCGTGAATATAAAAGTATATAAATAAATTTTTAACAATGAAGAAATTGTTTTTGATATCATTGTCTTTTTAAAGAGATTGAAATCCATGTGATTTTTGTGAAAAAATTAAAATAATAACAGAATAATTTGAGAGTTGTTGGGAGGAACAAAAAAAGAGGATGTTCGACATTGTGTGTATACTGGATGTTTTAAGTGTGATTAGTGTTGAATTTGTCGAAATAGGAGATGGACTCACCGACGGTCGCATTCGCACGCAATTTTTCATTCCAAACGATCCAAATGGTCTCCATTTATCTGCAACTGGTGAGCTACTCACATGAGATTCTGAGGCCGATGTATCCTGTGTTCGATAAATTCCAATGGGAATTTCACATGTGGTTGAACACAGCTTCTGATACAGACGACCATACGTGCGAATCCACATTTCTTCTTTTGTGATTTTTATCTGGTGAACCAAGGTGATAAATATTGGTAAATTATTGTAAGAAAATTCCTTTGTACGCATGAATTCTTACCGAAGTTAAAAATCCACTGCCAGGAGCTTGGTCAATTCCCAGAAGGAGTCGAACAAATGTGATCACATAGTCCTTTACAAAGGCCTGATACAGCAATGTATCTAACATTGAAGCACTAAAAACAGCCCCAGCGGCAAATGGAAGGCGAAACATGTAGGAGATGTGGGAACCACGTTCTTTCTCCCTCTAAATTATCGCCCCCGCCCCCAAAATAAAATAGGCCAAAATATATAAAATTAGTTATCTCACGCTTTTACCTCAAAGACTCTTTCTTTCCACATTTTCTCACACACATTTTCACAAGACAGACACTACAAAGTGCTCTATAAAATGTGCCAAGAAAATCCCTGTTGTAAAATTCAATTGAGATGCGTACAGCCACAAAAAATGTATTCAAACTTTTGACTGTTCCAGCAACATTCAAGAAATTGTAGGGTCAATGAATTATTCAGTAGGAATACAATAATGTAATGGCACAGGCACGAGGGAGTGTAATTTCAAAATGTTACGTGTTCAAAATAAAGGGAAGGTGCCTTTGCGTTGTGCCACCCAGTTCTCAAATGGATAACATGATATATCAATTATGTAGGAGTTTAAAGTACAACTATAACATTAATATTGTGCAGACTTCTGTACTTGTAGTCTCTTGATTACTATTAATGGTTTAATTGACTTGACCAATTCAAGGAATTATTAAATTTACAGATGTTTTCCTGTAATGTTCTTAATGTTATCATTGATTTGAACGGTCTCAACCGTAATAAAAAGTAATTTCTTAGAAATCAATATTTAATTTCAAATGGTTCAAAATGTTATCAGAAAATGGACAAAGGGTAAAATGTAATTTTAAAATTATCGTATTTATAAAAAAAGCGTAATAAAATGTTCACGTGATAGATAAATTTTGCAAAAACACTCCAATAAAACTCATCAAATATTTATCTTATTTATCGATTGGTGTAATTTCAAGAATTACCCCCTATTTGGGGATTATACCACAAAATATGAAAAGAAAATCAACGTTTTAATTGCAAAATAACATAGAATTCTCTCAAGAGGCATAAATTTCATGATCCAATTTAACATCATGACTGTCACATAAAATATTCTATTTTGAAGTATCTCAGGAATATGTAAATAGTATGATAATGGATTTTCTTGCACTCAACCAAAAATTAACATAAAATGGACTTAATAAGGTCTAAACTAAACCTACAAATTTCACACACTTAAACATAGAGAGAGATAGACATGAGAGTGAGGAAAACTTTGCAACTTATCACGATAGTAACTTTAACCAAATGGTGAAAAAATTAATATTTTGTCTGGAACTAGTCTATTTCTTTCTTTCTTTACTGTTTTTTTTTTTTTAAATTATATTGTAGTATTTCTCTGTTCAAAATTAAATAAGAAAGAAACAAAAATAGTTGAAGGGATGGCATAAAAAGCATGCAACATAAAATAACAAAACATATCGGCGTTTTATGAAAGCTAATGATAAGAATGTCTAAAAATTTGATTAAATGGTTTCTCTAATGTTATTAGCACCGTGACGTCAGTGTTAAGGGCGGAGGAGGAGGTAGCGTCCACATGAATGTGCCCATGGAATTGTACCTTTTCCATTTTACTCAGATGAAGGGCATATTTGTCGTGCGCTCTGAACTGCATGAAGCGCATATTGGAGCTTTGCGACAGCTCCGTGATGCTTCGGATGCTGGGAAAGAATCTGCAAGAGTACCAAGAAAAACATCATACGATACCACTAATTTCCTATGGGGATTGAACAGCACTGGAATCAGACAGATTTGATGGGAATATCGTGGAATACAGGAGTGTACTTTACTTGAACATTGTTTGTACTGCCACGATTGTGTTGCAGTCGGCCAGAGTGTCCTCTTCGGCGGAATTGGAGAGCTCTTTATTGACCACCACCACATTTTCGGCCAAATTTATTCCAGCTCTCAATAAATCATCGAGGCAATCAATTGATCCCAGCATCCAGTACACCTAGTATTAACAGATAAAAAAAGCAATCACTTGAAAATTCATTATTATTTGCATTTAACGCTAATTAATAGCTTAAATCTTCAAACACACTCGATATTCGTCAATGAAATACGGCATAATTCTTTATGTACTGCTTAATGTCTATTAATAAAATACAAGTGCAATTAAGAAGATGAAAACATTTGTGATTAGTAAAAAATTCCTTCCTTTGGCAAGAATACTGCACTATTTTCATGAACGTATTTATGCCATTTAAAAATTTATATTCACCATTTTTTATCAATTTACTGGACCTAATCTATTGCAGCCTTATAAGGTGTAATATTGGATTCGTATACTTGGCTTAAAATTCACAACAAATCCGGATCAGTTTTAACATGAATTAGGGTAAGTGTACCAAATTCCGGCCAGCTTACAATTCCGGCCACCTTTCTTGTTCCTCAAATTTGCATGACTTTTTGTTTTTGCCTACTCTAGAGATTATACAATGGAAAACAATAACAAAATATGTAGCTTCGACAAACGAGGTGATATGAAAAAAACATTGGAAGAATTCCCGAAGGGCAAAGAATTATAAGAATGAAGGTGGCCGAAATAGGCTACCAAAGCTATGTCTACATTTTTATTCATTTTAAAATATATTCAGAATGATTTTAGAGAAAATGAAGACGATAAAGAGTCCACAAGGTTCCAAGCAACACTCCTTAAGAAGAAGGAATAAAAAATTAATTTATATTAATTATATTACATTTCAAACTTGAGACTTTGACGCTAGCATGCAATTATGGCGAAATTTGGCACACTTACGGTAATTTTTAAATTTTCTTTTCTTTTTTCCAAATTTGCAGAGTAAGTAAAACAAGCAAGATAACGAACACCGTTTAGGGTAAGTGTGCCAAATTTCGGCATAGTTGCATGCAAGCGCCAAGGTCTCAAGTTTTAAATACAATATTATTAATACAAATTGAATATTTGGATTACTTCTTTTTAAGGAGTGTTGCTTGGAACCTTGTAGATAGTTTATCGTCTTTATTTACTCTAAAATCATTCTTAATACATTTTAAAATAAATAAAAATGTTGACATGGCTTTGGTGCCTTTTTTCGGCCACCTTCATTCTCATAGTTTTTTGCCCATCGGGAATTCTTCAAATGTCTTTTTACATCATCTTGTTTGTGGAATCTGCGTTTTTTGTTATTCTTTTGCACTGTATAATCTCTAGAGTATGTAAAAACTAAAAATTAATGAAAATTCGAAGAACAAAAAATATGGCCGGAATTGCAAGCTGGCCGGAATTTGGCACACTTACCCTATGTTTCTTTGGTAAATTAATGTTGGAAAAATGTTGAGTTGTATGAAACAGTTCCGCTCTACTCTAATTTTAACAATTAAAAGAATAATGATGGCTTACCAATGGAAAATACGAAATTGCATCCAAAAACGCTACATCGGGCCTTCTTTCAAGGAGTAAAATGATTGGATTAAGAGAGGTCTTCGACCTAAAATGTGCTCTTAGTGGTATAATGAAATTATAAATGCCATTCGAGGCATAATCTGCCGCCAAGATGATTGTCTTATTTTGCCACTGATACTCCTTTGCATTTCGATAACTACAGTGTTCACAGACCTTTGAATATTGAAGAAGATATGGCATTAAAAAAATGCATTTTTTATTGACCATTGGGAAATTGTTATATACTTACTTGAGCCAATTGGAGACAACACAGTGGTTTCTTCTCCTTGAGCAGATAGCATAGTGTTGGACTCACTCCGATAAATGGTGAAACAGGTGGGAACCCCTTGACGATCCTGCATTGAGAATTCAACCGTAACACTTTAATTTCTGGAGAAATTTTCTATATTTTCTGCTCAAGTTGGTTTGCTTTGAAGCTTATCGATATTTTACTCATCAACTTTCTTGCTCATTTACTCTCAATTAATTTTCTCAAATGAAACTTGAACGATTCGAAATAGGATAATTTTTGTGGGAGACAACACAATTCATCGTCCATCTCCCGCAAGAAAATAAATGCATTCTACATCACAAAATAACAAGCTAACACATTACAAAAGAGACACTCAGAAAATGTGACAAATTGGGATACCATTGGAAGCTTTAGAGAGCTTCCAATGGGGGTGTTTCTTTGTGCATTCAAAAGTAAAACCAAGCAAGGATATCCGTATGCTTTTATACATGCTTAAAAAAATGTGCAATTCAAAAAGATAAAAAGTTAACAATGGAGGTCTAATTGGATATTACTGGTATATATCGCATATTAATTTTTTACTATTCATGCATTCATAGAGGATATAATATTAGTCTGATGCGGGAAATTTAAGGATAAATTTAATCACTCTCTTCGGATGGTGCACCATTTTATGTGCATTCTCATGAGACTTTGTCAATGCAATAAATTTTGATCATGATTATTAAAATCGTCATAAAATGTCAAAATTCTGCAAGTTTGATAAAAGGTTTAGACGTTGTGATTCTGGATTTTACAACATCTGACTGAGAATAATAGTATCCTCCGATAAATAATGGTTTATTGTCGGAAAACTTGAATTTATGGCATTTTAACAGTCTCGTTGATATACTCAAGTATTCCCTCATGACCTCTGAATTGTAAAGGATATTACACAATGGTACAGCTTTAATGTAACCCTCATTGCATTGCTTTACTTTGTACTTCCTTAGTTTCATCACACTTGACTATAATACATATTTGCATGAACTCTATGGAGAGAGCCATATATTGTGAAGAATTTACAACGTGACTATCTATAGGTAATAAATTAATTATAACCATCCCTCCCCTAATCTCTGCAAAAGTATCTTTTGGTCTCCTATGGCTCGCTTACGTATTTAGAGGTTAATTTTCAAGTAAATTGACATATGTGTAAAGTTTTACATTTAAGTCTATGCTTCGGGAGGGCAATGCTTATTGCGTTGTCTATATACAGAGGACCAGACCATGATTGAGCTTCTTCACCCGTCAGAGGTGTAGACGATCCACCACGGTGCATTTCTTAGACAATAAAGTAGATTTATTGTTGGAGTTCGTAAATTTTTCTAAACTATTCAGATTCCTTATGACGCCCTTCCCACCTTTAGGTTATGACCTTTCCCAGACCTCGTGCTAGTTTCATATAAAATGAGAGTTTTTTTCTTTCTTACTCGTTTCTGAGGAGTGGTAATTGCAACAACCCTAGCACGTATCGGTCGAGTTTAGGCCTGAATGACAAAAATTGAGTATCTAATGTAGAGCGCGTGGCCTATTCGACACATGTCAACCCAGTCGACGGCCATAATCCACTAATCCTAATCCTTTATTCCTTTGACACGCCTAATCCCTACCATCCTTATGGGTGCTGAAAGGTTGCTTTAGGGTTTTTATTGTTAGGTAAATGTCCTCCGTCTTCAGTGAGTGAGTGACTTCAGTTCTCCAATTTCCCTCTAAGTTTGTAATTTTATTTAGGTGAACCCCATCTGGGCTTACACTAATAACTCTAATATTCATTTCGTTCCTATTCATTGGCATATATTTCGTTCGTGGGGATTCTGGGATCGTATTTGACCATTTTCTTTTTTTATAATTGAATTCTTTATCTTTTAATATTTTCGTGAAGGAATTGAAATTATTTATGTCTTGGATTAAAACGGTTGTAAGGCAGTAAACCAAAAAAAGCTCGATCTCGACACAACTAAATAACTTTATTCCGACAAACAAATAATAATGTATATCGAAGAGCTTGTCAAAGTTGGTAGGGGAAACCGGGGTAGATTTAGCCACGTATAGTATTAGGTAGTGGTATCTTATAGTTTGCCTTTGGTGGAATATTGAGGAAACCACTCTTTATTTTAAATATATACTTCTCTTACTATTCATTGAAATATTTATCAGCCTCATAGAAACATTTTTTTGTACAAATTAAACGTAATTAAAAATTTCATTTGGTGGCTAATTCTACTCCGGTCTCCCCTACGCTTTGTCATCTGCTATTTTTTTTAACTGTCAAATAGTTAGAAAATATTTTTTAACACCGATTTCGTGTTAGGGGGAAGTGGGGCACATTTGAATGTCGGCTTCACAATCTGCTTGTGCAGCTTAATTATATCATGATAAGGCTCTATTTTATTTAAAAAAATATGTGAAAAGTCCCAATTTCAAAGTTGCCCCACTTTCAAAGGTGCCCCACTTCCCCTTATGTGATAATAAATAAAAGATTTTTATGCGAAAAATGTCTTTGGCCAGTTAACTGGCAAATTTAGTAAGTAAAAAAATACAAATTGACCAGTAAAAAAATAAAATGCTTCACAATGGCTCTCCCATACCTTTTAGATCGGGAAAATTTCATGAAGTCGAAATTCTAATATCTTTCTTACTTACGTGATTTGCATATGTCTATCTCATTCTTTCGCACTCTTCTTCTTCTTCTTTTGAATATCACATCAAATTAAATTTAATTCAGTCCAATTTTGAGTCCGAAAGAGTGGGAAAGATTTAGGCGAACCTTTTGAAAATGGACAGGGATCCGATTTTTGATTTCATGAAATTTTCGATCTAAAAGGTGTGCCAGAAGAGTCATAACTTTTTTTATTTTCCTTTTATTAGTAATTAGCTGAGATTCTTTACAATTTTATTTTATATTAACTTAATAATTTTCAATTTCAATTTCATTTCAATTTAACTGAATCAAAATTCAAAATTGGTAACTAAATGAAACATTACTGTGTCTCAGATTTATTGACCCTTGTATTGACCATTCTTAACAAAATATTGCCCACTTTGCTGCAGTCGTTTGCAAATAATATTATTAACGGTTTAACAATGTGTAAGCACGTTCTACAATGTTTTAATATATCTAGTACTTCGGAAAATTTAAATATTAACGCCTTAGGGTGACAGCATTGATCATTGCCTTTGGTATTTATGTATATTTTGAACAAAATCTCACGAGAATGACCTATTTAATTCAGGAGTGAGAGTGTGTAGTGTAGAGAATATAATCCCACGTCAAGTTCGAGGATTAACAGTCGCTAAAAGTGACCAAGAAGCCAAGAGATAGAGACACCAAAAGTGATTGCCTCTGGCTCAACAGAAATTTGGTGGTGCACTACACTTACCGGGAATAGTCGACATGCCATGCAGGAGATGTATGATTCGATTCTTTGCTATCAGTTGTTGAACTACTATTTAGGTTCGATTCATCGGACGAGCTCAAAACGAGTGACAAAGATTGTAACTGGGATAGAAGATCGTCACTTCCGTAGCTAGAATTTAGGGCGGGAGAGAGACACAGATTCACACGAAAACATTCACAAGAAAATCTTCAAGATAACCCTCATCTTGACTTATTATGTGATTCTTCAGCGAGAAAAAAGATTTTTTATATATATCAACAAAATAAAAAAAAAACAACAAGAAATAATGTGGCATGATTGTGGAAAAACATAACACACCAAATGGTTTTTCTTTTCTATAATCATTGATTTTCTCCAGAGACAGACATTGACATCTATTTTCTTGCTTGTGGAGTGTATTTTGATGATATATAGTTGAAAAAATGATGTATCATGTTGTGCGTCTCTCAAAATTTAATCATCCACGCTCAATTTATCTCCTGAATTCTTTTAATAAAATGAAATAATACCAATTCTTTTATCTAAATCTAATGTGATAAGAAAATAAAATAAAATAAAAGATGCGCTTTATCGACTTATTTGTTATTTCATTATATTCTGGACTAGCTTTTAATTTCTCGATTAAAATTTTCAATTTATTTTCCTCAAAAAAGTCAAAAAATAATATTGATAGATCGTGAAGAATCTTCCGTAACAGCATTATAATATCCAGTGCACAATAATTTTTGTTTGCAAACAAGTTTTTAAAATTTCCCATGACAGTGAACGAGATGACTATATCTAGATCTCATTCACTCTCGATGAAACGGTAAACATATGTTTACAAAACAAAAGTAATTACCCATTGCGCTTTACTGTGGCTATAAATTACAATAACTAATTTTAATATCGATAATGTCTGAAATTTCCCAATCCTTCCCTAATCTTCCGAAGTGTGAAAAATTATTTACGTGACACGTGACTAATCAGAAGTAAACAGTTGTAACGTAATTTCTTAAACAAAATTTACATATTTACTTTCTTTCTCAAAAGGGATTAAAAAGAAAATCATGCTACCTTGCTTATGAAATAAAGTCTCTGGCCTTTTCTGTATTTTATGACTTGCAATTTTTTTTTAATGATTCAACGTGTTTCTTGAATAAACAACCAATTACCGATTTAGACTTCATTTTTTGTATTCTAATTCAATATTAAGGGAATAAATGCATTGATTGCCAATTCTTTCACCATTATCACAAGACTCGCCGTTTTTCTCAAATGAACACATTTGTAGAAAGCTTCTCAAAGAAATACAATCTCTGAAAATTTTCACACAATACTCTGATATGTTATGTGAACTCTAACACATTTGAGCCATTAAGAAAATATGGGGATAGTGTGATGCAGTTGACAAGAACGTTAGCTCAATTCTTGCAGAGCTCTAATAACATGCGGTTATTAAGAAATTAATGTCTGTAAGAGAATATTTTCACTTGTAAATAAACATAATAAAATACACCGCCTTTATCGAAAAAAATCTGGAGAATGGAACCATATTGCGAGGAGGCACTGCTTAGCGGTTTATGATAAACTTTGCAGGTTTTTCCAAAACGAGAACATTTTAATTTGGTATTACGTTATATTACAAATATCTCGATGTGATTAATTAAGAAAATAAAAAAAAGTATGGAAAGATTTGGGACGGCTTTCAGGCTTTGCGCACATTTTGGCTTCGAAAACTTAATAAAGTGGTGTGCAAAACCATAAGAACACCTACACTTTTTCATAAGGCTGGGATATAGGGACTTCTGACCTTAATCTTAGAAAATTTTCTTTTAGAATAAAGCATAAAGACGTGCTTTTAAATAAGAACACTTTTCTACATTAGTAACATTACACTCGATATTCATAAATTTCGTAAATTTCACTTTTTTGGATGTTTGCAAAACCATAACAACACCCCTAATTTTTTCCGGTTTTCTTTAGTTTTCTTTAGTTTAAGTGAGGTCCAATTCTTACGCTTATCACAGAAGCAGAATCAGAGTTCGCAAAATTTCTCGAAAAATAAAGCGAAGTGGATGTGTTGTGTATAATTTTTTAAGAATTCTGATGAATATCACTCTCGGAGCAATTACGGAAGAAAAAGAAGTCTCAGTGCGTGAGATAAAAGGCAAATTCTTCAACTTACATTGAACAGTATAAAAAGCTGCAATAATATTAAGCAAAAACTTGGGCTTAAAGTGCAAGTCAAAGTGTCTCAGTCAGACAACAATTCTGAGGACGATCCTTCAGAAACCTTCAATAAGAAGAAGCGCAATATTAGGAAGGAGCCAAGATATTTTTCAAAGAGGAATTTTGGAGAAAGTTTCGTATTATTAATCGTGTCGAGGCATAAAATTCACACATGTCTTGCCCAATAACGGGCTACGTCAATGGCAAGCGGGGTTGCCAACATCAAGACCCCTATCTCGCAAGAAACAGGAGACAAAGGACAAACACACAAGTGTGGGGTAGTTTGAACCACCCCACAGTCACAAGTGACGTCACATTCCGAGAAGCCCCATTGCCGTCTGTTGTCAAACGGTTGAGAGACTTTCACGTCGTCCAGTTTTGGTCACCACCAGAAGAAAGGCTCTCCCTTAGTTCGACAAAATCTGGTGGAAAAACTTCCTTCCACAGATTAAGTCTAGCCTCCTCCGGAGATTCGTCAAGTGGTTTCACAGAGTGGCAAAAGCTCTTGCGAGACTTCAGCCTTGCTCTTGGTTTTTTGTGACCATAGAGAAGATGCCGAAATCGTATGGAACACATTTTGTAATGACGGACAACTGGAATTTAAGTTCTTGTCTCATAAAATGAAAGCAGAGGCTATGCTGGAGTACTCAGTAGTGGTCCTGTTTCTTCTCTGTCATTATACCGTCGTAAAAAGTACATATTTCAGTTAGTGTAGACACACTTGACTGAATTAATGCCCAGGGGATTGAGATCCTGATTTGGCCGGATTGTTCAAATAACCTCAATCCCATAGAAAGTCCCATAGACAGATCTACACTGATAATAAACACTACAATACTTTCTAATTTAGAATCGTTATTTTGAATGCTTGGCAAGAAATTCAACAGAGAATAACAGAGAAATTAGGACTTCAAAATTATTTCTTGTACTTATTTTCATGAAAAGGATTAATTTTTTTATGGTTTTGCACACCCAAAAAAAGCGAAATTTATGAATTTCGAGTAGGTATTTGCTATTAATGAATTAAAGTTTTCTTCTCTAAAATCACGTCTTTAGGCTTTACTTTAAAAGAAAAATAAGTACGATGAAGGTCAGAATGACAAAGTTGTGGATGTTCTTATGGTTTTGCACACTACTTTATTTTTTTTCCTATATTTCTTTAATAAATCTGACCTATGGCAATGTGAAAACAACAAGTCTTAAGACACACATATCCTGAAAAAAATAAGGTCAGATTCAGTAAAGGGATATGAGAAAAATATGAAATGTTTGAAGCAAGGATGTGTGCGAACCCTGAAAGCCTTCCCTTAAAGACAAGAAAAAAATTGTTTAAATGCTAATTTGAGAAAAACAGTAAGATTTTGGTGACCACGACATAGCAAGGATTGAATGGTCAAAGTGATTCACAAAACAGTTTGTGATTCTCGGCCAAATATCTCAAAAAGATTCCTCTAAAGGGTTAAGGAAAGAATATTGTGCAGAAAATCTATATCACTGGTGAAAAGAAAATAAAACTACACAATTCTTACGCGAAAACAGTTCAAATGAGAGATATATATTTTTGTATCTATGAAAGTTTAGGTTATTTACAGAAGAATAAAATTATTCTTCTTTTTTTTTGGGTGCAAAAAAATCACAAGCACTTGAAATGATTTCATGTGTGAGAAAGTGATGAATAAGAAATGATACAAGTGCTTCGCAGCTCTTTGTGGAAATTCAGGTCAAATATAGTTTTCGTGGGAGTGGAAATGAAAGTTTTTGATGGAATTTTCGCATATATGGCAAACAGGGAAAATTTTAGGTACTAAGAGAAAAAAAAACATATCATCTTGATGAAGAAAAGTTGAGCAAATTATGGTGGTTGTAGAATTAGGAAAAGAAAAACAATCAAAGTGAACAAACGGAAAAGAGAAGATGGTAAGAAAATTGACAGAGGGAAATTATCTAATATGTGTGCTGGAATGGAAAAGAAGAAAAGAAAGGAGAAGTTGAAATTGAGCTTTTACTGGGGGGGTATATTGTGAAAATTGATAAAAAAAAGAAAACAAAACAGAAAGAGAGAAGAAAACATTGCATCAAAAGTCACTTTTCACTCATTTGGACAAAAGACAAAAATCATAATTGATGTTGAAAAGATATATAGACTAGATAATGGAAAGTGGACAAAATGGCTATAGAACTACTAAATAGGAGCTACTCACGCTATCTTCTCGGATGGTGATCTCCAGGGGACATCATCATCTAATTCGTCTTCACTCTCAGCTTCGTCTCCGTCTTCATTGCCGCTGATACTGAAGGATGAGGAAGTGAACATGTCAGGCACCGGAAGAATTGACGGTCGACGACTTCCTGCAAAGATATAATGACATGGTAAAAAGTCTCTGAATATAGATATATGAATAAAATAATCAAGAGGTTGGCTACAATATCTTCAACAAATTGTTTAAAACACATTTCAATTTACCTATAATAATTTTTTTGAACTGTTTTTTTTTCAAACTGTCTTATATTAACGTAAAGATAAATTAACTCTAACATACGAATAATCTAAAAAACTCGATAGATCATGATTCGATTACAATGGAGCTGGGTTTCTTTGTAGGTAATTTGAAATTGCTTGCAACTTGGAATGTATCCAACTCTAAATGTGTGCCAATTCAATTGAGAGTTTAATTTTCAGGTTAAAAAATTGCATAAAGCATTTTTAAAGATTGACCTTTGATTTGCTTAGATATATGTATGATTCGAATGGAGAGACCTAGAAAAAAGTTGCTTATCTGGGACTCAATTCAATTAGAGAAAAAACGAGACCCATACAAAAGGAAGTGTTCATAAATTTGCCTTGTGGAAGTTTATTTGTTTTAGTTAAAGCTCTGAATTCTTTCAACGCTTTCAACCTCCTGCCAATCAGTCAGAGCTGTAGGATTAAAACACTTTATTGCATTTAATATTTAATTACACGTGAATAATGCGATAGTTATATTTTTTCATTTGACTTGGGTCAAGTGATATGAGCTATAACCTCTCATAACTCTCGGTTTTACATGGTGAAAAAGAATGATTTTATTTGAGACGGTTACATTAACTCAAACTCTATTGGAAAAGCAATATAATTTATTATATACTGTTACTACTGGTGACATTGTTCCCTACGTGGGTGACTTTGATACCCCTATTCGAAAGCTTTTCTTTATTTCTTGAAATTAAGGATGGTCTTTACCGATCAGACAAGAACTCTAGACATGGTAGATCGGATAGGTAAAGACCTTCCCAAGGGGGAGATATTAAGGTGAAAGTGTGTATATCACTTCCAGACACTTCCACAATTTGTATGGAAGAACCCTATACACTTACAGCATTTCAGGATACTCCCGAAAATGATGCAATACTTCCAGCACTTCTTGCACTTCATGCACTTCTCGTATTTAGAAATTAGTAATTTATTTAATATTAGGAAAAATCTAATTAAGAAAACTTAAAATAAATTCTTAAGAAATTTATTTTTACGTATATATATTTTTTTTAATTTTGCTTATAAGGTAAAGTACCCTCTAGTCGGCCGGTTCCTCAACTCGGCCAGTTGAATTATTTAACCAATTTTTTAACGTATTATAGTCAATTTCTATGAAATTTTCACTGACTTATGTTATATATAATATAATACACCTTATAATGTTAAATCGGTAAGACCATATTATAACAAATCTAAGTAAATTGAATAAATAGTCGCACTGGCCGAGTTGAGAAACCGGCCGACTACAGGGTACTTCACCTTATTTTGAATTTTTACCTGCAGATATTTTTGCATACTAACAATATTTTAATATAATATTATCTGTGTTTTACGACTAAGATAATTTCTTTTTATGGATTTTCTAACAGACCAGTGAAGCTAATTTTGTAAACTGTGTTGGGAAGTCTGTAAAAGACCAAAAGTACGAGTTCGACAACTAATTTAGCACTTCAGAAGTACAGTATCGGCCAAAGAATTCTTGACTAAGTTATATTCGAGAAATCAGGTGGAAACAATGATAAAAAAACTTTTTAATGGTTTTCTATGTTTGCAAATGAGTTGCCTGAAATCCATGAATATTATTTATGCATTTGAAAAAAATATTTTATTTAATATCGTATCAAAAGTAATTGGTTTTCAATAGTTGATTATTTTTTATCAACTTAAAGTTTCTTGTTACGTTTGAAAAATTAATTAAGTAACTCTGAAAAATAGATCATCCGACAGGATAGCGGTCAGATCAGTGAGATGTATTTAAAAAACCCTATGCTCCACCACGCTTTTACTTCATTGCCGTTAATCCCAACCGTTCAACCACAGCACAACATCCGGCAAATCCTATACTCCGGAATTGGATAGATATGTCTTTTGTTAAAAGGTTTCCCCCAAAAGTACCAATAATACAGTAATGCAGTTCATAGAGTTCCTACAGTTCCCCTTATTCCTTTCAGTGAAAAGATGTGGTATCCATATATCGAACTTTTAAACATATCCAAGCTTTTCTAAATAGGGAAATACTATCGAATTATTATTTTCCAATTACCTTTTAGGTAATAATTAATAATTTCTATATCGAAATTTTTCAAATAACTTTTCAGTCGATCTAAATAAACCCCTAAAATGTTTTTTTGTGGAAGTCAATCACTTAGGCGTTTCCAAAATTTGACTAACATTAAATACTAATACAAAGGCATCTTTTTGTCCCTTACATAACTTGGAAACTCCTGTAAAAATGAAGGAAAATTATATAATGTGAAAGACACATTTTTCATAAATAATTAATATTGTGAATACAGTAAACTCTTGCTATCAAATGAAGCCAATATGCTGAAATTTGCAATTATTTGTCTTAGTTTTGATGTAATTTTGCATTATTAAGGTATTTTCATGAAACCTACAATATATATGAGGAGTATGTAAACTCAATATGTGTATGCAGATGAATAAAAAATCGTTGCATTTCAAAAAGTTTGTCGCCCAAATATCTCTCTAATTCGGATGATATTTTGGTCCTAAATGCCCGAATTTGAGAGAGTCTACTGCAAATTTATAACCCTCAACTGAATATTTTCTCGGAGAAATTAAAACACTAAAATCTTATAAAATGTCAACACACTTTTTTGAATTATACTGCCGCTCGAATTAAATCTGAACCAAAAGTAGCGTATAGTCTACAAAAATTCGGAATTGGACAGAGTAGACCTTTATTCGAACACTCCCACTTCCAAATACTTCCAAGCACTTCATTTTCAGCTGTACACCACTTCCGACCCTAATATCTCCCCCTTGGACCTTCCTCAAGTTCTAGAAATAAAGAAAAGCTTACGAACAGGGAGTGTCAAAGTCACCTGAACTTACGGTATAGTATCTTGTTTTTTTGGTCTCACAAATTTTTCAGCTTCCACTTCCTAAAATCTGACCCTTAATTGTTTAACCCTTTAAGGACGATTGGAACATCGCTGTCCCATAAAGAAAATAATTTTTCCTGACTACCTAGAATTATTTTTTTCTTATGTCTGTACATAATTGTAAAGTAGACGGTTGAAGGAATCTAGAATATTTTTTGCAAGTCTCTAGCTATTCGTTATGTAGTAAATATTTAAGCTCAAAAATGGCGAATTTTTAAATTCTCAAATTCATAAAATTGATTTTATTTATTTTATATACTTCTAATTTTTTTTAAGCAAAACCCTTTTGGCAATAAAAACTACAATACTCTTACGTAATATTTTTCATTAAAGTGAAAAAATATTATTCATTGGTTTTGTCAGAAAAATTACTTAAATTTTTGGGCTATTTTTGTCCCTATCGTTCATAGAAACACAAAATACATCGAATCAGACTCTGTTGGACTTTCTTATGTTGATTATGTTTCTCAGTTTAATTTTTATTGATGATTTTCAGTCCGTAAAAAGTGTCTCGTCGTTAAAGGGTTAAGTCTGCAGCATATAACATACTAAAAAATCGTTAGAGAAATTCATAAGTAACTAAACAGCTATTTCATTCTATCTTACACTATTTACATGACATGTAATTAATTGTATATGAAAAATCTGAATTAGATGTTTTTGTAATACAAACCTCTTCGCTGATTGAGCACATCTGGACTGAGAAGATTAGGATTACTCTGTTGTGGTAATTCTAGGTGATTTCCCGTTGTCGTAGTCATTGCCGAAGATTGTCCTAACATTGTCGTAGTCGCTGAGGAAGGAGTTGCTGCCTCCTTGAGATTTAATTTAGATTCCGATATGGAGATTGCCGAATGTGGATTATTTTCCGTACTGGCAATAGCTGTATTATCCGACATCGTCATCGCAGGAAATATCATTGAAGAGTACCGGAAATATATTAATTGATTAAAATGATATTTCTTTTTTACAATATATTCAATTAATGAATTATTCATTTTAATAATGTTCTTCTGTCTTTTGGAATCCTTTTGCAAGAGTAGAACTTTGATACCAATATTATTAAAGTACACAGAAAATTGAAACTTTAATTTTTTCTACAAATGCCAATAGAGAGATAGAAAAACATTTAAAGTAATGCATAAAGCTAAAGGTCAAGATGTAATAATCGGAGAGTTAATGTAAAAGTTTATAGTCTTAAAGTGCATTGCAGAAACGGAAGGATGTGTGACTGTTTTCTGGGTTACAGTTGTAGGAGAGATACCATGTTTGGGGTGTGTATAACAACATAAGAGCGAAAATTTACATTTTTATGACTTTCAAACCACGCAGAGGAATGTCTAGTCTCATTTTGTAATATATCTATATTTTTTTTTAATCCATGGCAAACAGTTTTATTATCATGAGAAATATACTTTATGATAAGCTTTCTTCTAAAGTTTCGAATTTATATTTGAAATTTATTATATTTAAAAAAATTATTTTATAATAAATAAATCATCACACTTCATTATTCTGATTACATTATCCTGTGAACTTTAAAGATTTTTTATTAGTATTTCGGACCATTTTTCTGCGTGGAAAAAATAAGATTTTAGTATAAATAGGATAAAAGTATAAGTGAATAAAAGTAGCTTTAGTGTGCCACACGATAAATTGAATGATTCTCTGGAACGTGAATATGGACTGAATGGTGAGAAAAATTACATTTAAAGCTGTTTTAGCGCGCTAAATATAATTTGTATGACTTTTTGCAACAAAATTTTAAAACAATAATAAAAAAGCATGGAGAAAGTATATTGAAGAGGAAAACAACTGAGTCAATTGTCTTTTCCACCTCATTGTTTTCTTTTAATGGCTTTTTTCACTTTTCACACATTTATTTTTCCTCAAATAATGGACAAGCTGTTTTACGCAGGGTGCCATACTAATACTATCCCAGTGAAAGAAATATTAATTGATTTTAATCTTTTGTCAGTAGACTGCTTATTAAGACTTTTCATCTTTTTTCCTCAATGTGATTTATTGTGCTTTTATTTCTTGAAACTCAATTTTTTCTATTGTTGATCATCGTGCGGCTCACAAAAGTTTTTTTTTAGGAAGCTTACAAGCATTTTATGAACATGTGTGGCAAAGACCTTAGAATTATTTAGGCAAGTAGGAAGTAATAAGACACTAAAGGACGAATGTGCGTGTAATGTAAATAAAACAGCATGCATAATAGCATTTGTCCTTAAAGTTTTGCAGTTCTAAATGGAACCTAAAGAAAAAAAAACATACACAAGTCTTGCTGGAAAATTATGACCAAAATATCAATATTTCACTCTGCACTTGACTATAAATTTTCTCACAGAGTTTTTATACACCATTCCATTTTCTCAAGAAAAGGACGTTAAGTTATGCAATATTCAAATGAAGTGAATTGAGAAGTGCAAAAAACTTCTTCTCAATTTAATGTCAAACCATTGTCATTCAATTTTATGGAGATTTTTGCATTTTCATTTGGAGAATCATAACCAAATGACTCTCATACTAAACCATTTCATTTATGATTTTCCTCATCTCATCCCTCTTATACATTTGTAATATTACAGAATATTTCTATCTCCTTATGCGACAAGGTATGGAAAAATATGTAGATGAGTAGGAAAAATAGAAAAAAGTCCCTAATCACTTCAATTTGCACTTGAAAAAGCACCTAAAGTACTTAAACGAATTTATCTTCCGTGAACAAAATTGTCCTTTTAATCAACGATAAAAGATAACAATAATTCTCAAAAGAAAACACTTGCCAATCAAATACTTGAGTAGTTGTATATCTCAGAATAGATCCAAAGGAATGACTTGTTGAGAGTTCTTAAGTCGTAAATATTCTTTGGGGGAATTCAAAGTACCTACTTCTTATATAAAATTGTTTTCATCATTTTCTAATATTAATCTGTCGTTTCTGAAGTGCGAATTTTTCAGATTTAATTTTGTGCTAGTCTTATTTACATTGCAAAATGTATGACAGTAAAAACACAATAACTCTCATAAAAGTTTTAATAAATGACTTTGAAATTAATATCATTCTAAAATTTGTAAATATTTAGTTTGCAAATACCTAAAGAAATAGAACTTTACTAAGTCGCTTTTAAATTTATCAAACATCGCTGTGAAACGTTTTTATTATCTAGAATCGAAATAATACAATCTAATAAATTAAAAGATATTGTACGTACCGTAAGTACGGATGACTTTGTCCCCTGTGGGTGCCTGTGACCTCCTCTTGTTCGTAAGCTTTACCGATCCGCTCTACCATGTCTTTAAGAACCGTTCTTAAACATTAGAATTAAAGAAAAGCTTACAAACAGAAGGGAGTCAAAGTCACCCGCATCTACGGTAATCAAACAAAACGACAATTACTGTCTATTCATATAGACGAAATCTTTCGTTTTAACTAAATATAATTAGTCATAAATAATCCCAATTATCTCGCACAACACACTATTTAAACTTAATTAAACACATTGTTTTTCTAAATAGTGAGTTAAACTTATCTTTATAAAATACTAACAATAGGCAAATTAAATTGTATCTGGTGTCTACGCTCCGTGACTTTAGATTCTGACATGCAATTCCTTTACAATTTGAGCAATGAGTTTTGCGGTTTAATTGTTGATTGTCAACTATTGATAGTGTGAGTGTTTAATTTTATTATAGAAAGGGAAAAAATTGCAATAAAATACACTGAAATTACGTGTCTTGAAAGCTAAAGATATCTAAATACATTTGGTAATTACGACCGGGGATATTTCTTTTTTATTCTTAGAAAGCTTAAACAAACTTCTAATTGAAAATTGGAGATTGGAAATAAATATTATTATTATTATTATATTTAATAGAAAAAATCTAAACGTGGATGTGATTTGAGATCTTTAAAAGTCTCACTGATTCCTAAAATTGTAAGAGATACAGTAGGTGTCAAAAGTTCGTTGCCTCATGTGTGTTCGGGAAACCAGGTGCAAAAAACGATAGAGAAAAGTACTTTTTGAAATTTTTCTTTTTGCGAATTAGTTGCCTGTAATCCGTAGATCTTATTTATGTATTTCGAAAAAATTATTTCATTTTATTTCATATAAAAAATAATTGTTTTCCAAAATTTCTTCATTATTCGTCCGTCAAAATTTTGTTGCCTCATTTGAAAAGTTACTCAAAATAATGGTCAAAACATGCAACTAACTTAAAATAATCCGGCTATATTTTGAGTTTATGTCATTTGAGAGGCCAATGGTGGGTTTGGACATTTCTAAAGTTGTATATGGTAAAATACATGTGTATAAGAGTGATGATAACAAGAAATAATCTGTTTTCTTAAATAATTCATAATTTAGGTTAAAATGGCATGTTAGAAGGAGTTGAAGGCTGGGAAATCGTCCAGAGATACTGCCGGAATGAATCTGCGTCGTTAATCTTGTCGTAAATTGCCAAATTTTATGGAAAATCACGAAAGGTCATACATAAAATATTTAAATATTATAGTAATGAGGTACGAGTACATCTGAAAAACGCTACTGGTAGACCTAGGGTATCGACACTGAGAGAAATCCGAAAAAGTTAAAATAACATTCCGGAAATGTTAATTTTACCCTGCAGGATTGATCCGAAATCGGTGTAAATAATACTCTTTTTAGGTGTATTAGGGGTTATAGTTATCCTTTTTTCATGTTAATTTTACCCATTTTACCCTTAAAAAAGTGTAAAATTAACATTAAAAAATGTTGATATATTTTTATACCTAAAAAGTGTTAATGTTATGAGAAAAAATGTTAATCGCACCCTCTTTTTTTCTCACTGGACTCAGAGAGTTGATAACAGCAAAATATCTCTGATAGTGACCCAATGTTGTCTGCTTCATAAATTGAAAGACAGCTGGTTACTGAAGGGACACAGGTCCTTACTCCAGGCTCGCATTACTCCATTGGTAAGCATCACCAATCTGTATAAAAGGTTGTAGATTTATTTAAAACATGTTAAACAAATAAAACTTCAACCTTTTATCCAGATTAGACTAGTTAACCAATGGAATATTGCTTATCACCCAAATATTCTGACCGTTTTCTCTTGATTTTTATAACAGTAGGGACCTGTGTCCCTTCAGCAACCAACTGACTGTGAATTTTTGAAACAGACATCATAGGGTCACTATCAGAGATACTTATAATGCTGTTATCGACCCTCTGAGTCGAAACCTTAGGTCTGTCAGTATTTTATAGAGTTTTTTAGATGTGGTCGTGCCTTATCACCAGATATTTTGACGATTTTATGTATATTCCGTAGAGATTTTCCATAAAATTAAACAACTAACGACGAAGATTTATTCCGGCAGTGCATCTGGACAATTTCCCTTCTTTTAACTTTTTGTAATTTGCAATTTTTAACCTGAATTATAAATTATCAAAAAACATATTATTTCTCATTATTTATCAATACTTTAATATACATATATTTTCCATTGACAACTTTAGAAACATACAAACCCACCCTTTGCCTCTCAAATGACATAAACTCAAAATGAAACCGATTTACATAAATTTAGTTGCATGTTCTGACCATTTTGAATTAGTTTTTTGAATGAGGCAACAAACTTTTGACGAATCAAAAATGATCAACTTTAACGGAAAACAATAATCTTTTATATGAAATAAAATTAATTATTTTATTTTAAATATATAAACAGAATCTACAGATTACAGGCAACTAATTTACAAAAGAAAAATTCAAAAAAGTAACTTTTTCTATCATTTTTTGCACCTGGTTTCCCGATCATACATGAGGCAACAAACTTTTGACACCTACTGTATCTACTTCCTGTATTATTGATTGTAAGTGAACATTTTCTAGATAACTTATTTTCATTTTCTCTACCCTTCCCTTTTCTAATAAAGCATGCTTTGCGGTATGCATTCAGTAATGGTTCCAACGTCCGAGTAATTTTACACTTATAACCGTAACTATTCGAATCACTTTAGAGAGCTTATTTTTTTCAAATAATTTTTATCAAGTTATAGCACGATCTTACTAATAACTCGTGAAAAGATAAATTATCGGTAACTGAAATTTTCTTTTTTTCTTGTCCAGGAAATTCTTGGAGATGATCTAGAGTCCAGATAAAAGTGCACAGTTAAATCTTTAATGTTCGTTTAAATTTTTAAATGGATTGATCTATTCTAAATAGCTGTCTCTTATCAAGAAAGGTATATAGTAATACATAGCTTTATGTAAATATTTAATAAGGGTCGAAATCATTCTTTTTGTGAATGAAATAATTGTAAACGTGGAAACATGTATTTTAACTGCTCGACTGCTTACTTAAATTTTCGTTCTTGTGTAATTCAGTAAAATTTTAAAATATTGTTTTTCAATACTATATTTAAACCCGATTTGATTTTTATTTAATTTTATTTTTTAAACTGATGTTTTGTTATATCAGTGTGTAGTGTATTGTCTTTTTAACCAAATGACATTAAAGACGAAATAAAGAATATGTATTATCTGTGCTAAAGTATTTCTCAAATTACTGCTGCAACTCAATGAGAGAGCAGTTATATAATCGTCTTCATCTCAACTTATTACAGTCCTGGAGCTTAAAGTGTAAGAGATATCGACTTCCGGTATTCGATGACCCCCAACAAAAAAGCAATATCTCTCTAGATATTTTTTCTAGATTTTTATTTGAGTAAATTTAATCCAAAAAAAAAATTTAAACGCTTAATCTTATACCAGTTCGGAATACACTGGTAAAAACAAAAGGGTAAATTTAATCTTTTCACATTCCTTTCCAGGACTCAAACTAAGAAAAATGTTAAACCATATAGGACTTCCTCGACATTTTCACAATTATAAAGAAAACCTCATCTGTACTCCACTTCCAACTCTTTCAAACACAAAACCTTTTGTCGAATGCAATTCATCTTTTCAAAAGTTTCTCTTGGTCACTTTTAAAAGTTTCAACAGCATGTTTCTTGAAATTTTGTATACACATTCGTTATGATAAAATTTGTTTTTTTTTCTTAAAGTTATTTAAAAATTGACCTTTTTATTTTTATCAGTGAATATAAAAATTTTATGTTCATTCAAATTAATAAAGACCTTAAAAAAACTGTCTTTTGGATCCCAACAGAAAAAAATTCTATTTTTTAATGATTTTGTCATTATTTTGATTGCTTTTTGCATTTTATGTTGAGAGCTATAGTGAAAACCACACTGGAAAAAGAGTTTGTCCCGGGTTGATGACTATTATTACTATTTTTTTCTTTATTTAATTGCTAGTAAATGCATGAAACAGACGAAATAAAACGGAGATTGCAGCGAAAAAGCAAAAAACGTTCTCTGCCTTGTTGCGGATGATATAAGATATTTTTAAAAATCTACTGGAAAGGGGTAAGGGGGTGTTTGTGGTGGGCGGTTTTGGGGTGAAAAAAGACGAGGGTAGATGCAGCAAAGAGATGTTGAATTAAATTGAAATCAATATTACATTGTGATGGTCGACAAAATGCATTGCATGGAGGAACTTTTGCATGCAATCGGGTGGCACACTCACGCACGGCCAGTGCTGAGACATCAGTGTCCAGTTTTTTCACCGGGGAACCAGCACCGGAGTCTAAACTTAAACTTGGACTGTGGGGCACACGAACACATACAGACGGCACTGGGGCCATTTGTGGGTTCACAGAAGTGTTATTGTTGATAGATGTTACTAAATGAAAACGTTTGTGGAAAATTGCAAAGAAAATTTCAATTAATATATACTTAATCGCTTTTCCTCTTCTTTGTGTAATGCATAAGAATTTATATATATAATATTGCTTTTATTTGAAAAAAAAGGAAGACTTTCTTTTTAAAAAAAAAATTATAGAAGCAATCTGAAAATTATATTATGTATTGTATTAGTTGTGTACTTCAATACGAGATATTTTTTTTTTATTTCTGATTTAAAGTTGATAAAATAAAAAAAAAGTTATTGATTTTTTCTCTAATTTATTTTCTGAGTATCTCGTATTGAAAAAAATCAAGCATGTCGAAGGTAAAATAAAGCACACCGACAAATCATCTAAAAGAGGACAATCACTGGGATAATGTGATGAGATATGGTTTGAAAAATGTTTTATTGCAAATAATGATGGAAGATCTGTTCATTGAAAGAAACATTTATAAATAGTGTGAATTAGGAAGAGATTATCTTGAATGGTGGTAGAAACATTGGAAAAATAGACAAAAAAAGGTAGATCAATTAACTTCCCACTTCAACGCTTTCCACTCCACAATCTTAGATATTTTCATCTTACATGCAGTACTCACCCTCTTTCGCAGGTTCTAAGCCACTGTTCTGATTTTGATTGACAACAAAGGCAGAGTTCTCCTCCTTAGTAATACTCATGTAGTAGCAGGTGTCATCCTTCTTCATGATATGCCTTGGGCCAGGGTTTAGGAGGATGGTATCTTCGTAGAATTCAGGCAATTCCGCTGGCCGTACACCCACAAGCGCCACTCCGTACTTCCGGTGAGAGTGAAAGCTTGCGTAGGTGAAGCTCTTGCCCTCGTACTCACCGAAGAAACGACTGTCGCCCAACACAATGTGATAAATTTCATTGCCAGAGCACTTTCCATAGAGTCTGTGCCACTCCTCAGGACTCTGCTGGCCCTCCCTGAAAATACACGCATCACCATTAGACTATCTAATTATTCCATTGATGAACAATTCACCAGACAACCCCAATCATTTGCACGCTTCTCAATAATACATCATCTCTGCAAATTTTCAACTCATTGTCCTATGAGTGGAAAAAATCATATGAAACAAACTTTGTGACATTTTCTATTCATCCCAAATCCTTTTTAAACATTGCAACGACAACGACGTTATACGGAAAAAAAGTCAGCATACTGACGGAAGCTTAATGCAATTTGATGCTAACATGTTGAGGAAAAAAATAATTTTGCACAATTTTCTATGTTTGCTTATGGTACATCCCTATATTGCACTCGTGTATTCCAAATTACAAACGACAGGATTTCATTTGACGTTAGTTAGTTATTTTGGAACAATTTATATAATGCATCTAAACATTAATTTATACGATTATCTGGCAGATAACAGTGCAAGAGTTTGGGAATGAAACATATATCTATGATATTCTATTTGACGCATAATGCAGATGAATATTCCCATTGCATAATAACTTATTTAATCTATTGAGATCAATTGCTAGAATATTTCCAATAAATAGGGTAAGTGTGCCAAATTCCGGCCAGCTTGCAATTTCGGCCACATTTTTTGTTCCTCGAATTTCCATGATCTTTTAGATTTTAAATACTCTAGAGATTATGCAATGCAAAAGAATAACAAAAAATGTAGCTTCGACGAACGAGATGAC
Source organism: Phlebotomus papatasi (assembly GCF_024763615.1). Classification (NCBI taxonomy): domain Eukaryota; kingdom Metazoa; phylum Arthropoda; class Insecta; order Diptera; family Psychodidae; genus Phlebotomus; species Phlebotomus papatasi. The sequence goes on from NC_077223.1 coordinate 48,348,085, forward strand.
GTGAAAAAGATATTGGAAGAATTCCCAAAGGGCAAGGAACTATGAGAATGAAGGTGGCCGAAATAGGGCACCAAAGCTATGTCTATATTTTTATTCATTTTAAAATGTATTAAGAATGATTTTAGAGTAAATCAAGACGGTAAATTCTTTACAGGGTTCCAAGCAATACTCTTTCAGAAGAAAGAATTTAAAAAAATCAATTTGTATTTAAAATAATACATTTCAAATTTGAGACTTTGATGCTTGCATCCAACTATGCCGAAATTTGGTACACTTACCTTATACTGGATGTAAATTTATTGAGATACTTTAAATTCCTAATCAATTTAATATATGATTTTGATGCAAAATTCCCGCAGAATCTCATTAAAAACGACACTTAAAATTTTTCTTTCGGAAAAACGAAGAAAAGGCAACAAAATAAGCAATTTACGCTTTATTTTAACATGCACGCCAGCAATTTATACGTCAGCGGGAGACGATACGCATTGGAGATAGGGGGAAGTAGGGTACCTTTGAAAGTGGGGCACCTTTGAAAGTGAGGCACCTCTGAAATTGCGATTTTTCACATATTTTTAAATAAAATTGGCCCTTATCGTGAAATAATTTAACTGCACAAACAGACTGTGAAGCTAAATTACATTATGATATGGCTCAGTTTCACTTAAATATAGATGAAAAATCCCAGTTTCAAATGTTCCCCACTTTCCCTAATGCAAGCAAGAAGCTAAGTGAGAAATAAACAATTCATACTCATTGAGCTGAGCCTACAGCTAGGGGCTGCAAATAAATGAAAGCAAAACAAAGTACATGGTGGTCTCGTCAGCAGAAACTCCGGCAACATCTGCGGAGATCATCGGTCAAACCAAGTTCCCGCCGGGAGACTACAACTTTGAAGTTGTCAACTCCTTCGTGTACCTTGGGTCAACAATCACAGCCGACAACAACATCTCAACAGAAGTCCGCGCACGGCTGCTGAAAGCCAACAGGGCCTATTTCAGTCTATCAAGATTTTTCCGGTCCCTGAGTGATTATCTCTTCCCGACGACTTCCGGTTTTCCCTATTGTTGATCAAAATATGATAATACCCAATTTCTGGTACTATCTTCCCCAGCATTTTTAAGAATAGTCACAAAATTACCTTTTAGACATCGGCTCGAAAAACGTATTTCCTTACAAAATAGGGGAATATTACTTTCACAAAGTTCTAGAGCGGTAAATTTCCTATAAAAATGAGCTAATTAGAAATTTTTGAAGCGCTTGAGCAGCTTGTAAAAAAGTAAAATATCCGTTTTGTGACTTTTTGCCCCAGTCTCCGCTAATGAAAAAGCACCGCCTCGATCGCATCTGCCCATAACTCAGGAAGCACGAAAGAAGCATGCATCCACATTGCGAGGAAACCGCGCCAGGACGGTCTACAATGGACTTATTAGATTCTTCCAACACCGAATATACGACATTGTAACATGATTACATTGTGACAAATGCCTCGATACGATATAGAACAATAAGTATTTGTTTTTTTTTTTAAATATTCCCACATGATAACATAAATATTACTTACTGTCCGCGGGAGGTGTGCAGTAGTAGAGTAACAAGAGTACTGGCACCTGGGCATGTGCAGTTATTGGCGAGTAGAGCGTATTTGAATTCATCTTCACACACAACATGTTCAGCAAATTTCACATGGAGTTTATGTTCAGGCCGAAATATTTGCACGTACTGTGGAACACTAGGCGCAAAATCTTTAACTGCCCACGACCGTAGGATCGTGTGTTCATCCGCTGCTGTCTTATCAGCATAGTTTCGCGCTGCAAGAATAAAACAAGCTTCAGCTTCGTTCATGCGAGCCCGTGCCAAGTCTCCATCTTTGAGGCAGGATCCCTGAATATAAATCACTCGTTGTGCCCATATTGGCACTTGTAGAATCATCCGCATGGTAGTATCCAGTTCCATTGGACTTAGCAGAACTACATAATAGTCCTGCAAGAGGGGATGGGCATAGAACTCGTTGAGGAAGTCCATGATGGTATCTGCATGCAGGGTAGTAGAACACACTACCACGTGCTTCTCACTCTGAGCCCGATGAGATGAATAGCTGCCACCAAGTTTTTGGCGTTCCATCCACGTGAAGGCCAATTGCTCGAACTTGAGAGCGCGGAATTGAGATAGCTGTATTAGAACGCATTGAACCGGCAACTCAAGTGAGATATGCCGCGAATTACCTGAGTGGGTAGTACGATGAGTGCTACACATATCATTATCACCATGTACAATTGCGACGGCCAGATATCTGGTACAAAATCTCCATATCCTACTGTGGAAAAAGTCACCACCACGTAATATGTACTTTGAAACAAATTTAAATGACGATGACCGGCTCGTTGAAAGTGCTGAATTCCGCAAACACTGTCAATAAAATTAAATATTAAAGAAAAATCTAAAAAAAATGTTATCAATGTTTCTGTAATATTGTGAATAAACCATTATAAACGGTGATTGAAATTTAATTGTGTATACGAATTAATTTATTGATTTTCTGAACTACCCTCTTCAGGAAGAAATCCTTAGATACTACCGATACTAACAGAACTTCGTATCCGGGGAATTTCTTGAGATGGAAATAAAGCATAAGAAAAATCTCACCTGGTGAAGACGAGACACAAAAGTGTCGCACTGAGTATTGTCAATTGTTGTGAGAGTGCTGATTGTGACTTCTGCATGGCTCGATGAAGATCATTCTGAGCAACACAATAAAAGAGAAAAATTAAATTGTTGGTGGGAAAGACCACACTTGTGAATCCCTTTTCTCAATCTCTGTACTTACAAACATATTCTCGAGGGACCTCTTCGCCAGCCAACAATTGAGGAACACAGGAATGAAGAGATTTCGTAGTGGGGGCCACAAAATCTTTAACATCAATTGCATCATGTTGTGGGGAAAAATAGCAAAAGATGATTTTTTTTACTCTCTCTTGATCTATTCATGTGAATTGCTATGGTAGAGGAAAATTTTATGTGTTTTTACACGAAAATCTCTTTATGAGCTTCTCACAAATGATTTTGCTCTTTCATTTACACTTTTTACACCATGCTATATATTTAATTGGCTGAAAAGAGCATGTAATATAGTGAAAATTCACTTCTTAAACTCTTTAAAGACATGTTTAATATTGTGTAAAATTATTTGCAACATTATTCCAAGTCATGGTGAAAAGTTCAGAATGTAATTAAATTTACAATTGAGTTTCAATAATGACTCAATAAATTAATTAATTACAAAGAGCTTTTAAGCTTACACCCGAGGACATATATAGTAGGAGTATATAGTGCGTGTTGAAAACGAAATTGTCAAATAGTGTTCCACATGATAGAGTTGGGGTATAAAGTTAAAAGTGTGTTCAAAATGAACCTTTGTACCCCTTTTTCAATTGAACTTTTGCCATTTTGATTGCAAACGTTTGTATATATCACACATTCCTGCTTTTATACTCCACCGGTACAATACTTTGGAGTTAAATTGAATCTTTACCCGGAGAAATAAACCAATACATAAAATTGAAAGACGATAGCAAATGGTAACAAAAAAAATTGAATGAGAGGTCATTTTGGGCATTAAATTATTTGCAACTCGCACACAACGCACGTGCCATTGGGCTGTATTTAGTGATGTGATGACCCAATTTATCACGTGTTGATACCACCTACCCCAAAATTAACCCCCACATTTTCATTCACATGATTTATACTCTGTAAAATATTAAAGATTTTCAATTTCACTCTTGTCTTACCGTGAGTGCAAATGGAATTGTCGTGACCAATTCGAGGATGAAGTGAAACGATAGTATTTGTTGCCATATGTTTCCCTAGAAAAAGAATAAGGAAAAAGAAATTCATTACTACCCAAAAAGCTTTTCCAGCAGTTTCTCCTTCTTGAATTTATTTAATGGACTATGAAAATCTTAGACGTCACAAGAGATTTTCTTTAACTTTAGTGAGTTTGGTGTATTCATTCTCACGGGAAATTCAAAATGCCACCACTTATTAGCATACTATAGTTGATAAATGATGCATTTCTCTCAATTAGCAGATGCAAAAGTTTAATTAGACTTATCCATAAAAAGTAGAAATGCTATTTGCTTGAAGATTATTCACTTCATTGACTTTGAGAGCACCATAAAAGAAACTTTTGAATATTTTCCAAGAAGAATAATACTTGTCAATTGCTTCACTTAATTACTACAGATTGTTTCAGTTTGCAATTTCTTTTCTCTTTCAATAAAAAAAAGACTTTATTTGTTAGATTTACAATACCGATTGTTTCTAAATTTATTCTTTAAATAATAATATTATCTAAATTGCTTTTAAAGAACATAATAATATAAAGTGATTATTTAAATGGTTGTCTGTGTAAATGCCCATATAATTGGCTTCTCATGCCAAAGAGCATGCTTCACTTATCGCACAACAACTAAATGTTCTCAATTTTCCTTCCGATCCTCTTAATGGAAGTTTAATACAATTACTATTCATTTTATATGTTGACTTATAAGTTCCATTTGAAGCTTAGGAAATTGGTAGAGAATATTTTAAAGTTAGGTAAATAAAGTTGAAAATTGTTGCAAATTTACTGTATAATTCACTTTCGTTTCAGTTCTACTTTGAATTTTCCAAGTATTTTCTGGGAAAATAATTTCCTTTGAAACCTAGTCTCTTCTAGATTCACCTCTAGCACCATTAATTCATATAAAAAGGATAAATGAAGTAAAAAAAAAACAAAGCTGATCGATAAAAATACTATCTACGTAATTATACACAAACACAGTCGCGCATTAATTATTAATTAGTGGAGAAAGTTGTGGCCTTCCTGGTGCTCATCCCAGTCCTATACCATTGTCTCTCTCTAAAGTTAGTGCTAACCGTACTCACCTTATAACCCAGATATGTTAGGAGCAAGGCCTCCGTCAGAGACACAATCGCCAGAACAAATTGCACAGCCCACAGCTCAGTTGGTCGATTAACCCACAGAATCGCATCCCAGTTGATGATAGGATTCTCCTGGAATTGCTCCTCCGTGAGATCAGCCGACGCAAGAAATTCCGTCTTGTTCTCCACGGGGCAGCCGTGACTGGAAGTATAGGAATACAATGTATAGGCAGACGTAATCAATATAAACTTTCACTATTATGTTAGGAGGAGAAATTGATTTTTCGTCTATGGCATCATTATGAATCCCTCTACTATGTCACGTGCATATAAAATTATGGGGTGAAAGGAGCTAAATTGAAATATTTTTTTCTGATACAATATAGTACATTGAAGAACATAATGGTCATTTCAATTTCAAATGCCACATATACTTTCAGGTAAAGTTTGACACTACAATGTCAGATACACGAATTGTTCTTATCACATTGGAGTAATTTCTAAATAGATTTTCAAAACTATTTGCTAAAATGAAAAAAAAAGATTATTAATCAAAAACAGTTTGCAAAGTACTCGAGCATGAGAGTACAATGGATGGTTAACAGCAGTAACAGTGATCTAAACATGGGGAAAATCACTATGTTCTTGAATTTGAGTATTTAGCATTTTCTTCACTATTTTATTTTTAATTCTTATTTATCGGTTGATGGATTTACAAATAACTTAAACTTTGATTGGAAGGTTTCAAAGTTTGTTCACAATTCAAAAATCTTAACATGATGTTCCAATCGACAAAGGAACGTGCTCCTCAGAGCTTTCACCCATTTAACTCTTTAAGGATGAGAGGGTCAAAAATTGGGGGGGCAGAGGAAATAATTGTTCCTGACCCCTGAGTTTTTCGGTTTAACTATAAAAATGCATTAGAGAGAATAACTCAAGGTCCCTGATCAGTAGAATGTTTCGTATTATGGACCAATTGTGTGCCCAAAAGTTTTAGCAGAGATTATTTTGTATAATCCGAAAATAAAAAATAATGTTTTAGGTCGTTTGATTGATTCAGTAAAACCCCAAAGAATATATTGTTCTAATAAGGGGAATGATTAAAGTCCGCAAATCATTTGTTTGGTTACTACATTCCGCAACGAACTAATGAAAAACGTACAAACATTGTTCGCCCGGAACAACCGTTTTTCTCAAAATGAAATTTCTGCAAATTTGTGGGAAAAAAAAGAAATTTTCAACACATTCCTCTCTCAATTTTTTCTCACAGTAGTGGCTAAGTCCATAAGTAATTACTGCTGGAACACAAAGAGAGAAAACTATAACCAGCGTTTTTCAACTTGTTGCGGTTAAGAGGTATTGACTTCCGATCTTCGCTGGCCTGCCCCACCCATAGGTCTATTATGTCTAGTGAAACCTTTCCTCCTTTTTCCACTCAACCTCGTCTAATCCCTCCAAAACCGTGGATTTTGGGTTTTTCTCGAAAACGGATCCAGCAATTTCTTTTATTTTCGGATATGTTTAGGATGTAGTCCATGCGAACATTTCGTCCATAGTGGGAAGTGAGACACCTTTGAATTGGGGTAGTTTTGAAATTGGGATTTCTTTTTATTATTTTTTAATTGAAACTCGATCTTATCATGATATAATTTAGCTTCACAAACCAATTGTGAAGCTAATACCGGCTTCAGACCTGACCTTTAGCCTAGTTCCCGAATATCCGAAAAAAGGAATATGGTTTTTCAGGATTTAATGGGTAATTTGCCATTAACATTCATTTCTAAGTCATAGTTTTCCAAAAATTCTTGACTAATAATAAATTAAAAAAAGTTAAACTATAGGGGAGACTGGGGCAAAAAGTCACAAATCGAAAATTTCAAAATTCAATATCATCGAAGATAAAAAAGATAGCAACTTAAATTTTTTTCCACAGATAGCCTCCGTCGACCTTCTTTAATGTTGTAAGTTTCTTAGAATTCGAACAAGGAAATTAGAAAATAAAAAATATTGTAATTTTTAGACCTGTTTTTGAAATAATTTCCTTACAGTAGATATCATTTTTACCTATTTTATTTTCAAAATTGGTGCATTGGTGAATATTTCCTAAATGATTTGGATTCTTTGAATACGAAGCCGCTATCTATTTTAGAATTTCACAAAAGTTCTTTTCTCCAGAAATTCCTTTTAATAAAAACACTTGGGGTAAAAAGTAACAAAACGTATGGAGCAAAAAGTAAGAAAAACCGAAGCAATTTCTGATGTCTCACGGCGAAAAGAAACGTTATTAACATGTCTCGCCGCTTGTTGTTTACATTTGTCAAACGATTTGCAGTCTTTTGTGTGTTTTTTTTCTAAAATTAGTTTAAAAAGAGCTTTTCTCGTTCAGATAGAGAAAACACTGTTTTAGAAAGGTGTAGGTAGATGAATAAATTTTCTTTGAAAATATGTTATATAGGTGTTTTTTTTTTTAATTTACGGAAGCCCGTTATAAAACAAATCAAATTGTGATAATATCCCATGCCTGGTACTATTTGCCCCAGCATTTTTGAGAATATTACTTTCACAAAGTTGTAGAGCGGTAAATTTGATATAAAACTGCGCTAATTAGAAATTTTTGAAGCGCTCGAGTAGCTTGTAAAAAAATGAAATATCCTTTCTGTGACTTTTTGCCCCAGTCTACCCTATGGCTAAGTTTTAGGTCTGAAGCCCGCATAAGTTACATTATGATAACATTCAATTCCTTTTAAAAATTGGAGAAAAAGGCCAATATCTAGGGTGCTTCACCTTCCCCTGGAATTGCACTAATTCAAGCATTTTGCAAAGTTGGAGTACTTTGCCACTCATTTTTATTGTATTCAATTAGTCTTGTCTTTACTATTTTAAATAATTCTGTAGAAAGTTTTGCCATAAAGCTCAGTATTTTTCTTATTACTAAAAAAAAGTTATGAAAAGTATTTTCAACACCTTCATGCCAGAATATATAACATAGTATTTCTAATATGTTCTCTCGAGATGAAAAAGAGAAATGTGTGAGTCATTCATGAACAAAAAAGAAAATTGATAAAGTCAATTGACTCGGAACTTGACCTATGTGCAGACTTTAAGAATTGTATCAGACGAATGTAGAAATTGTTAGTGAAACTCACCAAGTTGCAAATGTGGGATCCAGGTCTGCGATTACTCTAACTATATACAGCACACAGGTTAATAATTTAAAAAATAAATTTGCGATCCTAATACGTAGACCTGAAAATAGAAAAAAAAGAAAAAGTTTGTTTAACCTCCAAAATTATTTCAATATTGCGTAAACTTGAGCTTTTTTCACACAAAGATGTAATATATATATCATATATACTACTTCGTCTACATTTCTTTGATTTCCACTCAACTGTGTGACTTTATTATTGGATTATTAATTCTCAGATGTTTTAGTCAGTGATTCACTTTACAATTCACTAAACTTCATTACTAATTCATGGATGGATATTAAATTAAGGAAATCGCAGCTTCACTTCCATAGAAAGTCATCAAAAATAGCTCCCTTCATCTCTACTATGATTTTCGTATGAAGTTCCACTGTAAATTGCCATCCATATTTTAGTATTTCTCATGCAAATACGCGAGTAATTAATTAATTAATTTGAAATTTGTGAAGGGTGGAAAAGTGTGGTTATTTATAGACTAAACTGAAAGGGCTTTTGTGATCTTTTGGGCGACAATAAACAACGCCCAGCCCATTGTTTAACACTTTCATATAATTTTTTTGTTAGTCACTCAATGGATGGTTTGCAAACAATCATCAAATTCACGTGGGAAATTAAAAGAATTTGGTTTTCACACATCATTGTAATAATAAATTTCGAATTTGCTTTTACGGAATTTGTAAGTTAAAGTCTTATACCCTCGAAAGGTACGAGTGCAAAACATATGAGCAATTCCATAAGGGATTACTTGTATTTCCATGAATAACATACATATTTCGCAAATGTATTGATATATATTTTCAATAATGTCCAAATATTTTGATTCTTTATCTTTAAGCTTCTTTTACGAAAAATAAATTGAAAGCAGGGGAATGTTGATATATGTAATTTTATAAATATACATATACAGCTATACAGAAAATATCACAGACAAGAAATCTGAGATAGAGGCGCAATATAAAATATTTCTCATGTAATTCCCAGATAAGTTTACTTACTTGATCTCTGATTCTTAATAAAATAAAGTTGCAGTCTTTCCTTAAATGTATTTTCATTGACGTAATATTCAACTCGTACTCTGAAAGGAAATTGTAAAAGATTTAAATTAGTCAATTTTCAATGGTTAAGCATCTCTAATTCTATTTTATACCTAGTTCAATATTTTAAATTTATTCTAAAATATCCCACATATATGTATAAAAAGTTAAAAATTTTTATTGCATGTATTGACATCTTCCACGTGGAGGAAAATACAATTTCCAGCAAATTAAACTTCTCCTCTTCATCATCTCCTCTATTAGATTTTCTTGAAAAGCTTCTCTGTCTTTGAACTCAAAGCATATCATCATCTTCCCTTTCAGGATTCATCTCATGATTATTTTTGTGTCATCACATGGTATGGGGTACACAAGAAATCATTTACACACCAGAATTGCCCCATAAAACCACATAAAGCACAGGCTTATCAATTTATTGCTTTGGAAATATTTCAAGTTGTCTTTGGAGATTTTTATTCTTTTTTCTCTTACCATGCTCACACCCCAATATCCAGAATAATCAATTGAATCAAGCTAAGAGTCTGTTGGGGCATATTTTGACCAAAAATTCACGTTGGATGCTCAGTAAAAGCTTCTTTCATTCGGCCGTGAATAATTTTCTTTGTCATTTCCATAAAAAAAAGTTAATCAAATCAGTTAACAACTTCGATTAACACGCAGCATATTTCAAATGAGAAATTCTGGAGGAAAATCAACAGTGAGTGGAACATAAAAGGCTATTAAGAGATATCTCGTGATAATGTTGTTACGATTTCATTGGAGATGAAACAAAAATAGAGTAATGGAAAAATCAATAGGGTATTATCTGTAATGATTTTTGGTGAATTATGCAAAATTTCAGACTGAGTTATGTATTTTTTATTTACAAAAATCAAGCTAAATATTACTACCACATAAAATAATTTTTGAATTTATCCTTCAACTTTAGCACGTGTTGAAGGATAACCGCAAAAGCATGTTGTACTGATTCTATTACTAATATTCAAGTTTTAAGAGTAAGGGCAATAAATTCTCAATTTTATAGAAAGTGACGAATTTTTCTGGAAGCATAATTTTTAAAAATTATTTTAGATATTAAGTTTAATTTAAAATTTAATTGTTTAAATTTAAAGTAATTTTTCTAATATCAAGAAATCGTGCTGTATAATTTCATTGTAGTCTATATTTCTGTATCCAGTTAAAGAAACAAAGACATCACTAAAAGCTCAATTATGTTTAAGTAAATTGTGAAATTTCTATTATTACTAATATTATTATTATTATTATTTATAGTTCATGCAAAGTGATGTTAAAAATATTTAGCTTAAAAGGAAAACATTATTACGGAAAGGGGTAACAAAGTGTCTGAGGCTTTGCGCGCTGCTCGAACTCCCGATAAAAAGCTCTGCTTTGTATAACTTTTCGCAAATCTTTCTGGTGCATATAAAATTATTGTCGAATTAAATTTGTCTATCAATCACCACAAAGCCATCTTGAAGTTGAACAATGTTCAAAAAGAGGGTTTCAAAAAATCATGAACATTTTAATTAATTAATTGATCAAATCGGGTGAAAATTAGGGCTTTGACCTTGAAATATAAGATAGCGATTTTTCCAGTGAAAGGTGACTTAGGACGAAATATTCGGTTGGACTACCTCGAAAACATATCCGAAAATCATTGAAATCGCCAGGGCCAATTTTGAGAAAAGTAAAAAAGAAACTCATTTTTGACGTGTTTTAGGGGTATAGGGAACACCTGAAGGGGGAAGGGGAAAAGCAAAGAGATCAGTTTCGAAATAATTTCGTTTGAGGAGGGGTCATCAAAGACCGGAAGTTGATATCTCTTACCGTTTTAATTTTATATGGGCCAAACGACTGAAAAAGTGCGAAAAACAGTATTTTTAAAATAGACCCATTACCGTTACTTAAACGATCCATCAGCAATTGCAACCGATGCCGTCGGGTTCAGAATTAAAAGACCTTTCAAAAAATGCAATTTTGACTTAATCTGTTAGAAATTAGGCCCCCTAGGTTGGTTAACCTTTGACCTTCAATAATTCAAGATGACGATTTTTCCGGTGAAAGGTGTCAAAGGACAAAATGTTCAGCTGGACAACTTCCAAAACATTTCCAAAAATGAACGAAATCGCCAGGGCCAATTTTGAGATAAGTCAAAAAATCATGTTTTTGGAGGGGTTAGAAAGGGTGGTGGGCTTTTTGGAGAAGTTAGTTCGTTAAAACATGTTGACTTATGGGGGGGGGGAGGTCACCGTAGACTGAAAGTCGATATCTCTTACCGTTTGGAAGGCAGATTGGTGAGAAATTGAGAAAAAAGTGGATTGTGAAAACTGCTCCCTCGTGGAGGTCGAGTAGTTAAAAATTAATCATAACGATGTTCCTTTTAATCGGTTTATATAAATAAAACATCGTAAAATAAAATAAAGTTTAATTAAATTTTAATTTATCATTGAACATTTTCCTTATCATGCTTCGCAACGATTTTTGCATCTACTGAATTGAGTTTTCATCTTAATACCATAATTCAAGCATTCAACATAAACCACATTGAATGTTATATTATTATGAAATATTTAGTACCTTAATTTGAATATATTTTCGTGTTTATTTGTTCCAAAGACTGTAGCACCTCTTGAAATAAATTTTCATTTTAATTCTAATTCATGCTTGTAAGATAATCTACTTTGAGTGGTGTTACCAAAATATTTAATCACTAGACTAGGGTAGATACCCCGAATGATGCCACTACCCTATTTGATGCCACCTTGTATAAAATATTTTTTTTTTTCAATATTACGACATTCAAGAATTATGAAATATAAGTATACAACAGTGACTGTTGCATATATTTCGTAACCTTTAAATATCGTAGTACACTAAAAATGTACCATTTTATTTAAAGTGGCATTAAATAGGGTAATCATTTAGGGTATCCAATAACCACCCTATGCCAATCTAAGTAAATTTCATAGATTTCCGTTTTTATGTGTCTTAAAGATTTTTGTACCTCTTGAACTATAATATTCTTTGAGTGGAACTAGGTAGGGTAAGTGTGCCAAATTCCGGCCAGCTTGCAATTCCGGCCACCGTTTTTCATTCTCAAATTTCCATGAATTTTTAGTTTTTGCATACTCTAGAAAATATACAATAAAAAAATGCAAAAAATGTCGCTTTGACAAACGAGATGATGTGAAAAAGACGTTGGAAGAATCCCGGAAGGACAAGGAACTATGAGAATGAAGGTGGCCGAAATAAGGCACCAAAGCTATGTCTACATTTTTATTCATTTTAAAATGTATTAAGAATGATTTTAAAGTAAATAAAGACGATAAACTATCTACAAGGTTCTAAGCAACACTCCTTAAGTAGAAGGAATGCAAAAAATCAATTTCTATTAAATATATTACATTTCAAACATGAGACTTTGGCGCTTGCATACAACTATGCCGAAATTTGGCACACTTACCCTAACAAATAGTAACACTACTCGCAAACAATTTATTAAATGTGTAATATCGCTAAGTTAGGGGTATATCGTCACTCTAAATTGACTTAAAACAATAGGATGATCTATGTCTGTGATCTTAATTGACAATCCTACACCATTAAACTGTGTGAAAATCTCAGTGAGATAAAATAAACTTAGGTAACACGACGATTTCCATTTTCAAAACTTTCCACAAGAAATACAATTTACCCCCTGCTGCAAGTATTGTTTCTTTTAAAGTCTTCTGAAAAACACATCTTGCCTTTTTTTGACTCGTTGTCTGAAGAGCCCATTCTTCAGAGTATCTTTTTTTCACTCAACTTATAAGGCGCTTGCAAATTTATTTGGGGTTAAGGGAAATCCAAATCAATTTTGATACATGTGAACAGGATGTATAAAAGGAAGAAAAAGAATTTTTGGGAAACATTGTTATAGACTTTACCTTGGAATATTTTCATACGAATCCCACGATGTCAAGCAATTGTAGGAGGAATAGCGGCTTGTTCCCGCCATTTCACAAAGAAGAGCTACCATTTGAGCTTACCCACACCAACTTTTTTCGCCTAATCCAATGCACTTTAATCTCCATCATTTTACCGACACCTCACCATAATCGTCTAATATCAAATCCACCAAAAATTCTGAATACGTGTGTCTTCCTCTGTACACTGCTTCTTGGTTGATTTTGGATAATTGCTTTAACAGAATACACATTTACAAGAATCTGTCGTTAAGATTCTTTTGCGAAGTATATACATGTATATCATATGATATTTTAAACTTGTAAGTACTTTGACTATATCCATATACAAACGGTATTTACAAACATATACCTTAACCGAAATTGGCTGTATATTATTTAAATATAATTAGAAAGTGACTCAATGGCTAATAAAAATTAAACAGGAAATCAACTTTACATAATGCTAGTATTCAAATAATCAATATTAGAATTAAATATTAAATGAGAGTAAGGAATTTTACTGTAAAATCATGGAGCACATTTATGAACTTAAGAACTTGTGCACTTCGAAAAGTATTTTCACTTTATCATTTCTTTATTATTTACCGGTCATAACCAATTCCACCAACCTACAAAATATTAGTAAAGCAGAACATGAAGAAGATATTACAATACAACTGTTGACGAATTCAGACCGGCATTATTATTACTTTTGAAGTTGGAAAAAAATTAACAATTTTATCTTGCTATGAACGTTGTACTCGTATTCCTATTTAGAACTTCTCGTTTCATATTAAAAAAAATTATAAGCATTTAAAAATATCCCTTTAATCCTAAAGCTTCACAATTTAAAAGAACTATTAACACTATTTAAGTTTAGGTTAGACTATTGGAGGTATAGTATAGTGCGATTTTTTTGTTTCATGCTTATAGGGATTAATATGTATACTAATAAAGTGAAGCTATGTTCTACTGGAAGTTGAATAGAAAATAGCAATAGAAAAAATATGACTTGGGATTGTTATTAGAGTGACCCATTAAAAGTTTTTATTCTTTGAATCATTAAAACAAATAATTGAACTTTTGAAAAAATCACACATTTTAACACATCTCGAAGAGTTCCTGTTTGCCTGTATTTCTTGATTGACTTGAACAAGTTTGAATTGAATATGTAAGGTAAGTGTACCAAATTCCGGCCAGCTTGCAATTTCGGCCCCTATTTCTTTCTCAAATTTCCACGAATTTTTAGTTTTGCATACTCTAGAAATTATACAATAAAAGAAATACAAAAAATGTCGCTTCAACAAACGAGAAGATGTGAAAGAGACGTTTGAAGAATTCCGGAAGGGCAAGGAACTATGAGAATGGAGGTGGCCGAAATAAGGCACCAAAGCTATGTCTATATTTTTATTCATTTTAAAATGTAATAAGAATGATTTTAGAGAAAATAAAGACGATAAACTGTCTACAAGGTTCCAAGTAACATTCTTTAAAAAGAAATATTAAAAAAATATTCAATTTGTATTAAAAATATTGCATTTCAAACTTGAGATTTTGGCGCTTGCATGCAACTATGTCGAAATATGGCACACTTACCCTAAGGCTTTGGATTCTAGAAAACATATAATCAATCTCAACTATCTGGTTAGGAAATGGTCAAAGAAATTGTAAAGAATCTCAGCTAAAATCGTATTTGACTTTTAATTCGAAATTCAAGTACTTCACCGCTATTTTAGGCAAAGGTGATTAATGAATCGGTTCAAATTGATTAGGAGCCGGTAAACGTAAAGAAGAATGGTGAAGTTGAATAAGCTTTGCGAAATGCTTGAATGCATGAACTGCATATGAGTTGACTCACCCAACAACTTTATTCATCAACGCACTTAATGTGGGATCAATTTTCAAGACAAAACATCAAAGTAATAAGTTTGTGCATTCTTTGATCTTGGTTATTCCTGTGTAAAATATTTTATTCTTGTTCTTGTTCTGGATACTTTGAAAATTATTTGAAATCTGTCCTATGGGAATCACTGAAATTGAGTGTTTTAAAACAGAAAACTGAATTAGATACCGGTTATCAAAATCAATTAACTCTCTGCTAATTTTTTTCTAGTTGCTTGTGAAGTAACAACATAGAAAAAGCGAAATTAATAGCTACAAGGGACTTTTTTCATTCCAACATCTAAAAGATCTCTCTGATACATTTTTATTGCGATAAAAAGATCACAAATGTCTCATATTAGTCGGAAAATAATAGTGTAATTTGTGGCATCAATGAGTGAATAGTTTTATCACTCAATTTATCGTTATGCTATCACATTCACAGCCAATTTGGCGACAAGGCGACTATGAAAAATCTCCCATTATATTCTCACGATTCTACATTATTTATGAGTCACGATAGATGAAGAATGATAAGGGATTCTTGGGTAAGACAGTACATACAATATTTTGGAAATCTCAACACGTCTCTTGGTAGAAAAAAACACACAATACAAATCTTTCAAACTACCCCTTTCTTACTTAAATTTCCTACAGATTTCTTTCTACAATTTTTTCTTGTCAATGATGAGAAATTGGAAAAAATTTTTAAAAGAAAACTATACTCTATCATCCATACGCTTGTATAAAATATTTTATGTGATACAATCGACAATTGAGAGAAATTGATGAGGAAAATATTTGTTATGAGTGTGAAAAATTCACTAATAAAACTTTTGCACTTTAGGAGATAACTTAATGCAAAAAACATTAGTTTTTACAGCGATTTAACAAAGTTCATGAAAAATTCTTTAGATAACAGGATCAAAACGAACTGAGGAATTTTTCTTTCAACTCGCCAAATTAATTCCGTTCTATTTACAACCAATAAAGATAGATCAAACACAAAACATGGTAATCACATTTATGGCTTTAATAGTGAACGCCTTCCACTTTTCCTTCACACAAATGAATGGCATTACTAAAAAGGGTTCTAAGGGGGATGGGAAAAAATGAGAGATATTATAGGATAGGATGGTACACAACACCCAAGTTCGATTTTAATAGATTGCCATACATAATTCTTTCCATCGAATTTTATTGTCATTTCTATTGAGTAAATATTGCCCTAACACCATTAAATAAACGCAAATAGTCATAATAATACCAAATTATAGCCACAATTTGTTCTTTTTTTTTTTATTATTTTATCTAATATCGTCTCGCCACCCAAAAATACGACCTCTTTGTACACACTACTAGAGCACAACTAAGATACACTAGCGGATTTTTCAACACAGAAGTCCGCAAACCGCATTCTTCGCACTCATCACAAATTCTGTTTCCTTCATGAGAATTCTCATTGGGGCTTATCACAGGTGAACTTTATCACGAAGGATAGATCGGAGAGTAAGTCTATAGACGGTGGATACGACACGAATGAATTATTTCAGAAAGTGTGGAAAATTAAATATTCTTCTCCAGCACTTCACGTGCTTGCGTGTGTTTTAACCGCTACACAGTTGGTAAGCGACTAAAGTTATAAAACTGTTATACAAGGAAAACGAGGAAAACTCAAAGGAAATTTCAGTACAGTAGCGCAACAGCACGGTGGTTCACCCAAGCTCATGATTCGGGTATTTTTCCAACCGCCTTCGGGCAATGAAAGAGCGCATGGAAAGTGTCTGAGAGACAACCATGACGTCTCCATTGCTCACATGCACATGGAAAATTGGCGGGAAAACCCCGACGTGACCATCACGCGCTGTACCATTTCTTCGCGCATCATCCCACTTTCATCACTATTTAATTATTACCACTTCATTTACCTGGATGGAAATTAGTTCAAGTGAAAATTGAGTATATTCCACATGGAATGATAAATAAAGCATATTTTTATAAAGTTTTTTAGGTAATATGTGAAAATTTCGATGTGATAGAATATTACGATAATTTTATTTCGATTGCCATATTTAAACATATTTTCGCGTTATTTAACTTAGTACGTTATTAAGTAGTAAATATGGGGTAGTTCTAAACACTGATTTTTATATCTACACTACTTGGATATTATGTCGACCACTTCTTCAGTGGATTAATGTGTTTTTTTTCTTTTTCAGTAGATTAATGAATTCATGTAGGTCTCATTCTTTAAAGTTTAATGTCTAATAATAATAATTCTAATATGATTGTCCATAAGAATTTGAACCGCGCTTAACCCTTTAACCCTTTAACGACGAGACACTTTTTACGGACTGAAAATCAACAATAAAAATTAAACTGAGAAACATAATCAATGATAAGTCTTACATCTAACCTTGGAAAATACAACAGTGTCTGATTCGGTATGTTTTTTGCTTCTATGAACGATAGGGTAAAAATAGCCCAAAAATTTAAGTAATTTTTCTGACAATACCAATGATTAATATTTTTCGCTTTGATTAAAAATATTACGTATGATTATTGTAGTTTTTATTGCCAAAAGGGTTTTGCTTACAAAAATTGGAAGTATAAAAAATAAATAAAATCAATTATGAATTTGAGAATTTAAAAATTCGCCATTTTTGAGCATAAATATTTACTACATAGCAAATAGCTAGAGACTTGCCAAATATATTCCAGATTCCTTCAACCTTCTACTTTAAAATTATGTACAGACATAAGAAAAAAATAACTTTGCGTAGTCAAGAAAAATTATTTTCTTTATGGGACAGTGGTGTTCCAATCGGTTTTAAAGGGTTAAGGACGATTGGGACACCGGTGTCCCATAAAGAAAATTATTTTTCCTGACTACCTAAAGTTATTTTTTCCTTATGTTTGTACGTCATTGCAAAGTAGAAGGTTGAAGGAATTTAGGATATTTTTTGCAAGTCTCTAGCAATTTGCTATGTTGTAAATATTTAAGTTCAAAAATTACGAATTTTTAAATTCTCATAATGATAACTAATTTTAATTATTTTTTATACTTCCAATTTTTTTTAAGCAAACCCGTTTTGGAAAAAAGAAACTAAAATATTCAAACATAATATTTTTCATTAGAGTGAAAATTATCATTATTGGTATTGTTAGAAAAATTACTTAAATTTTTAAGCTATTTTTGTACCAATCGCTTATAGAGGTAAAAAATACACCGAATTAGACTCTGTTGGATTTTCTAAGGCTAGATGTAAGATTTTTTTACTGATTTTGTCTATCGATTTCATTTTTATTGCGTATTTTCGGTCCGCAAAAACTGTCTCGTCGTTAAAGGGTTAACAAACCATGGCATCAAGCGCCTGGCAAGTTGGCCTTTTTATATGGAGCTATTTGAAGCCAATTTCAAAATTGATCTCGGACTCACAGTGCACCAAGGAAAAAATTTATTTAAACAAAAATTTAGTATATTTTATCCCTCCATACGGAAAGATCTCTTATAATACGGAAAAACTTCTCACTTTTTAAATATTTAGCATAACGATCACGAGTGCAGAAAAATTCCCATACGCATTTGTATGTGAAAGTAAGAAATTGGCTTCAACTTTGAAGGCCACTCGCCGGGGACTAGTATGGCATATAGAATTGTTTGTGCTAATTCTTTTTTTCAGAGAATTAAAAAAAAATTACCCATAGGGTAAGTGTGCCAAATTTCGGCATAGTTGCATGCAAGCGTCAAAGACTCAAGTTTGAAATGTAACATTTTAAATAAAAATTGATTTTTTTTATTCTTTCTTGTGTAAGAGTGTTGCTTGGAACCTTGTAAAGAGTTTACCGTTTTTATTTACTCTAAAATCATTCTTAATACATTTTAAAATTAATAAAAATATAGGCATAGCTTTGGTGCCCTATTTCGACCACCTTCATTCTCATAGTTCCTTGCCCTTCGGGAATTCTTCCAATATCTTTTTCACGTCATCTCGTTTGTCGAAGGTACATTTTTTGTTATTCTTTTGCAATGTATAATCTCTAGAGTACGTAAAATCTAAAAGTTCATGGAAATTCGAGGAACAAAAAAGGTGGCCGAAATTGCAAGTTGGCCGGAATTTGGCACACTTACCCTAAGCCCTGGAATATTTTTTGGTCAGTAAATTTGCAAAATTGATAAGTGAAAAAGTCGAATTTATTTATTGACCATTTTCACCAAAATACTGCCTAATTTGTTCTGTTTTCTTTTTTACAATTTGATATTACTTCACATAATTATATTGATGTCTATTTACATTTCCTATGTAAGCATTATATTTTAATAATACATATATCCAAAGTTACAGAAAAGACGACACGAGATTATACATGAATTCTCCCCTTATATTAATCAAGTCCGTTAATAATTGAATAGTGTGATGAACCTTCCGGAGACACTCTGGAGCGAAATTATAAATTAACTCAATAATCTGCCAAAGAATGTGTGTCCATTGAGGCTTGAGGATATGGGTAAAGAGAATACTCGAAATGATTTCTTGTTAGTAAATACTTCAAAACCACTGGATTGTCCCACAAAGTGGAAAATATCGATTAACACCATTTCAATAGGTTTGCATGACAGAAATTTAGAATTGAGAGTATTTAATAAAGAGTCTACGTGAGTAAATTATCTTTATAAAGTTAGATAATCATTCAATCATTTCTTGACAAAAATTTGTGAAGTATAAAAAAAACTTAACAATTATCAATTCTTATTAGGACATTTTGCATTAAATTAAAGTTCTACAAATGTATTAAATGTATGATAATATTTTGCAAATAAAAGTAAATGGCGCAGTATCAGGAAAAAATTTTCGTCTAAAGAACCTTAAATGGCAAATTTTATTGTTCGAATTATAGGCAGAGAGAAAAAATGATAAAGCACAGCGGTGATACTTAGTACCATTTTTATAGTTGAATTTTAATTTAAATAACAACTGGTCTAATATTTCTTGATTTCCACATCAAAGAGTCCATAACCTTTGAACAAATCTAAACTTGCTCTAATTTTGTGAAATATATGCTAACTAGAGTATTTTTAACCTTTAACTTTGAAAATTCTTTGAAACTTTGAAAGGGTATTTTCGTATGAACGAAATATAGAGGAAGTCTTTTAGGCTTCGCAGATACCCTGGCTTCAAACACTTCATATCTCTCCTACATTTCTTGAATAAATTTGACATATCTTTTAATAGCTAGTCTTAAGTCACAAATAACCCGAAAAAAATAGGTTAGATTCATTAACCCATTTCTTACCATGGTATTACACATCATCCGCAAATTGAGTGATTTAAGATAATTTATTCCTGTGCAATTGTTATCTGAATTGATGTCGGAAATGGATTTTTAGTAACATTAGTCCTCTAATTACTTGGAAAAATTAGTCCCACAGAGATGAAAATACATTTTGATTTCCTTGCTTTGCGGAAGGTCATGCAAAATTTTTGCTCAAAATGGACATCCCGTCGAATTTGTTAAAATTGGCCTTCATACTCTTTACGGGTTTGAATTCTGATTATCAATTTGTTTTCTTGCATAGTTACTCTTTCTAAATCAATAGAGTTTGTAATGTTAATGTAAAGAATTTAAATTTAGTGACCGTTAAGACGTGGGTTTGGCAGTGGCTCCGCGCGCCCTCGTGATAGATAAAATTTCCACCTAGGTAACCTCTAAAACAGAGGTGTGCAAAAACCGTTTAAAACCGAACAAACGTCAAAAGAAAATTGTACGTTAATGGTCAAAACGCTATTTGAACAAATTTATTTTGACGTTTATTCGGTTTCAAACCGTTTTTGTACTCCCCTACTCTAAAACATATGAAAAATGAAAGATGTTGTACAACTAGCTTTTGAAATTCACAAAAAGATTATTTCACCAAATTATAATTTTGAAAGAAGAATAAAGTTGTGGAAAATGAAGTAATGACATGTAGGTTTTTTCTCTAGGGCAAAGGCGTGCAAGAACCGTTGAAACCGAATAAACGTCAAATGAAACATGTACGTCAATGGTCAAAACACTAACAGAACAAACTTATTTTGACGTTAATTCGGTTTCAACGGTTCTTGCACGCCTCTGCTCTAGGGGATATACGGCCCTGGGGAAGACTTCAAGTTTCTATCTGTAAATGCTTAGTCTGGATGCAAATGGGTCTAGGAGGACAACTGATAAGATAGCATAATGCTATTTTCTGAAAGATACATTTCCGAAGAATAAGGATAATCACAAAGTTAACGTCGAAGAAAAAATTTTCAGGGAAGGCGGTTCAAATTTTGTAGGGTAAAAAAATCTATAGTTTAATATGTTGCCCTTTCTATACATTGTGTGAACAATGAAATCCAGTGAATAAGTTTTTAACGAGTTCGAGCACTCCGCAAAGGAGGAAAACTTCTTGTTCCTTTCTAATTGAAACAAGAGTGAAATAAACACTGTTTGATCGTTTTCTCGTTGTTGTACAAACATGCTGAAATGGTATAACTATACTGCTTTCTGTTTTATTCTATTTCAACTCAAGTTACTTTTTCTATGAGGAAGGTAAATAAAGTTTCAGCATACTCGAGTATGAACTGAGAAACAGTGAATGTGAATTCTATATTGTGTTTCAGATTCATACTCTTAGCAAAAATGGTATACAAAAGAATCATATATAGAAAGATCCCCGTGAAAATAAAATGCAGATAACTTATTGAATATTTTAGAAGAGGTGGTTTTGTGAAAATCTACAGAAGTTATATGAAAGAGAGATAGATTTAAATGCAATTCTTTTTCCAGCTTTCCATTTGATTTGCATATCAAAAGAGACGTGCTTAAAATTGTGACAAGAAGGAACTTTGAAATTTTCCTAAATAGGTGCTCTAATTTTTTTTGCGTTACATTTCAATCAAAAAGCAAGATT
Source organism: Phlebotomus papatasi (assembly GCF_024763615.1). Taxonomy (NCBI): domain Eukaryota; kingdom Metazoa; phylum Arthropoda; class Insecta; order Diptera; family Psychodidae; genus Phlebotomus; species Phlebotomus papatasi. The sequence goes on from NC_077223.1 coordinate 48,370,031, forward strand.
CTGAGGAATTTAAATGTCCCATAGAATGTTGCTTTAAGTAAAATTTTGATAAATTCATGTCTAATTTATATAAAGTTTGTCATTTCCATTAGTTTTTGAATACATTTGCATAATATATCACATAAGGAATAGCAATAGTTATCTTCTTAGAAATTCCATGCTTATGACACATATTAGACATAAACTTGAGCTTTATTTGATTCTGTGCATTATCTTATGGATTAGAATTCCCGATGCGACTCCAAAATTTCTTAACATTTTCAAATTGCTTTAAAAAGAAAATCTATATATAGATAGACTATTGCTATAGTAATAGTCTATCTCGTATTGTGAAAAACTTTCACTTATTAAATATAAAATAGAGAAATTATGCTAAATTTTGGACAATTAAATACTGATCTAAATATTGGACACTTGATATATTTCTCAAATTATAAAAGATCAAAGGAATGAAATATATATTTATTTAAAAACATTTAATTTAAGATGGTTTTCGGATAGATTAATGAACCAGTAGGGAATGCAGTTGGAGAGACCGGGGAGGTTGTGGATACGTTTTTGTGTTTTTGATTTTGGGGCATTTATAAGAGTTATGTTTCATTTGGCCCATAGCACACCCATTATGGTATTGACTTAATCAAAATTACTCGATAGAGTTTGGAAAATAAATGGGCCTTCTTGAAAAAGGAAAATTAATGCGTCGTTCTGTCTTTAACATCCTCAGTCTGGGGCAAAATGAGACAAGAAAAGGAATGTTTGGGACGCGGTTTTTTCTGACTTAACTTGGTATTTCTGGCAATAAAAACCTCCAGGCCTGGATTAAGTACTTCCTCTGGAATAATCTCATCTGCGATTTACACTCTAAATCCCTTCAGTTTTCTTCCCAGAGTCGTTTTTTCAACACGTTTAACCATACGGAAGACTTGGCAGTTCCCTGTAGGGGGACAATTCCATTCAAGCTTTTTTTGTCATATCATATGAGTTCGAAAATGCAATTCATTTAATTTTTAATGAAATTCCTTTTCTTGATGATTTTATGGAATGTACAGTACCGTCTTGGTTGATTTGTTTAACAAAATTCATTGCCATTTGAATTGCCAGAAATCTCAAATATTTATGTGACTTCTGACAATACCACGTGAGCTGAAATGGCAATATCACGGCTACAGAATCGCATTTTCGAGAAAGCTCGCATAAGATTCGAACCCAATTTGTCATATGGCATTGCCAGAGCGTTACATAATTCCCCTTCTGGATGCTTTTCAACCGTCATACCACTTCCATCAAGCTAATATTAACAGCTGTCTCTGATGTAGAACAATTTTATGACCTTTCTACACATCTTGTTGTATTTTGAGCACAAAAAAAACATATTAAATATTAATTTTGCTAAAGAATACTCTTGTCGCTTTTTTATTGATTAGTCAAACGATCTGTGCGCCACCTAGAATTTCATGGAAATTGCAAATGGTTTAAGCGTCCCTCAGCATAGCCTTTTGAGAACGTTTAAATACAAAATAACAGAGAGTAATCGCAACAAATTGTACGAAAATATTTTTCTAAAATACTCTGTAAGCTGAGATAGTGAAATTTTGTTTATAGTTGATATAAAATACAAAGAGAAACACTGAAACGTCAAAAACATACAATCAATTCGTATCCAAAGGATATTCGACCTTTGCTTAATCCCGTTAAAAACTATTTTCTCGAAAATTTATTGAGCAATATCCTCTACAATTCTCACAAGTTCTCCAGAACAGGCAAGACGAGAGCTTTTTCAGAGAAATAAGGAAAAAACAGGTAACATGCAGTTGCTGTAAAATCAAACAGGAATCCATCAATGAGTTCAAAACTAAAAGTTGCAAGAAAATCTACTCGTGTGAGGAATTTGATGATTATGATAGCAATACTTAGAATAAAAAGGCAATAAAAGGTATACATAGATGGAAAATAATAAGAAAATACTTTAAATAACTGATTGACAAAAAATGACTGAACTGTACAAATAAAATTGATATTAATTTCTAAGTATGAAAAAGAAGATTAAACATTTTTATTTCGATTAGAAATATTTTTAATCTAGTACTTAAAATTAATTAATGTGCTCCAATAATGCAAATTATGCGAGAAAAAAACGCGTCCCAAACATCCCCTTTTGCGTCCCATACTGCCCCAAATCGGGGAGGTTTGGGACAAAGCGTCAAGTTAAATGTTTTATCTTCTCCAAGAAAACTCAGTTGTTTTCCAAGTTCTGTCGAGTACTCTTTATAAAGTCAATACCCAGAAGTATCCTATAGATCGCATAAAATTGTAATACACTATCGTGATTTTTTGGAATACTGTCTCAAAGTCAAAACATGAAAGTGTCCCAAACCTCCCCGGTCTCCCCTACATTTAAATTCTTTACATTAAATCATTACATTATTATTTTAGAGTAAACAAAAAAACTGCTCCCTCGTAGAGTTCGAGAAGTCACAATGATAAATTTATCTTTTCAACAAAGTTTCAAAAATATTCCTGAAAAAAAAAACAACTAAAACTCTCAAAATGTGATATTTCAAACTCAAAACACTTTATGCCAATTTGTAAGAAATTCGGCACAGTTAATTTATGATTAGGGGGAGGTGGGGCTACTTTGAGCTGTGAGGCTACATTGATATAAGATTTTTCGCATATTTTTAAAGAAACGGGGATTTAACATAACGTAATTTAGATAGACAAAACAATTGTGGATCTAAATTATATATTAATTAATTATAACACTAAACCTACCAAGACCCGGTCAAAATGACCGGTTTAAAATTAACACAAATTTAAACGGTGCAATGTCACTATCAAACTTTATTAATTTCTTAAAATATGCATGTAATATATTTTTCAGTGTTTGAATTTTAATTTTTTGCTCTTTTTTTGCCTTCCTGCACCCACAGGTCCTCAGCTCTAAAAGAGCTGATTTCGGACCGTGACACTGCCATAATTTTTTTTGCTCTTTTCCAAGACAAATTTGTTGAGTATCCTACTTTACCGCGGTTTGCCATTTGACCGAAAAACGATCAAAAATGGTCGGTAGGTTTAGTGTTAATTAATTAATAATAAATTAAAGAAAAATCGTACCCCTATAGTTTTGTTTTTACATTAATGACTAGGGGGAGGTGGAGCTATTTTGATCTTTGGGGTTACATTGACACACGTTTTCCACATTTTTCTAAAAGAAGCTAGGCCCTAGACCTTATAATTATTTTATTTAGTACCACAATTTATAGTGCTAAATTACAAAACATTAAAGCTCAGTTTCTTTTAAATATGCGAAAAAAGCGTATATACATGTAGCCCCACATTCACCTATAGTGCTATTTTAAAGACATTAAGATTAAATATAGTATTGACTCTCAACGAAATCTGAGATCCAGATGAATAATGAAACATGTAGGTGTAGGTAATATGGTTTGTTAGATGAAGAAATGAGAAAAGTTCATTTCTATTGCTGTTTGATTAATAAAACTATCCTCTATACTTCAGATAGACCATCACAAAATATCATTTGTAGCAGAAATAGAAGCGAGGATAGTCCACATGAACAACTTAATATGCAACTCTTGGTCAATATCCCACCACCTATAAAGAAAGTTTCTCTTCCGAAAACTAATTCGGCCACTAAATAACTCAAGAGTTGGGAAAGTTTCTTAGAACTATAATTGAGAAGGAATTTTGTCACAAATCTAGCCCATAGAAGGGATTTCTGGGGATGTTATAACATTTCAATGGTACAAATTAATGTGCTTAAAGTTTTAGTTGAATATGGTAAATTTTCATTATTTATCTAAATTTCTTTGTTTTCACACAGCACAAGTAATTTTAGTAAAACGTAATTACATGAAAGACTAACAAGTTCCTTATTTAGAATGTACCTGGGAATTTGCAGAGCTATTTCATCGAGACTGTCTGATGGACTCATTGGCGTTCTCTCGAAGAGTCGAGACGGTGCCAAAGTTAGATGTCCATCCATATTATTCACACCACGGAAGACTTTTGCCCCCCGACGCTGCCTTTGACGCTGTGCGGCTTTCCGTTTCTTCTTGTTCTCCTCCTCGCGCTGGAGGTTGTGTAGACGGAAGAAGAACATCGACATCCTGACCAACACGACACGTTAATTCATCTCGTGCCAAATTACACCGAAACGTAATTGTAACTGTTTGATGCCAATTGAAATGAACAATTCAAACATGCCAATGCTGTCGCCCAGAGATAATTTATTATACAATGTTAATGTGGATTGTAAAGTGAAATATGCAGATTATTGCGCTTCAGAGCAAATTGTCCTGTTTATTCACGCTCAATTTTGGCGAAATTGTACCAGACGTGACATTTATCACGTGCGCCTAGTTCTCAGCATACAAAAACAGGTAGACAGTGAATAATGGAGATACATATTTTCGGCTTGAACTTTCCATGTACAAAAAATAAAATCACTCTATCCCTTGGTGCACATAAGTGGAAACACCTCCAGATAGTGTCATTCTGTTGGACGGTGTTTCCAACCACTTCCATAATTTTCATGGAGTAATGAAGTTTAACAGCTTGGAGCTGTAAAAGTTGCTAGTTCAAATTGAAATACTAGATAAGGAAAAATTGTGGTTAATTGGGAAAATTTGTGAAAGTAGTAATGAGTGAAAGTTTTGAATTTGTGGAGTTTTTAGTCTACCAAAAGTGCAATTTTGTAAATGTGAAATACTCAAACGGATATTTTGTATCAAATAGAAGTTTGTTCATAACATCACGTTATATATAATATTTTAACATATTATGTAGATGAAATGGAATAAGAAACTTTTTGCTCACCATACTGTATGAGAGTTCTCTATTTCATCTCAATGTTTGTTTACAGTTAAGTTCTGGGTTTTTACATTTGACTGACTTTAAAGAATTTATATAGAAAAAAATCAGGAGCTCTTAAACATTGAAATCAAATGGATTTTTAGACTACAGTGTTCGTGAAAGTTTTTGTATTATTTTTTATAACTCTTAAATGAAATGGAAAGCTTTACCTAAAGGTCCCTACACATTGGTAACAAATTTCTTCAAAAATTACATTTTTGACAGAATTTTGACGTTTCCCACCTACAGTAGTGTACACAATTTTCTTCAATTAAGCCATTTTTAACGAAAATTGCTTCCAATATGTAGCCTTAAACGAGTATGAGCTGTACATAATCAGGCTAACAACTAATGTCATTTTTTTTTTAATTCGAACACTGAGAGAAATCCGAAAAAGTTAAAATAACATTCCGGAAATGTTTATTTTACCCTGCAGTATTTATCCGAAACTGGTGTAAATATCATGCTTTTTAGGTGTATTAGGGGTTAAAGTTACTCTTTTTCATGTTGATTTTATCCTTAAAAAGGTGTAAAATTAACATTAAAAAATATTGATATATTTTTACACCTAAAATAAAGTTATGAGGAAAAAAAGTTAATCGCACCCCCGTTTTTTTTCTCAGTGAATATTGACTATATGAAAGTATAGGGGAGACTGGGGCAAAAACTCACAAAACGAGTTTTTTTTTACAAGCTGCACGAGTGCTTCAGAAATTTTTCAAAAATGCTGGGGCAAATAGTACCAGACATGGGGTATTACCACATTTTGATTCGATTTATTACAGGCTTCCGTAAATTTGAAAAAATACTTAGAGGACATATTTTCATTGAAAATTTCTTCAACTACACCTTTGTAAAACACTGTTTTCTCTATCTGAACGAGAAAAGCGCTTTTCAAGCGATTTTAGAAAAAAAAAAAAAACACAGAAAAAACTGCAAATTGTTTGACCAATGCAAACAACAAGCGGCGAGACTTGTGACTTTTTGCCCCAGTCTCCCCTATAGTATAAATTCCAGATATTAATTGAGTATCTTAGACATGTAAAGATGCATTAGTGAAATTCCAACATCTTGTGCTAACTACACATGACAACACAACGCAAGTAGCACGAAGTAAGTGTTCAGGATGTGAATTTTAGTAAATCTGAAAGACTTTAAAATCGCATCTATTTACAGGTAATTGAAAGTTATATGATACAATGAGGACCTCATCGATGACTAAAACCTAAAGATAATGTAAAAGTCCGTGAGAACAATGATGTTAATAATAAAATTATACAATTTCCAATGCAATTCTAAACGAATAAATTTTAGAAGAATAATTTTTTTTAGATTAAAACAAAAATTTTCCAATTTTCTGAGTTAATTAGCTTCGGCAAAATGGCATGGAACGGGCTGAAATTTTAGTATGTTCTATCTGCATTTCATATCTACCAAATAAAAAAAAGTCGCTCAACATCCCTGTCAAGTCGCTCGGACACCTCTGACTCGACCTATAAAGGATCAAAGTTGAAAAATTGACCGACCCATATCTCGACTAATTAACATTTTGACTTAAATTTTTGTCTGAAGGTTTCTCTCGATGAGCACTTTCAGAACATACTTCAAAATTTCGCCACTGGTGGCGTTGCCAAAGGCAAAAAATCAGACTTATTTTTGTTAAAAATGCCATTGGGCATTTTTATTAAATTTTAGAGTGTTATAGTCTACGCTACGAAGTTTCCAAAAAGTGGCGTGGGTTCGCTGTGGTTACAATAGAATTAGCGATATGAAAGGTCATGAAATTCAAAGGTCAAAGGTCATGAAATTCAAAATGCCATATCTCCGGTTCTATTTGACTTATTTTAACGAGTAAGAAGGCAAATGAAAGCTCTCATAAAGTACTACAATTTTCTTATTATTATTATTTATTTAAAAAAAATGGAAAAAAAAATTCTAGAACATTTGAACTTTGTAGGACCAATATGTTAGGGCACTACAGTCGAAAATTAATTTTCATAACATATGACCTCAATTATCTTGACTCCCTCTTAACCGATCTTGATGATTACTTTGGCATAATTACACTGAAAAAAAAAGATTGTGCGATTAACTTTTTTTCCTCATAACTTTAACACTTTTTAGGTGTAAAAATATATCAATATTTTTTAATGTTGATTTTACACCTTTTTAAGGGTAAAATTAACATAAAAAGGGTTACTTTAACCCCTAATACACCTAGAAAGGGTAATATTTACACCGATTTTGGATCAATACTGCATGGTCAAATTAAGATTTCCGGAATGTTATTTTAACTTTTTCCGATTTCTCTCAGTGTATAGAGGACATTTATATCGACATTTTGTAAGTTTACTGTAAAAAAAAATATTTTTCAGTGGACACAAAAACGTATTCCACAGCAACCGACAAGATCAAGTTTCGGAACAGAATCAGAGACGACATTTTGGTCTAAATTCCAACCGTATTAGCATATTTCTGTCAGTTCGTCTAAATCTTAGGTATTCCTGCTTGAACTCAGAGAGAGAGCAGGTATATAATTTGAATTATTCCTATTTGGTACCTCTCTGGAGCTTTAACGGTAAAATATATCAATGTCCAGTTTTCGGTGACACCCAATAAAAAAAACCATTATCTTCAGACGTTTTCTTTATTTCCTACAAACCTATGTTTTTTTGGTTTATTTGGAAACGTCACTATATTTTGATTCGAATTAGAAATTTGTAATCATTTCAGAAATTTGATTCTAAATTGCTCTACGATTTCTCCCAACGTCAGTTCCCAAACGAATTTGCATGAAATCCGAGATTGCTGAATTTAAGAATATCACCTACAATAAGCTCAACTAGGCTTATCACTATTTTTTCCTCTTGGGGTGATACCTTTTTACTTGTTCTTGTTAATAATATTGCGCCAGTCTCAGTCTCATCTTCACGATTATATCGAGAGCAAGTTCAACTTATATCGTTCAAAATGTCTCGGTATTCAAATTTCATCAAAATTAAATATGTATATCAAAATTTTAAATTATTCAACTAGTTATTTTGAAAACAAATATTTTCAATACAATTTCAGTTTTTTTTTTTTTGTAATTGTCCATAGTTCTTAATTTCTGATGGATGCAGATGTATTGCAGTAATTTCAAGAATTTTATGGCCATTGCAAAAAATGTTTATTTATAATTATTTTTTAGTAATTAATTTAAAAAAAAATCTGGAATGAACAGTTACTGCCATAAAATGCAATATTTACTTGTCACGCACAAGGTATGTATTCACAAGAAAAAATGTAGAGAATTGAATTGAAATACAAAGTACAGCTTAGACGTGTAGATAATGGAAACAACAACAGTGACGGTTCAACCACAAAAGCCACTATATAGTATCTCTACACTACTGCTTTGCCTCAGAAATTATCCTATCTTTTTGGGAACTTCCCAGGAGTCCTCATGCAATCTCATCCCTGTTTATTTGTGTCCAAAAAGGCAATCACAACGTGAGAGCTTCAGATAGAGTGAAAAGAAACACACGTCACCCAGTGCTTTTTCCCAATTTAGCATCACTGAAAAAATAATCCATGTAAATGGAGATATTTCGAAGTGTTCTATTTTAGTCGTAGTTAATGGCTGTTTGCTGCAAAAAATCTAACAAAATTCTTCAAGATTAATTATCTTGTTCGTCTTCATGGAAAATTCTCTGTCAAGAGAGAATCAAAGTAAATTGTCGTTCTATATTTATATAGAGCTTTCCCGAAGCATTTTCCACCCCCAACCAATCATCTCAGGAACTTTACTTGCATCTGCTGCACTACTGGAGAATCGATGTGAATTGGCAGAAATTGGAGAAGTCTCACGTGTCAATTCAAACAGAAAATAACAAAAAGCATATAATGGAAGACGAAATTGGTGTGGGAAAATTCTAAAGCTTTTAAATAACAGTGAATTTTCCCAACCATAATTCTGTGCTGCCACCAAGATGATGGTAGAAAAAGTCGAATATTTTGCGCGCCACAAAAAAGCTCTTGCGCAGTTCCGAAGTTATTTTTGTGATTGAGAAAAATCTCAGTTATAGATATGAAGAGGAAATTTAAGGGGTATTGAATGGATTAGATGTAAGATATGCAAAAAAATATAATTGCAATCCCGGAAATTAATATATGATTTTTTTTACATTTTCCCGAGATAAAATATTTGTATAAAGGTCCTTTTGGTGATATTGAAAGCTTTATCATAATGAAAATCTTTTTACTATCTTTAGGGGAGCAAAATTGAATTTCACGCGACTTTAAAATCCCTCAAACACCTCATCATAGAAGTTCTAATGAAAATATTACTGTAAATAATTAGGATTAAAAAAAAATATGTATATTTTTCTCTTAAAAAATAATCAATACGGGAACACATGAAAACACTCTCTTGCCCTCAATTGACTTTTATATTTCCTATATCTTTTATACATTTTCCCCATCAATCCTGGTGAAACTTTTAATGCAGTATATTTTTCACAGTGAGTTTATTTTCATTGAGAGGAGTTTTATCAAATTTATAGTCTTTTCACTGATGAAATTTGAACAAGTTAAATAAGGAAAACTTACTGATAAATTGATAAACTGACATCCAAAATCAGAAGTAATAATGATTTTGTAATCGAGTCATGTGTAAAAATTATTTAAGAGAATTTACCATGTCGTTAGGGTAAGATAGGGTAATTTGGAATGATGTCTAATTTGGAACTTTGACATTTCCTAACAGTTTTAGATGGCAAAAGGAAAAAACAAGGAAGATTTACTCTCGAATGTAAAGTCTTGTACTCTGGTTTTCTTTTTCTATTTAACCATCTAAAACAGTGATAAAATCACAAAATTTCAAAATGGACATCATTCCAGATTACCCCATCTTACCCTGCAGGGGAGAAATGTTGCAAATTTTATCAAATGAATGAGTAATAATAGATATGTACTACAAAATATGTTTTCAAGTTGTACAGGGTATCTAGAAATGAGATACATCTAGGGTAAAGTGCTATAAGTTGGACAATGGTACAATTTGGACAGGGCTTTTTGTCTTGATAAATTTACACTCTTAGAAAAGTTTAGACGTGATTACTAATGAAAGTTAGTTGTTCGGACGATTATTATCAAATCTATTTAAAATAGTTCTTATATTCTTAAAACATTATACTCATAATAAATTTATTAGTAGTGAGAATATAAGACAATATTTACGTGGATAAGTTGCGGCAATTATTTCATAATGCTTTCATACAATTATATTTGCTTGTGTTAATTAAATGAAATCATTATCCCAACTAATATTGGTCACTAATTCCTTTTAGTTCTCACAACCATTGTAAATAGATGGGCCTATATTTTCATATAGTTATGACTACTTTTCCAATAGTAAAGAGTGGTTTTTATTTTAGTAATGCGTTGAAGCTCTTTCGAATTTTAAGCAACTAATAAGAAATATGCATTACAATGAATGCTATATAGTAACCACAACTAATATGATATAGTTATTACAGCCAATAAGATGGGTATCAACCCCATTTATTTAGTAATTGGAACTAATATGTTATAGTACCCATTACTATTTTGATTTAGTTGTGATAACTAAATGAAAAGGATACTTTAACTAACTGTGGTCAACTATTTCATTTAGTTACCCAAACTAAATATATAGTTGGGTCTATATTTACTATGTTTTATAGTTCTAATAACTGCATATGAGCTTGTGCGAACTAATTTTTTCTAAGAGTGTAGTACTTCAATTTTATTTGTATATTTTTATTGCTTTAGTTTTATAATTTGGTTCCTTAAAAACAAATTTTGTACTGTATTTATCAAGAAAAAGCCATGTCCAACTTGTACCGGCGAATTGTCCAACTTGTAACACTAATTCCAAATTATATCACTTTACCCTATGTGTATTGTTTTGTAATTAAATAAAACCCATTCGCTCAGTAAAATTTTAAATTTTGCTGAATCTTCTGAGTATATAGTATCTTGATACAAACATTTTTTCTTGTAAGACCTGTAAGGCAGTCAAAAATGAGTGGTTCCGTAAGTGTCTTTAGACCACCACACAGTCTTGCGAAAAATATGTTCCCTCAATTTTCTTTACAAAGCACTGAAGATTTAGAAATGATTCCCAAGGCAATTTGTTGGTGAGAAAGACGACAAATCGCTTCGAGGGCAAAATAGCCATAAAAAAGTGTACTACTCAAACAGCAAAAGCTCTGCACATTCTATGACTTTAATGGACATCACCCTCAGAGGATTTTTTTTCCTGTCCATATACCAACCATTTCAAGCGATTTCACACAGATTTTTCTCCCCTCCTGAAGACACTTTTATTCACTCTATTCACAGCAGGAGTTGAGTTCATTTAACGCAAAAGCCAAACAAAAGGTCTTACAGGAGACGCGGATGAATAAGAGGAATTCCCTTTCACAATAATCAAGTGAAGTTATTATAAATTTGTCCTATTTTTTTTCTTCATATTCCATCCATACTGAACAGTTTATGATAAGAGATTTTCCTCTATAGGGGAGACTGGGGCAAAAAGTCACAAAACGGATATTTTATTTTTTTTACAAAGTACTCGAACGCCCCAGAAATTTCTAATTAGCGCAGTTTATTATAGGAAATTTACCGCTCTACAATTTTGTGAAAGTAATTTTCCTCTATTTTGTAAGGAAATACGTTTATCGAGCCGATTTCTGAAAGGTAATTTTGTGATCATTCCCAAAAATGCTGGGGCAAATAGTATCAGGCATGGGATATTATCATATTTTGATTCGCTTTGTTACGGGGTTCGGTAAATTAAAAAAAAATACCTAGATAACATATTTTCATAGAAAATTTATTCATCTACACCTTTGTAAAACACAATTTTTTCTAACTGAACGATAAAAACGATTTTCAAGCTATTTTAGAAAAAAAAACACACAAAAGACTGCAAATCGTTTGACCAATGCAAACAACAAGTGGCGACACATAGCATTGACGTTTCTTTTCGCCGTGGGACATCAGAAATTGTTTCGGTTTTTGTTACTTTTTGCTCCATACCTTTTGTTACTTTTTACCCCAAGTGGTCGTTTTTAATAAAAAAAATATTTCTTGAGAGAAGAATCTTTGTGCAATTTTAAAATAGATAGCGGCTTCGTATTCAAAGAATCCAAGTCATTTAGGAAATAATCATCAGTGCATAAATTTTGAATATTAAGTAGGTAATAATTGATATATTCTTTAAGGAAAACATTTTAAAAATAGGGCTAAAAATTTTGATATTTTTTATTTTCTAAATTCCTGGTTCGAATTCTAAGAAACTTACGACATACAACATCGAAGAAGGTTTATGGAAGCTATTTGTGGTAAAAATTTTAAGCCGCTATCTTATTTATCTGGGAAGATATTGAATTTTGAAATTGTCGATTTGTGACTTTTTGCCCCAGTCTCCCCTATTCTTCCTTAGTCACTTTTTTCCGCTTTTTCTTTTTCCCACATTCTGTCTAAGATGTGACAATATCCAAGGCATTACGAACAGATTAACACTCAAGTATAAAAAAGCAAAGTTGTGTTTTATTCTTTGTGGGAAAACAAGACTTTTCCGGAGATGAGAATGCAATAAAACCTTCAGAAATGGTTTGGATGTTAAAAAAAATGTATTAAAACATAAAAAATTAACAAGAACAACCCACTGAGAATTTTATCTTTGGTTAGTTTACTCAGCATTCTTAGAATTTTACACTCGCATTTAATAGCTGTGTGTAAAAACAAGTTCAGAGTATAAGTCTTCATTTGATATCTACAGTGGATGAAAGGCTCTTTAAATAGAATCTCATAAAGGTCAAGGACACATGTAAAAAAAATGAAAATTTTCATATATGAAATTGTTACATGATATATACATAGGATTGATTTTAAAGCATAATATATGACACCCAATGTTTTTAGAACAAACACAAGAATCTTTTGGAGAAACTCTTAAATCCCACTTCAACCCTTTTTCTGCAAAGCTTCGCATATTTTACCAAAGATATCCTATACAAATGATTCTGTGAGAACTATCTCTCTTCTTGTCAATCCCAAAGACTTATTACCCTTGTTTCAGAAAACCGGAAGTGGTTGAATTGGGGAATTAGAAACCAATGCGATTTATTCTGAAGCTGAGCGTTAAGTGAGTTTGTCTCGCAGAATTCACCTCAAAAAGTGATTTATGGGTGAAATTTTTAGACTTCTGTCCCTACTATGCGTAAATGTCCAGGTCGTTACGAAGAAAATCCATCACATCGGACTTTACACATCTATTAAATTGACTTCATTAAATGCCTCGTCTCGCACGAAGGATCACTTTTCACCGAGGGTGGGAAATGATGAGGAATTAATGATGTCATAAGTGACATGAAACATACACGCATATCGATGGAAAAAAAAGACCTTGCTTAGAACGCACATGAGATTCTAATTTTAAATACCACCCAACCTTCGGTGGCTTTATTGAATTCCCACATTATCATGATGAGGGATGGAAAAGCCATCCGATAGCCTCCATGATATACCACCATTTGGATGCCAATTACCTGCTTCCAGTTCATCGGAAAATCATGAATTATGATATGGAGCACGAAATGTTACAGGAACTATGCTAAAGAAAAGCCAGTGAAAAATTCCTTAAAAACCCACATCTTTTTTTTTCACCATTATTGTGTCCAATTTCTACCAAAAGACCCTTTGGCTATATGTATATAGAGAGGAATACACCTGAAACCCCACCCAAGATGAGCTATATAGCATTACATGTATCGATTCACAATACAGAGAACGCAGAGAACCCATCAAACACGAATATACGCGACGTGAATTAAGTAAATTAACCGTATGTCCCATCCACACGATGACTATATTCACTGACCATCATTGTCAACTTTATTTTTGGGGAAAATACTTCGGTAGCTTTATAGAAATTATACCCTTAAAAATTGGGACAATCAGTTACTGTGGAAAATATTAGGTTGTCAATTAGGAAAACAATTTGGATATGTGATTTCTGAATATATCCTTCCAACATTGTTACAATTTTATAGGTATTTGATTTTCAATAGCGACAATTTTTCACCTTAAGCTATTAATTTTGGTCAGCAACAGTTCAAAATCACATGATTTACTTGAACATAAAGGGTTAGTCATTCAGATTTTAATCAAATAATGTAACATATTTGCCTAAAAGTGCCTTTGGAAGATAGGGGGGTAGTTAGTTATTTAAAGCCCCCGCCTCAACCCTCACAAAGAAGTTTTGGATCTCATACAGCCCCACATATCGGTTCAGAGTATGTAATTTGTGTGTATATTGGCTTGGGTGGTAAGTTTTACACTTAACCTTACACTTCAGGAGGTTAACGCATATGCGTGTAATTGAAAGATAAGCAGTGCTTGTAGAGTAAATATAGAGCAGCAGCGGAGCAATAATGTTGTCCCTCCACCGTTCAAGTAGAGTCCGCCTACCATATTTATATTCGTAACAATACAAATATATAGAGTAAAGGCTCATAATTTTGTACAGTCTCTAAATTTGGACACTTTGAGGATAAAATTGGACACTATAAATAAATTGATTAAAATGATGGATTTTTATTCCAAAATTTGATGAATAATGCATTCTCTCTAAATATTTCTTCTTTTTAACAATTAATACGTTAAATTTTGAATATGATTTGAGTATAAATTGCTTTGTTGAAAATTCAGTGTGAGCAATTACTTACGAGACATAAATGAAAGAACTTTGTGTTTACTTCAGTCTTATTTAGCTGTGGTGAAGTACTAACAATTTTTCCACGACATCTTAAGTTCATGAATATCGTGTTGATTCATGTTAATAGTGATTTGTTCATTTGACATGAAGTAAGATTTATCTTTGTGAATTAAGTTTTTCGTGTGAAAAATGGACAATTTTCTAAGAGATTCACCAGTGAGTTGATAATTCTTATTTCTTATTTAACTCTTGTTTATTTTTTCTCAAAATTTCGTGAAGTTTTAGCTTTTGTGATGACTACATTGTATAAATGCCTGGAGTAACAAAGGAACATCATCTCTACGAAAGAGATGTAGTGAGAAAAGCATTAAAAAGCTGCCGGAAGGGCCAGGAATGCAAATCTGCGCACACTTGGAGTACTTAAGTCATCTCATTTTAATGAATGTTATGGAAAGTGTCCAGATTTCTTGTGGCATTCTATACGGTTCCCATACATGAACGGGAAGAGGACTTGGTACGATTGGTTCTTGAAATGGAGAACAATGGCATCCTATTGAGGCGGATTAGCTGTCCAAAATTACAACGAAGACGTCCAAATTTACAACCAACGTGTGTAATATTTGAGTCAAATTCACCTCTACATATCAATTCATTTTTAAACGTATTGTGACTAATTTTTAGTAATAACAAAGATATTAAACAATTTGCCAAGTTTTTAAATAACCATTCAGAAAAGAAAGTAACAGATAAATCAATTAGTATTGAAAATATAGCACTTCAAACTTAGAACATTGATGATTATAAGCACCTTGTCCAAAATTATGAGCCATTCCCCTATTCCAGTTTCAGCAAAGTTGTTCATTGATATTGATCAGTTTGTTAAAAAGTTGCAATGTTTCTCTCAGCACAGAGAGGTAAAATTTTGTTTTATTACTGGTTAAAAATACTGGAAAATAGAATATTTACTATAAATTTTTTCAACATAACTAACTTTTTTTTTTAAATCGGCTTTTAGTCATATAAAAGTACAACATTTAACCCTTTAAGGACGAATGGGACACCGGTGTCCCGTCTCAATAACAAAAACTAATTTTTCAGGCTATTTAGAAATCAAAATAACTTTCTATAGTCAAAAAAATTGTTTTTGCTTTTGCAATATCGGTGTCCCACTCGTCCTTAAATGGTTAACTATATTTTCTGAAATTTTCATATAAAAATCTTAAAAATTCAGCCTTGAATTCAACTGTTGGGGCCTGATTTTCGCAAACTTTTTTGAAGAAAAAACTTCGTGATGAACAAGATTTCTAAGAGTATATCCATCTGTCGTCAAAAAACTAAATATTTTCCATCAGCTTGTGAGTGAAACTCGTATTTGAAAGGTAAATTTTTTTTCCTAATCAGAAAGATCACTTTTTCGACTTCCGAGAGCAAAACATAACTTTAGAAGGTCATAGGAATTTTTTTGGGAACACCGCTGTTCCAATAATTCTTAAAGGGTTAAGCTAAATAATTTTAATAAAATTTCTAAGAAGAGGTTTCTTTTGTATAGCTTACCCTATTAATTCGTCTTCAAGGAAGAAACCAAGCGAGATGCCTCGGTACCACGCAATGAGGTTAACTCAATGTAAATCTCTCTCTTAAGTAAAGAGGACAGACAGAGTTTGTAGAATCATTCATCACTATTTAAAGAGTGAAACTTTGATTAATCGCCATGAAATCTGCTACTCGAGCACCCTACCTCACACTACAGTTGACTGAAAAGCTATTAATAGTGAATAAATTTATCTCAAATTTACATTACACTTTCAATATTTAACCTTAATTAATTAAATCATAAAACGATGACCCAAGCAATAAGGATATGAAAATATAACTGTATTATTCCTATTAGTGAGATGCATTTTTAAGATCATTCAGAAGACAGAAAAGAGTTTCAAAACGGAAAAAGATTACAAAGAGCTTTTCTTAATATTATGTCGTACTCTGAAATGATAATATTTATCCAAAATAAATTAAGGAGATGAACTCTATCCGAATGTGTCAGGGGGTGTAATCCTTTCAGAATAGGTAAACACAGAAATTAGACAAAGCTTTCGGCGCTTTAACGCAACTTCCTTCTAGGGGTTATTCCAGAGCAATTTCACAAAAATCACATTTAGTGCGATTATAAAATTTCTATTTATCTAAAATTGATTTAATATCCTCAGTCACAGTTTTGTTGACATTTCTTTGGAAGATTTGAAGACTTTTTGACCTTTCGATTTTGTTGGGATCGTCAGTCTTAAAGGGAAAGTCAGAGCAATTGCGGCAAAAAAAATTATGGAAAATTTCTTCAAATTTAAGAAAAAATACTGGCACCTGGAGTAAAGTGATTTAAGTGAAGGGGTTTCCTGAAAGTAGTATTATTAATTCATTTGATAAATTTGAAAAAAATAAGAGTGTGAGTTTTGTAAAAATAATATGAGAATCTTTGAACGAAAAGAGATGTATAAATAGATAGATGATCAGATGGTTTTAGAGTAATCTGCAATTACCATAGTAAAATTGTATCACTGTGTTTCTTTAGATTAAAAAAAACAAGGCTAGAGAGTTAAATAGTGTGAAAAATCAAAGTATTTTATGGAACCTATTATTTCCGATTTCGATCATTAAACTCAGTGAAATAGAACAGGAGACAAAGGCCACTCCACTGACGTGAACATTGAACCCTTAATAATTTCAAAAACTTCATCGTCAACGGGAAAATGTGTAGGTCTATTGAGAATATGCAAATCCAATGCGGAATCCATAGCAACTTAAGTTAACCAGAAATTGAAAAGAAGTGGAATTTGCAGAAGAGGGATTTCTCTCAATTAACTCCCTAATCGTCACCACCAGAAAAAAAAATCAAGTATTGTGAAGAGGTGTGATTTTCCCCATGAAAGCTTAAAAAGGTGCTATATTGGTTTGGTGCGAAAAAAAGGAGGAAATAAAATCCCATGTAAAAGGAAATTTCCCGAAGAGGAAGTTGGCAGGAAAAAAGGTGAGAGAGTAAGTCAACATTTGAGTGACAATTTTCTCGCTCTATGGATGGGAGAAACATGAGAAATATGCGAGGTTTTGATTTAATTTTTACTCTCGATGGGAAACATAAATCACCTTTCCGTGGAAATATACACTAATTAATCACTAAAAGGAAGAAATTTATGAAAGTAAAAGAATAGCTTCATTAAATTAACTTTCTCATTTCAAAATTATATTCCTCTTCATGATATTGTTTTTCTCACATTTTTTTTTAATGCTGGTACAATTTCGCCGTATATGTGCAGAAATAAATGTGGAAATTTTAATTACATACACTATTTGCATAAAAGTGCAAAAATGTACATGTATTTTTAATTGAAAATACAACCGGAGGATAGAGCAAATTTTTAAAATTGGCTCTAG
Organism: Phlebotomus papatasi; assembly: GCF_024763615.1. Taxonomy (NCBI): domain Eukaryota; kingdom Metazoa; phylum Arthropoda; class Insecta; order Diptera; family Psychodidae; genus Phlebotomus; species Phlebotomus papatasi. The sequence goes on from NC_077223.1 coordinate 48,388,080, forward strand.
TAGTGTTCAAAATAACAAATTTAATATTTTGAAGCGCAGAATCTGCATTCACCTTGAAAAAGCCTACATCATTTTCTCTGTTGTCTCTTAATTAAATCAGCTGAGGATAAAATGTGTTGCTGAAAAGTTATGTTTTCTCCTTTTTTTTGACAAAACATTTTTGATATGAAGAGATTTTACATTTTACACCAAGAGAAAGTATAAGTGAAAAATAGGTATGCAGAAAATGTTTTAATAATTAAAACCATTAACTACAGTAGATTGATAGGTAAATATTAACAATATCCTTTTCTCTTAATATTGTACGTAAATTTAAATGTATTATAATTCTATCAAAGAACTTCTAATTAATTTCAAGACAGCGGATTCTTTCTTCTATTTTTGTATAGTCATGTATATTTAAACATTTTAAAAATGGATGGAAATACAATTTTTTAGAAGTACAGTGGAACCTCGATAGAGTCAACTAATTATTTCCAGGCCTGTTGACTCTATTGGATTCGTTGACTCTAGAGCATTGCTAAATTCAACACGATAGTAGGATAAACCCATAAATTTTACTCCCATTGGCCCAAAAAAATGTGTATTTTTGGCCTAAAGTTGGAGATTAATACCCAATGCACAATAACTTTTGTTTAGTAAACATGTTTTTGACATTTCAATGAGAGTGAGTGAGATATAGATCTAGTCTTCTGGCTCATTCTCATGGAAAATTCTGAAAACATGTTTACAAACAAAAGTTATTGTGCGTTGGTCATAATGACCAGCGCACAATAACTTTTGTTTGTAAATATGTTTTCAAAATTTCCTATGAGAGAGAGCGAGATGACTAGATCTAGATCTCACTCACTCTCATTGAAATGTCAAAAACATGTTTACTAAACAAAAGTTATTGTGCGTTGGGCATAAGAAATGGTTTCATGGAATTCTTTTGTTAATAGTAAATATCTTAAGTATAAACTGCTACTACTACTACTACTACGTCCACCCAAGATATTAAGATAAAGAAATTGTGTCTTAAATATTCCTTTTTTTCACTTTTTAATTTAATTTGGATATTTAATTATTGAAAATTCCAATGTAATTGACGTTATTAACTAGAATTTGATAGTTCTTTTCGTTATGACACAACTATGACTCTAAACTTCACAAAATGAGCAATAAAACAAATTTTTCTTATTTTCTTCATGTTCTGTAATATAGGTGGTAAATGGTTAGAGATATTGACTTGGAGTCTTCAGATGACCCCTTAACAAGTCAACCTAAGGATTATTAATATAGGGGGAACGTCCATGACTTCGAATAATGTGATTTTTTTTGTTTTTCGTAAGAGATTTACACTAAATTATCATGGAATTATCAACAATTGATGATAAGCCAACTAATATTTAATAGAAATGTGTAAGTTTCTTAGGAAAGCGAAAAGAAAATTCACATTATTCGAAGGCATGAACGTTCGAAGGGAGAGTACTTTCCCCTAACCCTTGTTTCCTCTCCACTCGTCTCTTTTACTACCAAAATCGTATTTTTTTATTTTTACAAGAAAACACGTTATACGGGTTATTTCGGAAGATAAAGGGGAGAGATTAGGTGGAAAGGGTGGAAATGATAATCATAATTATAATCCTCATGTTAACTTAGAGGAAGGGGGGGGGGGGTAGTCCAAAGACTCTAAGTCAATATCTTTAATCATTCAGCACTTAAATCTTACTGAAAATATACAAAAGAAGGAAGTTTTATCCGTTTTTTGCTGACCGTTGCTTATTTGTTTTGATCCAATTTTTTTTAGGTACTTATCGCTTAAAAAAATATGTAACTTAAATTAAATTTACACGTTTTCTTTAGAAGGGTAATTTTATGATCGTTTATCATGTACATTTTTTAAAGAAGTAAGTTCGAATAAATTTCGAAAGCGTTTCTTTAATATGTTATACTCTTGTATGCTTCTTTTTTTTGTAATTCGGGTTCATAATTTTTCTTTTTGTTTGTGTCATAATTATTATTCACTGCAAATTAATGATGGCTCAAATTTCTCTACATTGTGACCATAGGCTTAAACAAAAATCTTTAAAAAAAATAATAATACGTATCATAAACATATAAGAGTGTTAGTTCAATAATAAAAATAAGTTGACTGTATCGGAGTCAATTTGGGTCCAAGTTGACACTATCAGAGTCCGTAGGGTAAAAATATAGTTGTTTTGGATATTAGCTCTATCCGGGGGTTAACTCTATCGAGGTCCCACTGTATTATATTTCTAATTAACAAAACGTGAGCTTACACAGCTAGAATCTAATCAAAAGAGGTCGGGTTTTACATCGGACTAAAGAAATCGGTTATCGTATGACTTTCGAAAACCTAAGTTATTTAGTTAATATTTTAATATCTTGGAATATGTTTTAATTTTTTTTTATGCATAGTCGTTACCAAAGAGAAACTTAGGCAGGACAGCAGTCTTCATTGTTTATAATTTCAAATCATATGAAACGTAAAAAGAAAGTGTGAGAATCTGTTGATAATCAAATTATGTCCAGATTAATTTTGGTTCTATAAATCAATTTACGAGGATTTGAATAGGTATTGGCATTCAAAGTTCTTATTAGAAATATAGAGTCATACATATACCTTGCAGGGATGTTTTATTGAACAAGATGAATTAAATTTTCCGAGTATACGCTTCTTGTCCTATAGCGTACAATTCCGTTTTTTTTCTTGTGGGATATCTCGATGATTAAATTTTCCAGAGAATATTTTCCTTCTCAGCTCGTTGCACACAATAACTGTTTAATACTGTGTGCAATTTTTTACACAATTCATTTTCAATCATTCAACATGTTAATTTAGCACTATAGAAGTCACAGTACCATGTAATTTTTCACAGGTTTTAATTGTGTATATTTTCACTATAAATCATTCTATATAACTTCGAAATATATTTTCGCATTAAAATAAATATTTTCTAGCACTCTTCTCATTAAAAAACATCACACACACTTGGCATTTGAGGATTATTTAATTGACTTTCTTTTCACAAATCTCACAATTTCTGGGAGAACTTTTTTTTTCTTTATAGAAGTTTCTTTTTTTTATATAAAACTCACTTTAATTTATTGAACTCAATTTTGTTGTGTTTATATTTTCTTTATGTCTCAATAAAAAATTCATAAGCTCTGGAGTTTCCTTGGTCGATAATTTACGCAATGTTTTATGGGTACCGTAATTTTTTCTTGTCGATATTTAAAAAGAAGTAGTAGTGATTAAAGCCAAAGATTTGTCCTTCAAAGTGTCACAATTATTATTGGAGACGTTTTTCTTTTTTTTTATCAAATATAAATTGTTATATCAAAAAGCTTGGTCCGATCCGTTATCCGTTGATAAATATATGGAAATTTGTTGTAAAGCTGAATCCCTGAAAGAAATATCATAAATTACACAGTGACTTTACCCCACTTATTCTCAAGCAGACCTTCTTCCAGACTGATGGAGTGGAAAGCCAGAAAGCGTTCGATAATGAAATCATCATTTATTAATAGTATCTTTGCCGTTAAATTGAAATAAATTTCTTGGGCAAATTCTTGAGCAAACAACCACGATATTTACATCATTTGTCTTTACCATTATTCAACGGTAGGAATACAAGGAAAGAGAAGTTCATTTATAACAAAATACGATTTTTCTTTGTCTTTTCATCTCATTCTTTTTGACAAATTTTCAAGAGACGAAAAAGCACTCATTTTCACTAAAAATATTCATTTTATATTGGAATAACCTCTGTCATATTATAGTAAGTTCTAGAGAGAGTGAATAATCAATTTCATCCTTTAAAGTTAGTTGAATTGGAATTAAATTATAAAGTGTAATTGTCTTTGCGAAGAATTAACTCTATTCTTTTCTTTTTTATGGAATCTGGAACTTCATTGAATCACAGTTAGGAGTTTTAAAGATCAACCATTTTATTATATTTTGTTTTTTTGTCTCACGAAAATTTAATCCTTATAAATTAATTGTTCTAGAAAGATCTAGCATGATAAAACTTAAAAATACTTAGGAGAATGTTGGCATGGTTCGCATAGAGTGAACCTTGAAACGATGCGAATTTTCTCTTTGTTTGCAAAGAGCTGACTTACCATTTTTCATCTCGTTTCATGAGCTTAATAATTGTCTATCTTGTAGCTAAGAAATGACGAACTAGCTCTTTGCAAACAAAAAGAAAATTTGCGTTGTTTGAAGGTTCACTCTGTACGAACCATACCAACATTCCCCTACAATTATACAAATATTTATATATCATTATTTATTTAGGTATATATTAAATAAACAGATCTATATTGTAGTACCGCATTCGTATGCATTTTGCATTTTGAAAACAGTGAAAAAAATCCAATAAGAGAGGAGTAGAAAAAAAATTCAATTACTCGCATTCAAATTCAATCCCTCTCTTTACTCTTTCACCTCTATGAAAATTTGAATAGAATATAATACATCTAAAATGGTGTTCCAGGATATTTCGTCCACTTTTTATGACTACAAAAATGTTGTTCTCATTGTATTGGAAAATTCGTTGAGAATACTGAATTCTATAAATATTTGCATATAAACTGTCATGATATTTTGGTACAAAAAGCACCAAAAAATCTAAAAATAGTGTTGAAAGTTAATGAACTGTAAATGCTCGTTCAGAGCTTTCGTATTTCAACCATACAAATCGAAATGATTACCCACGGGAATACAAGTGGATGGTTACGAATTTCACAAAAATATATTTTTGGGGTTGAAATTCGCTACCCCTAACGAATGGCAAAAGATAGAGTCCATTGAGAAAGTATTTCGCATGAAAGCTATAATTGGTAATAAATTGCATTCGTATAGAAACTTTTCTCACATATTGTGAAAGCTCTCTCATGGGGCACTTTCTGGACATGTCGTCTATCGTCGTCTATGCGAAAAAAAAAGTAAAAAAAAAGAAAAACAATGACGAATATTATTTTTCCTCCACAAAAGTAGAAGATTCAGTATCAGTTTGGCAATGAAGAATTCTTCAAATAGGGTCGACTGAAGGAAATAAAAAAAAACAAGAGGAATTTTTCCCAATTTTCTTCAGCACAATAAATGCGAAGAAATGAAATTACAGAAGAAATAAAATACAAAATAATAACAATTTATTGCCTCTCTTCTGCATTTGTCACGTTTCCACGATAAATTCTGGACTCCTAACACCTCAAATGTACACATCAGGGTGCTCTCTCAGCTTGGCACTATATCTTGCCAAATTTACCCATAAATGCCACAATTAATTATCTGTTTATTACTTTGCACCTTGCTCTTATAAACATATATAATTTTACATCAATTCTCTAATAGTTAAAACAATAAAATGCAACTATATCACATTGAATCAAATACAAGTTTGATATGGGAGATAGCCACAGTAGTGAAATAAAGTATTGAAAATAGCAATCGAGTATATAAGAAAAGGGTCAGGATCCTTGGAAAGATTTGGCGTTCCTAAAAAGTAACAACGTTAGAATATAATTGATATTGATAGATTTTTATTAAGGATATTTATTTTACTGTTAACAGTGTTTTTTTTTCTTTGAAATGGGATCTTGATCACAATAAGCCGATAGGCTTCACACCTATAACAAAGTGTCAGAGGGGGATCAAAAAAAAATAAGAAAAGGGGTAGCAAATTGTCCCATTCTTTGTGAAATGTTAAAACTCGTGACTTCGACTCTATATCTCAAAAGTATTTGCGCACCATTCATCTTTTACTGGTTCACAACCGATTTTTAGCCAATTAACAAATCACTCAATAGATACCCCAAAATACACGGTAAAAACTCTTGGACACTGACCAAGATATTGGAATAAGTTTTCCTTGGAACAAATTTTTTTGGAATCAATTTGAACCTAGAGAAGATATTTTTTTGTTCCAAAAAGTTTCCTTTACAGTTTTGTTACGAAATATAGTTACAATTTAGTTAGAGTTTTCTTTTGGGACCGTTTTGATACAGTGGAATGTCTACAAATTTGAATTGATTTCGTTTAATACAAATTTTTTCCTGAAAGTTGGAATAGAATTTGTTGCACTTGGCTGTTTTGTTCCCACTGTTAGGAACAAATTGGTACATTTTCTTTATAACAATATTATTCCTCCATCTGTAACATATTTGTTCCAAAAATTTTCGGTGTCCGTGGACGAGCTAATTTTTGGAACGAAATTGTTACTCATATGGGGAATCTTTTTGTTCCCATTGTCGGGAATGAATTCGTGTAAGTGATTTCATCTTACAGTTAAGGCCTATACTTCAGTCGAGATGGATTTCGGTGGCGAAATTTTATAAGGAATATTAAATAAAAATCAAATTGAGAGTATTTCATACAGACACGTGCATGACGAAATCATATGCGAGTTCTGGCAGCAGGAGGGGAAAAAAATCTCGAATTAAAAAAATGAAACCAAGTAGCACGAAAATTGCCATAGATTTGGCGTCCTCCTCGCTTCGGTGACGGCTGACTGAAGGAGTGATACGATTTTATACTAGACGAGCTATTTTTTGGAACAAATTCGTTACTAATATTGAGTATCTTTTTGTTTCTCCTAGAAGGTACAAATTTATTCCAAAAATATTCGGTGTCGTGGACAAGCTACTTTTTGTAACAAATTCGTTACTAATATTGATTATCTTTCTGAGTCTCGTAAAATGAACAAAACTGTGCCAAAAATTATGGTGTCCGTGGACGAGCTAATTTTTGGAACAAATATGTGCCGAAATTTTTTACCGTGTAGTTTAGGATTATAATTGATTTTCGAATAAAAATTAATTTTCGGTTCACAACCGGTTCAGCACTGCTTTATTTAATTGATTGAAATCAGTTTAGTCTTATAAGAAATTTCAAGACCTTTCCTACGAGACCAAATATGAACACATTCGGTCGCGATATACCCTCCCAACAGACTTTTTAACTTTCGAAAAAAGCCGTTATTAGGAATGATTCAACGGAATTGTTCCATATAGACGAAATATAGCCTAGGTAATTTTGAAACATATCCAAAAATGAAACATAAATCGCACAATATGTGTTCGATGAATAAAAAAACATGGTTTTCGAAGAAAAGAAGAGGATGTGGAGGATATTGTGAATGTCGACTTATGGAGGGGTTCTTTGAAAATCTCATGTCGCTATTTCTAACCGTTTGGCCTGTAATAGTAGTGACTTACGGATGGATATACGAAAAAACAGCGTAATATAATTTCTTAGAATTCGTCTGGAATACATACACAGATATGTTGAGAATAGTGGAAATTTTGTTGGAGGGTGAAATTTTGGTACTCTCTGTTGAGTTCGAGCAGTAAAATTTTCCGAATTTTCCAAATTCCCCAAAATAGACTGAATTAACATTTAAACCAACGAGAATATGTAATTTTAATAAATTGTCAAATGACAATAAAAGTTTCTTTTACTGGCAAAGATGCGCAGAAACTTGTGATAAGGATGGCAAATGTACTACATACCATAATCGTCTAGTAACAACACTTACAAGATTTTTATTGTCACCTCTTCACGCCAAAATGAATATTGTGAATATACACCAGCAGTGCTCCATTCACACCGTCTCTGCTAAACGACATAATATGAGCAATTTAACTGGAGGTGTTATACTATAGTTTAAAAATAACCGAAACTGTGTTAATGTTTTAATAAAAAGAGCACTTTATTAATGCTTCAGAAGATCGTCATGAAAATTATCTTATGCCAATACAAAACAGTAATTATTTAAATAAATCGCTCTATCGATAGTAGATAAAGTCCCTATTCATACTCGTATTAATCAGTAAAGAAAACTGAGCATGAAAAAATAATTTATGCACCATTAGTCTTAAAATGTACCTTTTTACATTGTGGTGCTCACTTATTTAAACGTTATCTAAGTAAATTTTCAATCTGTATGGAAAATGTCAGAAATCCACGTACATACAAACATTAACCATTGTCATCACCTAACAATGATGACATTAATGTTGGATGTGAAGCAGCGCGAAAATTAACAGCTTCTGGGACATCCTACCCTCATTCAACAAATACAACAGCAAAATTACAGCTTCCCGCGAATAAATGAAGTTTGTCAAAATTAAATCAAATGACAATGAAATTTTCTCCGAAGTCCATCGCAGTCCAAAAGTGTGATTTTTTTACAAGGTGGAAAAATTAATTTGAATAAATTTCAGAGCAGATTATAAGAAATTTTATAATAAACTTAGAAAAATCGAGCTCTTATAATATCCTATTATTTTAAACATCTCCATCATGAAAATTACTGAAACAGTAAACTGCTCAAATATTGGCTGAGATTTTTAATAATTTTACTATTTCATACTTCATAGCCTTCAATAGGCCGTATTCTGATGTGTCTTCTACCTTTTAAGGACGAGAAGGTCAAAAATTAGGGGTAAAAAAAGATTATCTTATCTGATTTTTTAGAGAAAAACACAACTTTAGATGGCCGTAGGCAAAATTTCATTTTTAGGTCACCGGTGACCCACTTGTTCTTAAAGGGTTAAACGACTAATCTTTTTTTTTTGTTTTCTAGTGGGTATGACAAATCTTATTCGATTAGGGTAAAGTGATATAAGTTGGACATAGTGTTACAAGTTGGACAATTCGCCGGTATAAGTTGGACATGGCTTTTTTCTTGATAAATACAGTACAAAATTTGTTTTTAAGCACAAGGAGCCAAATTAAAAACCAAATACTAAAGCATTAAAAATACACAGATAAAACTGAAGTACTAAATTTATCAAGAAAAAAAGCCCTGTTCAACTTGTACCAATTGTCCAATTTGTACTACTCTACCCTACTTTACGACAAAAATTAACATTCTGTCAATTCTCACACACAGAAGTAGTTTCAAGCATTTTTTTAATAAAATAAATCATCAAAAATGAGAATTGGATAGTTAAAGACCTTCTCAAACTCAAACTATTGTTTAGTAGCAAATTTCTTTCAAATTATCCCCAAAACCGACATACAAAATTCTCTGAGGAAAATCCGAGGAATAGGCACATTAATAATATAGATTTCCACCAGAGACTAAAATTCATGCAAGTAACTCTTATGACAACAGAAGACATTGCGGTAAAACTAAGATAAAACAAAACTTGAAGTGAATAGGCTCTTCATTGATCAGATACCGTTGGCCCACCATCTCGCCTCCTCGAGAGATATAATATTTTTAGATTAGAAAATGAAAATGGTGTGAAAATATGAAGAGTTCTTAAATTCGGTAACTTCGGTATCTACTCCTATAGGGTAAGGGCTCATAATTTTGGACAGTTTCTTATTTTGGACACTTTGAGGATAAAATTTGACACTAAAAATAAATTGATTAAAATTATGGTTTTTTATTCCAATATTTGATGAATAATATATTTTCTCTAAATATTTGTTCCTTTTGGAAGATTTTAACACTAAATACGTTAAATCTTGAATAAGATTTGAGTTGAAATTGCTTTGTTGAAAATTCAGTGGGAGCAATTGCTTACGAGAAATATGACAGAACTTTGTGTTTAATTCAGTCTCATTTAGCTGTGGTGAAGTACTAACAATGTTTCTTCATTTTTTTTGAGTGATATTATTGAATATTCATTGAACATTGTGTTGATTCACGTTAATGGTGATTTGTACATTTGACCTGAAGTGAGATTTGCCTTGTGAATTAGATTTTTCGTGTGAAAAATGGAAAATTTTCTAAGATAAATTTTTCACCAGTGAGGTGATTACTCATTATTTTGGACAGATGTTTTTCTTTCGAAATTTCGTGAAGTTTTAGCTTTTGTGATGACTAGGATGGACAAATGCCTGGAGAAACTAAGGAGCATCATGTCTACGAACGAGATGTAGTGAGAAAAGCCTTGAAAGGCTCCCGGAAAGGTCAAGGAATGCGCTAATCCGCACGTACTTGGAGTACCGAAGTCAACTCACTTTAATGAACGATATGGAAAGTTTCCGGGCTTCTTGTGACATTCTACGTTTCCCTTACATAAACAGGAAAATAACTTGGTAAGATTGGTTCATGAAACGAAGAACAATGGGCATCCTGTTTAGGCGGATTAGCTGTCCAAATTTACAGCCAAGTTGTCCAAATTAATAACCAAGTTGTCCAAAATTCGGGTTAAATTCTCCTCTACATATCAATTCATTTTTAAACGTATTAAAACTAATTTTATTAAAAGCAAAGACAATAAACCCTTGCCAAATTCCTAAACAGCCCTTCTGAAAAGAGAGCAACAAAAAGTCAATTAGTATTGAAAATATCGCACTTCAAACTTGGAACATCGATGCTGATAAGCAGACTGTACAAAATTGTGAGCCTTTACCCTATCACCGGTATCTACGCTTAATCTACGATTGGTATCTATACAAAATTTCGAATGGAAAAATACATGTGTTATAAAGGGTGCATACTAGTTGAGTAATAGGATGAGTAAGATCTTACTGTTAAGTATTAATTGTTTTTTGAACCATGTTACAGGTAATTCGAGCAATTATCGAGGAAGGATGAAACACTTACGACCTTTTTTTTCTTGCAGTTCAGGATGTATTAATCTTCATTATTAATCTTATAAATATGACACTACGGTGAAAAATGTTACAATAATGGTTCCGATCGTTCCGATAATTTGTAAAAAGTTGTCATTCACTAAAACAAACAGATACAACTTTATCTAGCGATAGTATCAATACTATCTATTAAAAATCATCATTCCACTCATAGTGTCGCTATTCCTAACCGTTTAGCCTCAGTTTAATATAACGGTTCGTCTGTAGGCATTAAACATTGTGGTTATCGCAAAATGTCACTTTCTTAAAATTGAATAAGATCTACATTTCATTAACATTATACACGAAGAAATTATGCTTGTTTAATTACTTATCTTTATTTAAATCATTTTGTGATGTACGACTTTATAAATTCCATGAGAAAAGTTATGCAAACTTATGGAAAACTTTTTCTTCCATATTTAATTAAAACTGTAGAAACTTTCAATATTTTAATGTAGAATTATTAAAGATAATGATGTGATTTGAGTGACAACAAGTCAAAATGCTTGAAATATTCTATAATGAATTTATCTATGCTTTTAATTTGTAATTTTTCAAACTTTTTGATACTCCAATAATTAAAATCTTATTATAAAAATAAAAATACAATTTATATTTTACCACTCATTCAACCAAACCATTTTTCTAGTATTTAATATTAAATTCGCCTTGGTGATTTTATTATGACATCAAATCTGCTCTATTGATTTTATTTTTAAAAAAAAAGTGAAAATTCAATAACTGAAAAGAACTCCTGTATTTAATGCAATCTCTCACGTGGAAATTTTAACTCCTACACGAACTCTCATACTCCAGTGTTCATTAACTGGCTTCTCGGAGAAGTCCTCATTAAAAAGCACACGAGTATTTCCTTCATATTGATGAAGATATTTTCCGAGGTATTCTTTTCAGTTATTGAAGGTTAAGACACTTGTAACTTTTCCACGTGACACGTTCAATTCAATTTTCACTCTGGTATGTCGTCAAAAATCTCAGATGAGAAGTATTTCTGGAGTCTTCTATATAGAAAAAAGTACAAGTCCAAGAGAAAGTCCTCAGGCTACAGAGAGTCGTGCAAATGAAGTCACAAAAGGGGGTGTGATGGAGCCTCGCAGTCTTTCGTGGTAGAATAAACTGGAAGGAGTGGTTGTGGGAAAAAAGCACCGCGGGAAATTCTGTGGGCGTTGGCAAATAGAATAAAACAACAATGCCTAGAAAAGAGTGATACACACTACACTACACACTACACTTCAGTGGTAGAAGGTAATGCATTCGGAAAGCCACTAAGAATAAACTTATTACATTGACTTGAATAAATACTCATCAAATGCTCAATGGTTGTGTGGTTCCATTTCAATTGAATGGAACACATGCTATTGATTTACTTTTCAATTTCCATTGTCATCCAACGTCAATCAACTACATTTGTTTTCAACCATAAGCCACCAAATGTGAGGGACTTGCTTAAGAGATGGAAAGACGTGATAACGAAATGGTATAATCACTCAATAAAGAGATAATCGAACCATATATCTGCTTAATGAGCTCTTTTGCCCAAGATCACAAATCCAAACTTTTTTCTGGCTCGGTTGCCGTCTACTTGAGTAATATATTAGAGCTCAAGTGTCAACAGCTTAATCCCCAGAAATTGTCGTGATATTCCTTTAGGAGATTGACCGTTTCTTTTTGCTACTCTTATTGGAATTATTACGTAAAACTGAATAAATCCACAGCTTTATTGTTTCAAAATCTTAACCCAGCAGTAAGATGAATTTATTAAAATAAATCCACTACAAATTAATTATAATTAATATGTTAAACACGATACGTGGAAATTAAAAGGATAAGTCAGTTCTAACTTTAATATATTTAAAAATAAAATAATGTGGGAAAAAGTACAACACGAATTTTCTCTCAGCTTGGTTCGTAGGAGTGTACCGATAAAATTGATAGACACAGATTAATAATAAATTTGCACAAATTGTATATATGGTTTTTCAACTTAGTTTTAAACAAAAACTTTCAATTTATTATTTATATTTAACCATTTCGGACTTCTTTAAAAATTAATACTGTTAGTTAAATAAATTAAATTAAGGAATGAATCAATCAGGATTATAAGCGTTTAACCCTTTAATGACGAGACACTTTTTACGGACTGAGAATCAACAATAAAAATTAAACTGAGAAACATAATCAATGGTAAGTTTTACAACTAACCTTGGAAAGTCCAATAGAGTCTGATTCGGTGTATTTTGTGCTTCTATGAACGATAGGGACAAAAATAGCCCAAAAATTTAAGTAATTTTTCTGACAATACCAATGAATAATATTTTTCGCTTTAATGAGAAATATTACGTATGAGTATTGTAGTTTTCATTGCCAAAAGTGTTTTGCTTAAAAATATTAAAAGTATAAAAAATAAATAAAATCAATTATAAATTTGAGAACTTAAAAATTCGCCACTTTTGAGCTTAAATATTTACTACATATCAAACAGCTAAAGACTTGCAAACAATATTGTACATTACTTCAACCTTCTACTTTACAAATATGTACAAACATAAGAAAAAAATAACTTTGGGTAGTCAGGAAAAATTATTTTCTTTATGGGACACCGGTGTTCCAATCGTCCTTAAAGGGTTAAATACAAAATGTCTCCTTCGACTGAGTTGGTGGCGGTAGTGATAGCCCTTAATGTTCTTATACCATTAAGGGTATATTATATGAGTATTTTTTAGTGGTACTTAAAAACCTCAATTTAAAAAAAAAGCTAAGACAGTGGCTGATGCAAAAATACTACACGCTTTTACATTTTAATCAATTTGAAAGTTCTGAAGTCCTTGTAGCAAATAAAAGATAAAAGAAAATTAAATAAATCAATCAAAATGTCACTAAATCTGTTCTTCTGACGTGTTTTAGAATAATTTATTAAGTAAATTAAAATTTGCATTGTTTATAGAGGCTGTGTTTATATTTGTGTCCCAAATATTTTGTGAAACATAGGCAATGCACTGTGACATAATTTAAATTTTCCTGGAAATGTGACTTGTTTTCCAGTATCCTGATTAGTCTGGATATGCAGACTATATACATGAGTTATGCAACATTTTCCTAAAATTCACTGTGTTCTGGGAAAATTAAGTCAAATTTGCACCTATCACAAATGTTTACAATAACCCCAGATTCCCCTATATCGTTACTTAATTTAGGTAATTTTTGTGATCTCTATAAATTCTGATTTAGATAGCAAGACCTCTAATAACCTTTTACTCATTTAATATTTTCAACTCTAGAATAGATATTTTTTGAAATAATAGAATTACAAGATCCTGCCGAACTATAATGTTATTCAGAAGAGTGCAGAATAAATTAACATATTTAACTCAAATTTTCCTGTAATAATAAGTTAATCTGTTAAGAACTGCATGATTTATCATAATATTATTACTTTCTCTCTGATAAATTTAGATGAATCCGATATACTTTATAGCAGTGGAATCCTTGAATGTCCTTGAATAATCTTTGGAAGATAAGCGAATGATAGTCTGTTTAATTTACAGGACCAATGTAAAAAATCAATCCAACACCCTCGAAAAAACCAATAGTGACACTTAACCTTGTGAAAATACTGTGAAATGGGGAACACGCTTGTGATTGCGAACCCCATTCAGAAAGATGTGTGAAACACTAAAAGGAAACCATTGACAAATCCGGATTAAGTTATGATACCTGAGATTCTTCTTTGAGAAACTAGAAGTTCTTGGAATACAAAACACGACTAAATTTCATAGTATAAGTTAAATGAGCATTCTGAGACCGAAGTTGCCTAAAATACAATTTTAAACACTAGACTAGATGCTTATTTGAGTTATTCACGAGTGATGGTAGGTTCCACATCGAATTATCGTCGCGAATCGGTCAAGCTTCTGCAGTAATGAGGGAGCTTGATGAAAGCGTGGTGAGGAAAGCCGAGCTTAGCCGTTCTTTTAAATTATCGATTTTCAAAGCTGTGTTCATATACATATATACTCACCTATGGTCATGAGATTTGAGTAATAACCGAAACCGAAAGTATAAGATCGTGAGTACAAGCTGCCGATATGAGGTGCCTCTGGGCGGTTAAGGGAATCACTCGTCGAGATCGAGTAAGGAATGTAGGCGTTCGTGAGGAACTAAGAGTCGAGGAATTGCTTCTCCGCTATGCAAGCCTTTGTGAGGAGGCGTCGACCTCGAGGCAGACCTAGGACAAGGTGGCTAAATAAAATTCAGAATCTTGTCTTAGAACGCCTTGGGATCGAACCCGAATATCTTCCTGAAGTGGCGGAGGATCGACAAGCGTGGGCTGCCAATTTGGATGTCATAGACCCGCGACCCCAATAGGGAAAAGCGGTTGAAAATGATGATGATGATGATGCTTATTTGAGCTTACTACCGTTCAGTTTGTCTATTTCAAATAATTGGAAAATAAAAGACTAACAGAAAAGCACATAAAAATCGACAATGACAGGCCAATTTTAACAGTTTTTACCTTAGGATCGAGCAAGTGTGACTGGAGCACCTTTGAATTGGGGCAGCTTATGGTTTTCATATATTTTCATTTACATTCCCAATCAATCCTCGTTAAAAAGCTCCCAATTTTCCTTTAAGTATTCAATTTTTGTTTCTATTTATTTCCATCCATCCATCTAATACTATTTATAGTAGAGGCTAATTTTAAATGAAAGTATTATCTAAAGTCATTGAAATATATTTGCGAAATGTTCGCTGATACGTTTTCTACTTATCATAAAAGAGTATTCCAAAAGGGGTTTAGGGCTTTCTTGTCGCGGCTGAATGTTGATTGGGAATGTAAATGAAAATTATGTTGATGATCCCCCCATCGATTTAAAGAAGAATCTCAACATTTATATATATTTCACACAAGTTTTAAAAGATATTTTCTCAGTTATCTTTAAGGAATTTGTTCTAAGATAGGTATTTTATATTTTTGGAAAATGACAAAAACCAACAAATGAGGCATTTAGAATGATCAGAGCGTGAAGTCTTAGCTGACCAAAATTGTACTCCTAAGTGGTGCCTATCGTCTGGTGTTAAATGGATTTTTAATATTTTGTTTATTTTATACAATTTTTTACAACCTCACTCTAAGACCATTTTTTTGGTAATTTTTAGAGAAACTCCAATTTTACACCCTAAAGGAGTGGTTTTACAAAGTTTTTGTAATTATCAAAATTGAAGCACAACTAATGACCTTTCCAACGGACTCACATTTTTTAACTTTCATTCACCAGAACCTAAGATATAACGAATAATGTAAGGAAAAGCAGAAAAAATATAAAAGTATTAATTAAAAAAAATTGAGACGAGATTGAGCAAAACCAAAACCATATTCTTAATTAGGGGACTCGACTCTATCAAATGTACCATGTGAGACCACTAAGACAAAAACCGTGTTGCATAGTGTAATTGGATAATTTAGACATGGTTGAAAGAACACCTATTTGGCAGGCAACACATATTGGCAATTTCGTCAAAATATTGAATTTTAATTAAAGTACCTATCTAATAAAACGCAAGTAATATGACATTTTTCATTAATCTTTCCTTTTCTATAAGGATAGATGTTCAAATTTTATGTCCCAATGTCAATAAGTCACGATACGATTTCTAAAACTATCGATAGGTTTTCCTTCGATCCTATTTTGAAGAAATTTGAAATTTCATAAGCCTTTCCATTTATATGTTAGGCTATGATCAATTTTGAAAATTAGAAATAGTGATTTGATTAGTTTAAGGGGTTTAAGGTCTATTTTTAGACGTTGTTTGTTATACGTCAGTGACCTTGGTCTGAATCAATCTTCTTTTTGTTCACAAAGAGAAACAACTAATTAGACAAAAATATTTCTTTTTGGCAAGAGCGCTGGGTATTGCACTCGTACTTCGAAATACTGTGAGTATCAAAACATAGTTCTACAAAATTTGAGCCCGATCTCAAGGTTACGGGTATCAACTCGAATTACAGAAAGTAACAGAAGATTAAAAAAAATTTCAGATAAAAATCGACTGGTTCCTTTCCCTATCCTATCTTAAACATAACTTTACAATACAAACAGCAATTTCTAGTGAATTTCTCATGAAAGTAGCCTTTATTCCCTTTCACGGTCAATTGAGAAGGGAATTTGTCCGTAAAGTATTGCAAGAATGGTAGCAAATTAAATTTGATGTTCTTCCACCCACTCTTTGGTTTCCCATTACAAAATCCAGTGGGGAAAATGTATTTTCTTTTTCCTTTCCCAAATACATTCCTGGAATACTGTGACAATATCCTTCTTATGACATACTCTTTGTGACTTTTGTCTCCAAAATGATCAAATATTTCTAAAACCAGTGACAAACCCAAACAATCTTTTGATAGTTGTGATTCTTTTCAAGTAAACTCAAACCATTGAGATTTGTTGCAACTCAGAATAATTATTGTACAATTCGGATCGCTTGCGAATTCGAACATGTCCAGTCGTTTACATCACTCTCACAGATATATTTTAACAGAATAAAAATTCCAGTAAATTTTAAATTTCATTGCATGGGCTGAGCCTGAGTGATCGGATAGTACGACCTATCGTACTCCAGAAAAAGTCACGGTTTCAGATATAATTTTCTTTTTTCTTAAAAAGTCGAAATGGTCCGAGTCCGGGACCTCATGATGAACCAATAAGGAATCTATGTAAAATCCTTGGTCTTGGAACCCTAAGATTTTTTCGAAAATCGGAAATTCGAAACACTTTAATTACAATGAGTTATCCTTTGTTGTCAATGATGTAAAGAACTAAAAGTAAAGTAACCTATGAACCCGCTTTGTAATTAAGCGTGATATCTCATTGAATTCTTTATGTTCTTCTCTGCACATATCCAGAAGAATGGAGACAATAGAATACTGTGAATAATCTCTACCACGCAGAATTGAACATTTTGAATGTTCTTTGCAGACTGAATTAATCAGTGCACTTGAATCACAAAGAAAGAGAATTTTGCAGTTAAACACTTTATTTAGCATCTCATGCGAATGCATAATGATTTCATGACCAAAAATTGTGCCACAATGTGGGATTAAAGTTTTATCTGGGCATCCAAATTTCATGTCTTTTCCTTTTTACTGTTTATATAAAAAAAAAAAACAAAATTAAATAGATTACTCAATTGAGAAAATTAAATTCCCCACCCAACCATGCAGATAAAAATGTATTAAGTTATATATTTAATGTATCTCCCTATTCCACTCTTAAACGAAATGCGAATATGTCTCATGGAAAAGCGTCTGGCGTGAGGAAAATCCTCTGGGTTCATGTCAACACACACAAAAAGTTCATTTCACAGTGTGTGGCGCGGGTCCCAACAAAAGGAACGGGGAGGTGTGAAAGGGAAAAGTGTGTTTGATGACACTCAATTTGAATTTACAGTGCTTCAAGATAAGATTTATTGATTTTTCTCATAGAGTATGCAAACACTGAAGCTTTTTATTTACTTTATCACATGAACAAATACACCCTATAAGTATATTAATGATGTAAGAAAATTGTAGAACATTTTCTGCGAGATATCTGTACGATTCAACTAAAATAAAATTCACTTATTGGCAGTATTTATATTTAAATTTTATTTTTTCAATAAAATTCCTCCAAAGTCTCGCATATACTTAGAAACTTACTTGGTATAAAGCATGAATGAGTTTTGCAGGATTCACTTTTGTTACTTATAAGGATTTTACTGTATAACGAAAATCATAAAAAGATTTTTTCACGATATTAATGATTTTTTTAACCTGTTTCCTATAAAGTGTGTAAGAAAAGACAAAAACCTTGGGAAAAAGTCATAAAAATTAATTAAATAAAAACTCTCTGCAAAGCATGATATCAGTTGCATTCTAGACACCAAATTTTTAGGAATATGTTTCCTATTTCACGGAGATTTTTTTCGTATTAGTTGTACATAAAATACGAAATGCTCGAACCTTTGATTTAGATGCTATACCTTAAAAGTATTTTCGCATTATTTACCCTTTACCTATTCACAACTAGTGATTCCAACAACGGTTAACCGGTTTCGAAAAACCGGTTAACCGTTTTTCAAAAGTAACAAGATGTTTACCGCTCCCTGTCTTCATAGAGATTTTTATTGTATCTTGCTATATTTTAATTTACCACGTATTTTATTAGACCCAAATTCACCGAGATGGTTACATAAGATTCTTGTAAAATTTTTGTCAAAATCCGGTATTTATTAGTTTCTCAACCAATGGAGTGAAAGACAACAAAGGTTTGCTTTTATAGTATTTCTTTTTTTTTTTTGAAATGCCTATAGAACTTTTTCTATCAAATTATTTGTGAATTTTGTGTAAATTATTATCATGATTTTCATGATATTAATAACAAATTTTATGCATCGGTGTGTTTTCTGTAGAGAATGATCTAAAAAATTGACTTTAGAAACCATTCCCGATCGAAAAATCTGGATGTTTTTTTTTAAAAAAAAAGAATAATTTTGACAATACTTTTACAAAATATTACAAAAAAACTATAGTGAATATAGGTAGCGATAAATCTTGGTACTATCGTTCCAATATTCTTTTTTTATATTTTTGCAAATATTATTTTTCTTTCACGATTCAAATTTTCTAAACTTAAGTTTAATAAGATTTAACTAGTCATAGCCTTTTAAAAATTAAGAGGAAAACTCTTTCTGTTTGTTCGTTAAAACGTTTTTTTTCATTTTCCAAGATCTAAAATAAAATTTTTAAGTATTTCCTCATTAAAGATTCTCAAACATGACAACGTTTATAATCAATTTATTTTAAGAAAAATAAATTGTATGAAAAAATAGTTATTTTTACGGTAATCTACATTATATTAGCTTTTCCACGGTACAATATTATTGGAAAAACACCCAGTAATTCCCCTGCACTCTGAAATTTTCTGAAGTATTATAAATACAAAATAAAGAAATAAAATAAATAGTTCTAAACTAATTGAGAAAAAGAATATATTTATGTGTTAAATATTAAGTCAAAGTTAAAGTTCTAAAAAATTTCTCAAAATTCCATAATTTAATCCTAAATTTGAAATCGGTTTAAAACCGGTTAACCGATTTCAGAGCCATCCAAAACCGGTTAACCGTCTATCCTAAAAACCCGGTTATTTGGAATCACTATTCACAACCAATTTGGACCGATTCATAAATCATTCAAAAGATCGCTCAAAATGGCTGAGGAGTTATAAAATTGATTTTCGGATAAAAATTAGTTATCGATTCATGACCTATTCAGAACCGATTGAAACCGGTTCAGTCTTATCAGGAACTCCAAGACCTTTGCAACGAGCACATACATAAATCCCATTCGGTTGAAAAATACGCTATCTAGAGCCTTTTTAACCTTTGACCTTGAAAACTCGTTATTTGGTATGATTGAAGATTAAACGGTATTTTCGTATATGGTAATATGGTTTTGGAGTAGAGTGATTTTGGAGTTATGGAAGTGAGGGGTATGTTAATGGTAAACGGGGATGTTAATAGACTTTTGTGGTGTACCCCAAAGGTCTCAAGTGTCTATCTCCAACCGGTTGGTCTCCAGGCGTGACAACGGCCGGATCGACAGATAAACAGCGTGACAACGGCCGGATCGACAGATAAACAGCGTGACATCATTTCTCAGAAATCGTCTGAAACGTGAAGATATGTTGAGAAAAATTGTCTTTAGGGGGTTGAAGGTTGAAATTGTGGGAGTGAAAAAATCGAAGGTACTATTATTGCTCTTTCTGTAGAGTTTGGGCAGTAAAAATTAAAGTTTAGAAAAATGGAATAATAAAATTTTAAAGAGCAGTACAGGTGAAAATATAAAATTATAGTTTTGAGAATAATAAAGTTTGACAAGTTTTCTAAGAAGAAAAGTGAATTTTAAACTTATGATTTCCTCTTTGGTTATGACTCTCAGCACTAAAATGATGCATAAGAAATGGAAATTGTAGATGGATTTTGCGAGTGTCTCTCCAGAGAATTCTCAAACTCATCACAGACTTTCACTCTGAAATATATGTATATATTTTCTTTCTCTCGAAAGTGGTAATATGGAGTTTCACAAAGTGAATTTCCTAGAATATTTTTTGTGAAAATTACGAAGAGAGAAAATTTATAGTATTTCATGTGAAAATAAGAATGTAGAGTTAGATTTTCTTAACTTATTACCAGAATACTATAATCAAAAATGTTTCAATTTAATTTAGGAAATATAATTTAAAAGCAAATAAGAAAAGTAAATTACATATCAAAATGCTAAGATAGATAATATATTTTCTAAAGAAAAGAAAGAATTTGGCTAGAATATGTTTTCACTTATTTTATGACGTTATTATCGCAAAATCTCACAAATTGTTTCCCTAATTTGTAGGTGTGTGTGTGATAATAATTCGAGATATCTTGTGAAGTTCTTTCATGAACTTTCCTCATAAACCTTTGTTTTGTAGGAAGGAAGAGTTGGGAAGAACAGCAAAAAATTGAAGAAGTTTCTGAATTAAGTATAATTCAATGTGAGAAGATGTTAATACATTAACAGGCTTCATTATCAAGAACTTTCTCAAATGTTCTTTAAATTATTCATCAATCGAAAGCTTATAAAATTATACGCGTGTTCTGTACCATTCATTTGATTCACTCCGATTTTAAAAACCTGTTTAATACATCTTTGAAAAGAAAAAAAATTACACTTTAAGAATATTTTGTGTATTGTAAATAAAATATTATTTTTTTTATAAAAGGAACTATTGTGGAGAACACCGCATAATGATTTTTATTTACTATACAATGAAATACTACCATGAAGAGAATAAAACTTTGCAATAATTCTGCATTTTTGAAAAGAGATTAAAAAGTCAGCGAGTTTTAATTCCCTGAATTTCTCCTGGGTATTCTGACTAAAATGATGATCCTCCAGTATTGGCAAGTTTCACAAATTGCTTTCTTTTGGATTATAACTTTGAGAGTTTTGCAGGAGATATCTATATACTTTCATACCCTATACATTACGTCATAGACACTCCTCAATACACAGATCGTGGAAAATTGATAATAAGAAGGCGATTAATAGTCGTAGAAGCAATAAATTTCCCACAAATCCACATCAGCTTAAATGTTTAAAAGAGGATAACTCTCTATATATTTCGTTCATTGAAATAATGAAAGCACTATTGAAGAGAAATAATAAACTGTTACTTTATACGGAATATACTGATACAATTGTGTGATTGAAATACAATTGCATAATAGTTATTGTCACAAAATATAGCTTCTATCATCATGAAAGTTCTCATGAATGTTGAACTTTTCTAAAATAAATAAATCAAATTCTATTTTATGCTTGAGTTTTTTTTATAAATTTTATAAATGTATCTTTTTATTGCGCGAATCAAAGAGAAAGCAATACATAAAGCATGTGGATGAAAAAAAAAATTCTCCAATGCTTGACATGAAATCAGTCCCAGCAGACTTTAGATTTTGTTTCTTTCTTCAGTGTCATTTCAACTTCAAGAGAATTTAATCAGCATTCTTTTGGTGAAATTCTTGTTAAAAAGATTGACTTTTAACTGAGTAATTGCAAAAAGATGCAGAGCATGCGAAAATTAAAGGCTGAGAATCATCTTAAAAATCCAAATGCGAGATATGCTGAAATCGTGAAAATGACCGGGAAGTGTGTCACTCCACCGACCGTCCGGAAAATTATAGTTCGATTCAAGTCAGGAAGAAGTGGCCGAAAGCCTGGGATTCAGGACAAGGGGGTGTAAAAGAAATTGTTTGAGCTTTTCGAGAAGCAACTCAATCTTTTCATTCGACATGTTGGCGAAAAGATGGGAATACGTTGAAGCTTGGTCTATAAAATCAAGAAGAGGAATGGTTTGATAACTTACAAAGCTCAAGCTGCCCTCCATCGAACGGACAAACACCGTAAAAGTGCTAAAACCGCTAAAACAAGATCGTGGAAATTCAACGATCATCTTTTCCAAGGGTTCCAAGAGGCTGCGAAAAATAAGTTTAACACGTTCTGCACTCCGGAAAATTGAGATTCAAATTCAAGATTTTTAATTTGCCCTTCATATTCAATCCAAAGCAACAATTTCCACAAAAATCTTTTCAGATAAGGAATTAGAGGATTTATATGACTAAGCCTCAGGTCTGAAGCCCGCAAAAATGAAAAATTGTTCGTAAATTTTTGTGAATCCTTACTCGGGACTTGTGAAATGCTCGTTAGTCGTATTACGCATCTATAAAATTCGTAAAAGTTTGTACTTCTTCACAAACTTTATACTTAATAGGATCACTTAATAAGCATTTTTTGTTCTTTACCAAACATTTATTTGTATTTTATCGTAAATATACAGACAAGTGTTCGTAAAATTTTAACATTTGTTCGCAAAGTTTTGTCAGGTAAACAAAAATGTACGAACAAATGTTCGTAGAAGAACAAAAAATATTCGTCAAGTGGTCGCGTTACGAATAATGTTTGCGAAAAAAGTACAAATTTTTACGAATATTTTAGTGGGTTGTACGACTTTCGAGCATTTCGTAAGTCCCTAGTTCTAAATCACAAACATTTACGAATAATTTTACAAAATATTTTGTTCTGTGAGCACCGTAATTTAGAAAATCTCAAATAGTTTGTGCCAAGTGACAAAGATATGACAAAGCAATTTTTCAAACTTTGCTCAGAAATGAGGAAATTGAGTTTAATATCTTTCGTGTTTTTTTTATTTAGTTGAAGCTGGGGTTACAAAACATAATAACTTGAAAATGTAGAACAGTGCTCAATGGTTCTGAATATGACTATAATCCCCTATAGAGTAGTATTAGAGTAATCTTCACATCTAGGGGGGGGGGGATGGGGCACCTTTGAATGTGGGGCAGCTTTGAAATTGGTTTTTTTTCACCCATTTTTAAATAAAATTGAGCCCTTGGGGTAGATAACAGTGCCGGTCACGGTTCACTCGTGTGTCAATCTGTCGAGCTGCCGATTTTTCGTAAAAATTGTGCCGATGTACCGATTACGCACGGATCTGTCGATATCGTGCCGATCGCAGTCTTTGGCAGTCTGTCGATTCGGTACAATTCCCGCAGAATTTACCATTGGATTAGTTTGTTGGAAATTTATGATGTTGCACAAGTATAAACGAACAGTTTACTTCATAATTGCGAACTGACAATTCAATCTGCCGATTCTTCTGAAAAATCGTTCATCTGCCGATTTTTGCTAACAAATATTCCGATCTGTCGATTTCTAAGCAAAATAGTGCCGATCTGTCGATTTTTAGATCCAGATTTGCATAATTTTGCCAATCGCCGCTCACGGTTCACTCTGAGAGCCATTTATTTACCCCTTGATTGATCCTTATCATGATATAATTTAGCTGTACAAACAGATTAAGAAGCTAAATTACATTATGATATAGCTCAGTTTAATTTAAACATGGGAGAAAATTCCTAATTTCAAAGCAGCCCCACATTCAAAGGTGTCCCATTTCCCTCTATGCTCGCCAGAATAGAAATCATTACTTTACGTGTGACATCTTTGGGAGCGCTGGAGTCTCGCTGATTGTCAAAGAATGCGTTTGTGTGATTGCGGTATGGGTAGTCTTCCGAGGAGTAAATGTAATTCTCCTGCGAGTTCTAGAATACACGTTGGTGGCTCGGTCGTGATTAGTAAATCTTCCCAATTAATCGTATATTTCTTCAAGGAGGGATTTTTTCATGATTTTTGCATAGTGTTATCCTGAAGATCGGTCTCTAGACCATACGGGGAGTGGATTAAAAGAAGGAGATGAAATTCCATTATATATATATACACTGAGAATAAAACAGGGGTTCGATTAACTTTTTTTCCTCATAACTTTAACACTTTTTAGGTGTAAAAATATATCAACATTTTTTAATGTTAATTTTACACCTTTTAAAGTGTAAAATTAACATGAAAAGGGTAACTTTAACCCCTAATACACTTAAAAAGCATAATATTTACACCGATTTCGGATCAATAATGCAGGGTAAAATAAACATTTCCGGAATGTTATTTTAACTTTTTCGGATTTCTCTTAGTGTATGTATATATATATATATATATATATATAATTTATGTAATTTATATAATACTATGTATAATAATTTGTTGGAACTTATGCAAAAGAAAAAAATATATTGTAAATGAAAGACCTCTTGAAGTTCTGACAACTGACGTCAACAATTCGAATTATCCACCCATAAAGGAGTGATTAATGAACATATAATTAAGTAGAACTAAGAGAATGTAAAAGCTATTGTTTCGCCATTAAAATACATCAACAAGAGAGACCTCTCAATGGAAAACCACTTTTGGGATTTTTCCTCATTCCCTATTCAATCTTTCACCTTAATATTAAAGCATAAACAAAGTGACATCAACAATATTTGGGTTCTATGGTGCCCCTTGTTAAAAGCATCCATATTGATGGGTTGGATTTATCACGCGGAATCGATGAAGAAGGAGTAATATTGTCACGTGGATTTTTTACTTTTCAACAACGAGGCATGGAATAGACATCCACGCTACAAAAAATGAAAAATTATTGAGAGCGCCCGCTAAATTTTATAACCTGCTAGCACTTGAGTATGACACAAAATGTCAACCATAAATAATCCCAGAGAAAGCTGTGTTACTTATTGATTTCAACACAGGACTTTTTCTCTTTCTTTCCCACCTTTATCATCACTTTTTGCCTGTTATCACACCGATGAAAGTATTTTGAAGAGTTGGATTTTTTTCCCACTAATGCATATTATGAGAATTTTCATGACTCGAAAAGTTATTCATGCTAAAGAAACCACTCGCATTATTGCAATGTAGTATTTACAAGAAAAAAGTGAAGTCACGGAAAAATACGAGAAAAAAAATATGACAGAAAAAGAAAAAGAACATGTTCATGATATTCACCTCGAAAAATAAATTGTTCATGATTTGAAAAAAAAAGTTTTAGGGAAGTTTTGCGAAAGGCAAAAAATATCTTTTTTTTTATAAATAAACAATACCATTCACCCGAAAGTATGAGAAGTGAAAGTGGTGGTAAAATACTTGAAAGATCTTGAGAGAGTTGGAATTCTTCCTAAATCCAATACCATTTTGATGATTCTTTCAGTCTACAAACTAACATGATACCTATATACATCACATTTCGATCTATACACCTTTGCAAACACTTCACAAAACATATTTCTTCCTTTTCATCTCTTTAAATTCTTACCACGTTCTACGTTACATATTTCCGTAGGTCATCTACCAATACTCATGAAGCTCACACTATACTAGGAAATCAAAGAGAATCAAACAATACTATGCTGACTGTAAAGTTAGTCAATGTAAAAGTCAACGTAAATTTGTTCACATATCAATTTATAGGGACAACGAAAGACTTTGTTTTTGAATGGTAGGTCTCTCTTGACTCCCGCACCAGACCAACTTTAATTTACACTACATGATAAGGGTTAGAAACTTTCGGATAAAGTTTTGAAAATTTCATCACAAATTTCAAGATTAAAATCTTGAGATAATACCTTATTTAAAGTATAGGCATGTGTAGGGGAGACTGGGGCAATATTTGTCAAAATGGAAATTTTATTTTTTTTCACGAACTATCAGAGAATCTAAATGCAACTCTACTAACGTAATTTTGCTCTAACTCAAAAGGAAATGTGATTTCCGACCAATTTTCTAAAAGATAATTTTGTGGAAATTCTCAAAACTGCTGGGGCAACTTTTGCCAGGCATGTGGTATTTTTTGCCATTTTCTTTCGCTTTGTTACGAGTTTTCGTGAATAAAAGAAATATCCAATTGAAATATTTTTATAGGAAATTTATTCCTTTATAACTTTATCTAGAACATTTTTTTTATTATCTAATTGAGAAATGTGCTTTTAAAGTTATTTTCCAAACGCTGTTTCTGGCAAGAAAATTCTCTTCCCCGGCTTAGAAATGACAGAAAGGCGAATTGGGCGAGTTGGACCGAACAAAGTTTGCCGAGTAAATGTCACATAGCAAAACAGGGGGAAAAGGTGGCGGAGAGTGTTTTATGTTTATGGAACTCCAGAGAAATTTAGGCTTTAAAAACTCATTTGTGATTGTGGGAATGCTTCCAAAAATCCTTTAATCCAGAGGTGTGCAAAAACCGATTAAACCGAATTAACGTCAAAATAAGTTTGTTATAGTAGCGTTTTGACCATTGACGTACATGTTTCATTTGACGTTTATTCGGTTTCAACGGTTCTTACACGCCTCTGCTTAATCTCTTCTTGTTGGAATTGTTCTGTCTCATAAATCATCTGCAGTCTCCACAGAACCAGCGACTGGTTGTTCCTATTCGCCGTGTGGAACATTGACATTCCTCGTTTTTTGACAATATTTGCCCCATGCCTTCTGACAAATTTTACACCGAGTGTTCATTTTTAATAAAAATAACTTCTGGAGGAAAAATCAGTTTAGAAAATTTACAAATGAAAAACAGATTCTTGTTCAGCAGATCCAAGTTATTCAGCAAACACACACTAATGCAAAAATTTTGTCGATGAAAATTGATATCTCTTGAAGGGCAAATATTTGAAAAACAGGGCTCAAAATTTCAATATTTTTTATCTTATATATTCCTTGCTCGAATTCCTTAAAACCTTTAACGTTTATTGAGGTTCATGAAGGCAATCTATGATAAATATTTGAAGTCTCGTTGTCTTTTCTTTTGGAAGATAATGAATCTTAAAATTTTCGGTTTGACAAATTTTGCCCCAGTCTCCCCTACTGTGTGTACTTATATGATGTAGAAGTTTCCCTCCAGTATTTTCTACAGGTAATTTAAAGATTGCATTTTATTTTTTTTTACACAAACTTGTAAAGAAGGATAAGTGAAACTTCACTAAGTGCTTGAGTTTGAAGGAACTCAAAGTATCGAGGTAATAAAATTCAAAATTATGATTTGTGGAAAACAGAAATCAAAATGGTTTGCAAATTTTACAAATTTATAATACAGTACGACGGCAGTGTCAGTTGTTAATTCCTTCACAGCAACATTGCAAGATTTCATATTCAAGGAATTGTTGCAAATGCAAAATAAAAACCCTCTATCTGCTATCAGGCACAGCTTCTACATATAAAATACGTTTGATCTCAATAATATTCGAACACCCGCTGAGTTTTGCCACACAAGACACGTATATATCCAACGCACGGAAAGTTTTAGGTGAGTGCTTAGCTTCGGCGAAGAGAGAGGGAATATGGCGAAAAACACGGTCATGAATTTTGTACTTCCATGTGAAAACTACATAAAAGACACCAACCCCTCTTTGACACACACAATTGAAATGGGACAGGGAAGAGCATGAAGCTTTAGACATGATTTTAGGGATTACATGGATCAAGTATTAGTGGATTTGGCAGAAGAAACGCAATTTTTATATTACTGGCGTAAGCTGAAGAGGGTGGTTTTCGTGGAAGAAAACATGTTTTGTCACATAAATAAATAAAAATACATTTTACAGAAAAGATAAGCCTAAGCAAATGGCACGTTATATATTAGTTATGTGTTATTTGAAGTATTTAGCGGTCTTGAGTATTCTGAATAACTACATCTCGAGTGATTCTGTAAAAATTCACGTCTTCAATTTGAATTAATTGCAAGTCTACCAACTTTTAGTGATAATTTACAAGAAATGAAATTATAATTCATCTTAATTTCATTAAATTTTATTTAAATAATGGATTTTCTTGTCACTGCTCGAATTCTAGAGCGAGAGAGCGGCTATAATCCCTTGATTTTTTTTACCCTCCAAAATTTCCACCCTCCACCCACGGGTACCAGATTTTTCAACATATCTTCTCGTTTTAGACGATTTCTGTATAATGATGTCAGACTGTTTGTCCCTCAGTCCTTCTGTTCGGTTGTAGTCAAACCTAAAGGTCAAACGGTTAGAGATAGAAACTTAGGAATTTTGGAGGACCCTTCCCCATTGGTCGACAAACACCCTTAACATGTCCCACATTTTTTTCCATCTCTCCTTCGTTGCCCTCCAAAACCATTTTTTGGGTTACTCGAAAACGCGTCTGTCATCATACCTAGAGGTCAAATGGTTAGAGATAGAGATCTGGGGCTTTCGAGGGATCCCCCATTAAGTTGACCTAAGATCTGTCAATTTATCCCACATTTTCCCTCACCGCCTCCCTTCCCCATCCAAAACCATGTTTTTTGGTATTTCGAAAACACGTTGTGTGATTTTGTTCATTTCTGGATATGTTTAAAGGCGAATTTTTTAGGCGGACACTGTGAAAGTTGCCCACAGATTAATGTCCAATAGGATGTATCCAAGACAAATTCCTTAATTCCTCTGCGAACCCCCAATTGGAGTGGTGGAGAAGATTGTTTCGACCGAATTTCAGAGACACATCACAAATTTTACCACTGAGGAAGGCGCGTTGAAGCACCCAAAAGCTTTAGGGAAAATTTTTTGTGTTTTCCTGTCCTGAAAGGATTACACCCCCTGACGCATCCGGTGGGATTTCGTCTCCTTAATTTGCTTGAGTAACTCGGATTTGCAAGCCATAGTGCCTTGTTCACCACCTCCCAATGTCCCCTAACAAACATTTTCAAAATTCATTTCATTTTTTCTGGTTCTTTAGTTTCAATTGTGCACTGAGAAAAAAAGGGGGGGGTGCGATTAACTTTTTTCCTCATAATTTTAACACTTTATAGGTGTAAAAATATAACAACATTTTCAATGTTAATTTTACACCTTTTTAATGGTAAAATTAACATGAAAAGGGGTAACTTTAACCCGCAATACACCTAAAAAGGGTAATATTTACACCGATTTCGGATCAATACTGCAGGGTAAAATAAGCATTTTTCGGAATGTTATTTTAACTTTTTCGGATTTCTCTCAGTGTGAGAATTAAGTAATATGTTTAATTGAAATATAGGGCTGTCCATATGAAATGTTCACATGAGTTCATTATACGATTGCTAGGGGCGCTAATCAAGCGTGTCCACGATAAAATTGTTCCAAATGATTTGATATTTTCATGACAGATGTCACTAGGTCCGCATCTTCGTTGTATGTAAACATTATAACACGTTATAATGTTTATATTATTATAATTATATATATTTATATAATTATATGTATATATTATTATAATTACCTTTCTTTTGGTGAAATTCTCATCAAATTCCATTCATTTTTCACTGAGATACGAAATAATAATGGAAAAGAGAAGGGAACTGATCGTGTACACGTATC
This sequence comes from Phlebotomus papatasi, assembly GCF_024763615.1. NCBI lineage: Eukaryota > Metazoa > Arthropoda > Insecta > Diptera > Psychodidae > Phlebotomus > Phlebotomus papatasi. Next base: position 48,418,033 of record NC_077223.1, read on the forward strand.
TAAAAAATCCTGGAATCAATTGCGCGGACCTTGGAAAACTCACAAATACCTCACACTAGACCGTCCGGAGGGTGATTCATCGATTCCTCGACAGTAAAACCACTGCCTAGAAACATCGATGTGGAAAGAATCGGGGTATTGGAGATCGAGATTTGGAGAAAAAGGTGATCATGAGCTACAAGAACAATCCTTCGACATCTGTGAGGGATATAGCTAAAAAACTTAAATGTACTCACAGTCTTGTGCACAAAATCAAACAGAGGTATGGACTAAAGACTTTTAAGGCACAAGCAGCTCCTCATCGCACGGATGCACAAAGTCAGTCAACTAAAACATGAGCTCGGAGGCTGCCCAATAAAATGATGTCGGGCTTTAGTGGGTGTATTTTGATGGATGATGAAACACACGTAAAGGAGATTTCAAACAATTACCAGGACAGCAATATTACACCGCAAAGTCTCGCACAGGATGTAAGAAAAAGCACAGGTACAAAAATTATGTAAAGTTTCGAAAAAAATACATGGTTTGGATGGCGATCTGCTCATGTGGACGTCAGAGCAAGGCGTTCTTCATTCAGGGCAGCATGAACTCGTCAATTTACATCACGGAGTGCCTCCAAAAATGCCTGCTACCTCTGTACAGATGCCATGACATACCCCCGATCTTCCAGCCAGATTTGGCGTCGTGTCATTACTCAAAATCAACCAAAGAATGGTACGAGGAGAACGACGTTCGTTATGTGTCCAAGGAGATGAATCCGCCAAATACTCCAAATCTCTGTCTAGTTGAAACATATTCGTCTATTAACAAGTACGATCTGAAGAAGAAGGCTTAACGCGTTGAAAACATCGAGGATTTTAAGAAAAAATGGAATGAAACAGCCAAGAACCTCGGTGATGATCTTGTACAGACCTTGATGGGAGGACTCAAGAAAAAGATTCGAGATTTCGCCAATAAAATACTTGAATAAAAAACCTAATATATCTAATAAATCTATAATGAATTAAAGTTTCAAAAAATGATTTTCTTTTTTTTTAATATTGTGTAGACTTCACTTTTAAAGCATTATTCTTGGGAATAATTTTATCGTGGACGTGATTTACTCTTACAAACAAATGTACATTCATATTATTTTAAAATCTTGACTCTAAAATTATTAACTGATTTGGAACAATTCTATACACTGAGAGAAATCCGAAAAAGTTAAAATAACATTCCAGAAATATTAATTTTACCCTGAAGTATTGATCCGAAATCGGTGTAAATATTACACTTTGTAGGTGTATTATGGGTTAAAGTTACCCTTTTTTTATGTTGATTTTACTCTCAAAATGTGTAAAATTAACATTAAAAATGTTGATATATTTTTACACCCGAAAAGTGTTAAAGTTATGACGATAAAAGTTAATCGTCGCCTCTTTTTTCTCAGTGTAGTAATATAAAATCGAACCTTCTGGCCACCATTTGTACATTTCGACTACGAATATTTAGTAGTGTAAGTCTCAAAAACCACATATTTGGGTTATAATCCAGAAATAGCATTTGTTGGTAAAATTATAACTATAGAAATTCCTTACGTCTCAGAACTTTACTCACATTTATTGCCATTTCAAATTGACTAATACGACCCAAATAACAATTTTACATACAAAACCCTCTGGACATTTCATTGACCTTTTATTGATTGCTAGAATTTATTCGAAATTATTATTTTGAATACGATTATAGGTGAGGTTTCCCATGTAATTTTACATTGAAATTGCTGCAAATTATATTAACTGCCCCAATTTACTGATTCATTCTTCAACCATTAATTATAATATCGAAATTCTTGCTTTTTTAATTCAATTAGCATAATAACTAATTATATATTTATAAAATGTTGTTTTGACGATATTTGAGATATAGTTCTGAAGGTTCTGAAAAACTTAGAGCCAATGTCTATTTAAAAATGCAATAAGAATGTATGCAAATAATTCTGAAAAAGTAATTCAATTCATTTTTATAGAAAGAAAGTTCTTTTCATCAGAAGATGTTATTCAATAAACTGCAGAGTCATACATTTTATGATACATATTACTATCATTTATTATTAAGACATGCCTCGGGCATATGTTTTGTATCTCATTATATTCCTGCATTGAAGTAAAATCAAAGCTAAATCTTAGATCTGCTATTGGTTGATGTGATTCTTCATAAGAGAGTTGGGCTAATTCGAAATGTCTGCAAAATCAGATTGAAATTCACATGATAATTGGGGTATAATAGGAGCACAGAGGTAGACTGGATAATTTAAATTCGTTATAATTAAAGTTGACGCACTCTCTGTAAGTTGACGTAATAATTAATAGATTTAAAAGTAGTACTATTTGTATGGCCTTAGGCTAAGTTTCTTTTAAGTACGGGTATCATTTCTTATCCTTATCATATAAGTCAATTGAATGTGATGTGTGACTTCTTATTATTTACAAAATTCTAAACAAAGCCTTTTTTTGAAAAAGGTTGAAAAGCAATTCAAATTTATTTCGATTTAGTAAACATTCTAAGGGTGTCTGTTCCCTCAGATGTTACGCACTTGACTTCCAAAGTGGTTTGCACTGTACACATTAAAGACAATCTAGGCAAAAAACGTCCAAAAAGCTCACAAATACCAGAAATCATTGGATTGGGATAAATCTATCTTATTGTTTCTCGGGAACTAAAGTATGACGAAAACACGTAAAATAACTCAGACTTATCATATGAAGACAGATCTTGTAAAAAAAATTAAATATCATAAGGTTTTGGAAAAATGATACAAAACAATTACCAATTTAATAAGAATTGCCTCAATTAGATTGGAAATTAATTCATATTTTAATAATAACACTGACTGGTAAAATTGGAAGGATCAAATTGCATCATATTTGATCCTTTGAAATGATTACTATAGTGTCTTTTGAAATTGTGTATGCACATTTGTCATGTTTTATTATGTTTAATCGTAAACTAATTACTCATCTCATTCGAGCGAATAACAATGATGATTTTTTCATCAAAATTTGGATTTTTGGGGTATAGACATTACCTTATGTACAGTCAGAAAATCCTTACATCGAGTGTTTTTGAGCTCTATTACATCTTCCGCGATCATAATATTGTCGTCGAAGAAACTTTCTTGTCTCATCAGAACACCTAACAACAGTGCCAACACATTTTTTAAGTCAATTTAATGTGTGTGGTATTATTTGAGGTTTTATTTTATTTATGTGGTATTATTTATCAGAATGTGAATGCCATGAAAGACTTTTCCAATGGTTTAGTCCGTTCAAAGAACATTAAAATTATAACTACTGCCACGATATATCGAATTTAAGAGGCACTTATAATGTTTACTGTAAATAATACTATATCTTGCATTGCAAGGAATGCAGCCGTATAAATATATTGAGGAGATATTTTACAAATAAACATACAAACTTTCTAAACAAAGTGCCTCTAAATTGGTGCTGTGCGCGTAATTAATATGTTGCATATCAACAAAAACAAAACCTTGCAAATTTACAGCGAATATATGTAGAATATCTAGAAATTTCCTTTGAATTCATTGAAATTATTTTATACAGGTATATGTTATAGGTATTTGTCACCAATTTAATTGACGATTATCTAGCCTTATCATGATAATTTTATATTTTGATAACTGGTGGTCATTTATTGCAAATTTAATGAGAATTTGCTGGTGGTTTCTATGGAAATAAGGTGTATAAAATAATCTGCTCAGCCCACCAACTGTGTGATCCAATATTTCATTAACATGCATAACAGGATAAGAATTTAATTACAAACTGATTGCAGGATGAGATCATGCTACATCACAGGAAGTATTTAATTTGAAAATTTGTATTAATTTAAGAGTACAATATGTGAAAAAAAGACGATTAATTTCCGGATGTTAATGGAATCATCGCGACTAAAACTCTATTTTACATTTGATGGAGGATATCCTCAAATTGGGCGAAATTACATGATTTTCAGTGGAGATTTTACAAATTTTCGGTGATTTATATTAAATTTTGTTAGTCAACGTGAGAGCTTTATGATCACTTAGTGAAATTTCTGTTCATTTACAAATTCAGTATCGACGATATTACAAATTTACATGTTAATACAAAAAAAAATCAGAATTTCAGAAAATATAAATAATAAATCTGTTAATCATAATGAATTTATTCATAATCTTTTTTGACCGATACTAAAAATAGACATAATTTAAATTTTGCCGTCAATATAAATTAATTTTACGTAATACATTATGCACAGTTAATTTAGCTCAAATATAATATACGGTCTTGATATGAATGACGTTTAATTGCAGATTAATTTCAAGTAGTTCAATCGATTCTCGCTAATATGTATATATCTTAATAGATTCAATCGGCTATTTAATAGTACAACATAATTTAAATAAATGTAAATCTTCAATCCAATTGACAAGAAAATGAAACAATGTGGTTTTATTATTGAGCCAGCCAGTAGAAAATTTACGAATTTAACATTGAAATTCGATGACAGGTAATTTAATCTCTGGAGGAATTTTGACAATATTCCGGAAATTGACGTGGTGAGATGCAATAGATTAAGTTACGCTTTAACCAATTATACCGAACAATATTTAGCCATTACGATTATATTCATGAATGATAGAATGCAAATATTATACAAGAAGAATGCTTAGAGTAAGGAAAATCAATGTATCTAATTCATGTTGCGCAAAAAACCTAAAATCAACAAATTGATTTTCTTTATCATTAACCATGTTGATCCACACTATAGTCTCTTGTGTGGTATTTTTTTTGTAGCTTTCTTATCTCTAACTAATTTACTTTGAAGACCAACTGTTTAGCTTCCAATGGGAAAATAGGAATAATAAGAACAGCAGGAAGTCGTCTAAATTGTTGCGCCATTCATACGCTATTCATATGCCATAGGGGATGACGAAAAGATATAAAATAGATTCAATGGGAAGCACAAAAGTCCTGACTCTGTTACACTTATGTTCATCTTATATTCTGAACCCACTCAAGGAAATTTCCACCAGAATCTTCCTTCTGTCATAAATCCAGAGAGATACATTTAAATACTTTTTATATGTTTTATTAACGCAATAAATTCAAAATTAATTATTTATAATATATAACTAAATATTCGTAAATTAAAAAGGGGTTACAAAGCATTCCATCATTTATAAAATGCTCGGATTCGTGTCGAGACTTATATGCTATATTCCAAAAATATTTTCGCATCGTATACCGATTCATAACCGATTTGAACCGATTTCTAAATCACTCAAAAAATCCCCTAATTTTATGAGTAATACCATTGATTTCCTGAAAAATATTTATCGGTCCATAACCGGTTTATAACTGTATGTAACTGGTTAAGACTTAGGGCAAAGGCTCATAATTTTGTCCAGTTTCTTATTTTGGACACTTTGAGGATAAAATTGGACATTAAAAATAAATTGATTAAAATGATGGATTTTTATTCCAATATTTGATGAATAATGAATTCTAACTAAATATTTGTTCTTTGTGGAAGATTTTGACACTAAATACGTTAAATTTTGAATATGATTTGAGTTGAAATTGCTTTGTTGAAAATTCAGTGGGAGCAATTGCTTACGAAAAATGTGACAGAACTTCGTATTTACTTCAGTCTTATTTAGCTGTGATTTCTTCGCAATGTTTCTTCGCTTTCTTTGAGTGATATTATTGAATATTCATTGAATATTGTGTTGATTCACGTTAGTGGTGATTTATATATTTGACATCAAGTGAAATTTGCCTTGTGAATTAGATTTTTCGTGTGAAAAATGGGAAATTTTTAAGACATTTACCAGTGAAGTGATGGTTCTTATTTTGGACAGGTGTTTTTCTCACGAAATTTCGCAAAGTTTTAGCTTTTGTGATGACTAGGTTGGACAAATGCCTGGAGAAACAAAGGAGCATCATCTCTACGAAAGAGATGTAGCGAGAAATGCCTTGAAAGGCTCCCGGAAAGGTCAAGGAATACACTAATCCGCACGTACTTGGAGTACCGAAGTCAACTCACTTTAATGAATTATATGGAAAGTTTCCGGGCTTCTTGTGACATTCTACGTTTCCCTTACATGAACAGGAAGAGGACTTGGTAAGATTGGTTCATGAAATGAAGAACAATGGGCATCCTGTTGAGGCGGATTAGCTGTCCAAATTTACAGCCAAGTTGTCTAAATTAATAACCAAGTTGTCCAAAATTCGAGTCAAATTCACCTCTACATATCAATTCATTTTTAAACGTATTAAAACTAATTTTAGTAAAAATAAGACGATAAATAGCTTGCTAAGTTTCTAAACAACCTTTCTGAAAAGAAATTATTAAAAAAAAGTCAATTAGCATTGATATTATCGCACTTCAAACTTGGAACATCGATGCTTATAAGCAGACTGTTCAAAATTATTAGCCCTTACCCTATCAGTAATTCTAAGACTTTCCAACGAACCCAAAAAGGACTTTTTGGTTGAGAAATACGTTGTATAGAGCTTTTAACTTTAAAAATCCGTTATTATATGTTATTCAATGATATTTTCATAATGCTCAAAATTTCTTTTGAGTAAAATGACGCTCATTGAACAAAATAGAGACAATAGTTTAGAAGTAGTAGGCAATTTTCCCTCTCCGTTGGATTAGGTATGGCAGATAGAGTCAGCCTACCCCTTCCGAAAAACATATATGTCTATATCTCTTACTTAGTATGGCACAGAACTATCAACATTGAAATCCAATGAACTTGAAATTTGCTTTTAGAAAATTATGAATCTAAAACTTAAGATATGTCAGAAACATTATGATTTTTTAGGCTAAAATAATACGTGCTCAAATCATAATCACAAAATAAAAAGATTGTTAACTCTTTCCAGACCGCAGCATATGCTGCAAGCCAATTTCACCATTTTTTAATCAAAAATATCTAAACTCAGGAATTAATTGAGGTTCTACAAAAAATATCTTACATTTGGACATCCTTATAGTTTCTAATCATCCACAAGAACCGAATTTTTATAAATTCTGAATAATTAAAAAAACATTGTTTTTCATAGAATATTCATATATGCTTCTTTGGGTACTCAGAGTCCCAAAAGAGACGAAAGTGTTAAGAATCTTAATTAAAAAGAGATGGCAAAGCGTCTCAGTTTTGCGGAATGCTCCTACTCACGAGATATAGCTCATCGTGAATTAGTTTTTCGTATGATCTTTTGGTGCTTACTGGTCTTCTAGAGATTAAATTGATTTATAAATCACAAAAGAATTTCAAGATCAAAAAATTCGTTACCGTTGAAGACCGATGTAGCCGCTTTCGAAATTTCAATACCTTTCCAAAAAATCAAAATTTAATCAAATCGGTTGAAATATGGACCATCCAAAGTCGTTGACCTTCAATAATTCGAAATGTTGAATTTTCCGGTCATAGGTATGTTTGGACTAAATATTCGCCTATACTACCTCTCAAACATATCCGAAAATCATTGAAAAAGCTTGGGCCAATTTTGACAAAAATATGGTTTTTATGAAAAATTAATTTATAGGGGATGTAAAATTATTCAAAAATCCGTACTTAACTGGTTCATTACTAATGGAGGGATATCTCCTACGGGTATGCAATTTTACTGTATTACTGGAGTTAATTCGCGGGCTCTTTTTAGATACCGAGAAATTCTTTCAAAGCGGAACTCCCTGTAGTTGAACAAGTGTTCATAATTTTAATAGGGTATAAGCCTGACAAATAAATCAGTGAAATCAGATATATCTGCGGTTATTGGAAGAATCCCCTAGATTTTCACTGAAGTCGAAAACTTATGTCGCTATTCTGTTATTTTATGTGATTCTAATGTATTTTTAATGTGTGATTCTTTTAATGATTCAACGTGACATTCTGTAATTCCCATTTATTCCATTTAAAATTCTGTTAAATCCTGTGTTTCCTAAATTTTAAACATCGCTATATACAACTAATCGCCGATGACTGTACGGCGCATAACGGAAGGCTGCATAACGGAAATAGTATTCTGTAATTTCATTTGATTCTGAAGATTCTGTTACGATACGATTCTAACAGAAAAATCTTTCAGTATTCCCAACTTAATTCACCCCTTGGGTTAGATTATTTATAAGCAAATTCGGAATGTTCTCAGTTATGTATGGAAATTCGATTGTGATTTGAATTTTGGAGACAAATAATAACGACGAAGAAACTCATCTCGGTGGTCGAAGTGAATAAATTGGCTCGAAATGAACTTTTGCTTCTACCATACTGAATTGCTGAATTTTAGTTTATCATTATAAGAATTTAGAGCATTGAATATGCGCTCATTGTCTGTACATCTAAATTAAGGAATTAATTAAAATCTTTCAAATATATCAGTAGATTGGAACTCCCGTGCCTTTTTTTCTTATAAACGTTAATTTGTCGATGGTGCTTGATGGTATTCCATCAAATATTTCTCTCCATGTACAGCTAATTAATCAATAAATCACTCCTTTCTACAATCAACATCATATTCATTCATAACTATTAACACGTGTCGGTCATTTGTCAGAGACTTCAAATTCAAAAATCATTGTGCCATATAAGTACATATGTATGCGATCTATAGATTTTTAGCTGAAATTCCTCGACCTAATTCTCATAAACAATTCAATTTATATTTGAGTGCTAAAGAGTGGAATAGAAACGTCCAATACTTTTGAGAAGGAATGAGATAGAATTTTTGATTTCATGAAACTTTCTTGATGTAAAAGGGGTGACAGATGCACTACCAATGAAAGTCAATTCTTAATTTAATTTGCATAAATTACGAATTGCAAGAATTCTAAAATTGCCTATAGGGGAATGTTGGCATGGTTCGCACAGAGTGAACCTTCAAACAACGCAAATTTTCACTATGTTTGTAAAGAACTAGTTCGTCATTTCTTTGCCATAAGATAGATCATTATTAAGCTCATGAAACGAGATGAGAAATGATAGGTAAGCTCTTTGCAAACAAAGAGAAAATTCGCATCGTTTGAAGGTTAACTCTGTGCGAACCATGCCTACATTCCCCTAAGAAATTTTAGTTATCGTAAGCTTATTTTAGTATATCGCCGGTTATTGTTTAGTGGTGCTTGAAATATGATTGGATGTTATAGAGATTTATAGTAGCTCGCAAAAGTTTACAACATCTCGTTCAATCATCGTAAAAAGTAAAAAGGGAATTATAAATAATTATTTAAATTTTGATTTTCTTCAATACTCCATATCACGGACCGAGCCAGGGTTACGGAGTAGGGGAAAAGTCTAGACCTCAACAACACACAGGGTTTAAGAAACACCAGTTCGGCAGGGAACACATATTGGCAATTTCGAAAAATTATTGAAATTAATCTACTGTTTATTATAAGAATAGGTGATTCAATTTCATATTCCAAATGGTGCAAAATAGGGTGTCAATAGGTCATGATAAGATTTCTTAAAGTACCTTTCTTAAGATTTCATCGCAAATGAAACTAAGAATTTTAAGATATTCGACTTCGAAATTTCAAACACGATTTTTCGATTATTGATCATAACACTGTTCGTTTGGAGTTTCGATATTTACGAGATCTTTAAAAATCATCCAAGATATTTAAAACAACAATCATGACCATTTTCCGATTATTTTTTTTTCGATTTTAGCACTAGGGGAAAGTGCTCTCCCTTCGAACGTTCATGCCTTCGAATAATGTGAATTTCTTTCGTTTTTCGTAAAAGATTTACACTAAATTATCACGGATTTATTAACAATTGATGAAAAGCCAACTAATATTTAATAGATATGTGTAAATCTCTTAGGAAAACTAAAAGAAAATTCACATTATTCGAAGGCATGAACGTTCGAAGGGAGAGTACTTTCCCCTACTAGTGATTGATATATGAATTTTTGATATTCTCAAGAGTTGTAGGGGAGACTGGGGAGGTTTGGGACACTTTTTCATGTTTTGATTTTAAAACAGTATTCCAAAAAATCACGATAATGTATTACAATTTCATGCGGTCTATAGGATACTTATGGGTATTGACTTTATAAAAAGTACTCGATAGAATTTGGAAAACAGCTGAATTTTCTTGGAGAAGATAAAGCATTTAACTTGACGCTTTGTCCCAAATCACCCCAATTTGGGGCAGTATGGGACGCAAAAGGGGATGTTCGGGACACATTTGTTCTCGCATAATTTGCATTATTGGAGCACGTTAATTAATTTTAAATACTAGAATAAAAATATTTCTAATAGAAATAAAAATGTTTAATCTTTCATTTCATACTTAGAAATTAATATCAGTCTTATTTGTACAATAGAATCTTTTTTGTCATTCACTTATTTAATGTATTTTCTTCTTATTTACTGTCCTAGCTTTCTTTGCTTTTTTTCTAAATATTGGAATCATATATTTCACCCCGAACCACAGAAGGTGACATTGCAATGAATAATAATAATAATAATAATAATAACGCTGGTACAACATTCCATGAATGAACAGGACCTTCCCGCAAGGGGATTTCTGGACATGAATTATTATTTTTCTTATAGGGGATGAAGTTGTCAGTCCCATGACCGTGTAATCAAGTGCAGTGAAGCTCACTGGATGCAATCCGAACACCTTTAAAGCCAGAAAAATTCCTGGTGACCTAAAGGGGATTCGAACGCGAGACACTTGCATCATAGAACGAGTGCTCTACCACTTGACCCATTGAGTGCCCATTGTAAAGAATACCAACTTTATATATGTTTATAAAATTCAGACAAATAAAATTAAACGTCTTATGTCAAACGCACAGTAACTTTTGTTTGTAAACATGTTTTCAAAATTTCCTATGAGAGAGAGCGAAATAGCTAGATCTAGGTTTCATGCACTTTTATTGAAATGTCAAAAACATGTTTACAAAACAAAAGTTATTATGCGTTGGGTATTATTATTCTTAGAATACTTTGTCCTCTCATATTATCCCATGTTAGATAAAAAGAGAAAGAAAAGAAGAGTAGGGAAAAATGCCCATGCTTTGCATGGTCACAGACTTTATGACTAAATTTTTCCTGTGTTTCTGAATAAATGTAAATCCACAATATATTTTAAATGCAACTTTCCCCTACACTGAGAAAAAAAGAGGGTGCGATTAACTTTTCTTCCTCATAACTTTAACACTTTTTAGGTGTAAAAATATATCAACATTTTTTAATGTTAATTTTACACATTTTCAAGGGTCAAATTAACATGAAAAGTCGTAACTTTAACCCCCAATACTCCTTAAAAGGGTAATATTTACACCGATTTTGGATCAATAATGCAGGATAAAATTAACATTTCCGGAATGTTATTTTAACTTTTTCGGATTTCTCTCAGTGTAGTTTTTAAAATTTGGGTGCAATGAGTCATATTTATTGAGAAACATAGGAAAAAATTAGTCATTATAAAGCTTGGGACCAGGCAAAGCATGGGCACTTTCCCCTATTTGACATAAATAAAAACACCAGTATAACATTCTAAAATGAAAAGTAAAGATTAAAAGTTTATGTAATAAGATTATGAGCATATTTTTAATGCAAAATAGGGCTGCTAATGTTCTCTTTGTGAGTTCGAAAATAAATATAACATATATCAGTAAATGCAATTAAAAATTTAAGACTTTTCAGTTATAGTAGTTAGGAGATATCATATTTAAATTGTCGCAAACATGCGCAGAAGAGTTTCATTATTATTACAAAACTGAAATATTACACAGGAGCTTCCTTATCAATAAATTGTTGTAGCGAAAATATCAACAAGAATGTACGTAACATATATAGTATTCTATCATCTTAATAAAGTATGCACATAGTGATGTATAAAATGTATTAGGTTTGTTTTTGTACTTATCTATTAAGATAAATTAATATTTGTAAATAATGCATTTGTGAAAATTGACCAATATAGCTTCAAGAAAGAAATTCACGTTTCATGTAATATTTAGTTATGACAAATATATGCCTGTATTAATAGGTATATACACATCGTATAAGAATCATACTCGTCTCATTATCGGTTTATCGATTGCATCAGGCTAAAGCTTTTTGGAATATGCATAATGTATAATGAGTCACTGTTGTTTCATTTGCTCGCCCCTATCGAAAGTGGTCATCCCCGAAAATATACTTTTGTCTTCCTCTTTCGCACCGAGGTCTTCGACCAATCATGGTCAATTTCAATGCCGTGCTTTCTGACTTTTCATTCCACAGGTTCTACTTTTAATATCGAGAAGGATTTAGTAAATTTATTTTTCGATTTTAAAGATTTTCCTATGATTGCTCTAAATAAAAAAAAAATAATAATAAAATCACCTTTTGTAATCTTGAAGTTACGTTGAAAAATTCTTATTCAATTTCTTGCAATTTCCAATTGATGTTCCGCAATTGTTTTCTCATTTATTTCATGCAGTAAGATCATGGATGTTCCATGATTCCTCTCATTGCATAAATGACTGGAAAAATATCCAATCTATATATCCCACGTGATTAAGGGAATAAAAACACCACACTTTCAGCTTCTTTAAACTTTTACTATGCAAAGAGCATCACTAAATATTTCGCTTCAAGAATATATGCCGCAAATATTCTTCATGTGTTCAATGGTGAAATTTGTGCCACTGAAATATATTCTCAAATCAACTCAAACAAGGGGATGATGCAGATTAAGAGATGATGACATGAAGGTGGTGCTCTTTGAGAGACAAACACGAGTTTGAACTGTGATTTCGTGGGGCGATTTAATATAGTGTGATGTGTTCGTTGCGGCGTTTCGAGTACAACTGACACTCTGAGAAAGCTCGTGGTTCAGCGCACCCGCCATAGAAAGCGCACGCCATTGTGGGGCGCTCTTGTGGCACATCACTTGCCGAAGAGTCAATGTGGATGAGCTCGAGGAGTCTCCCGATGGAGTTCACTCAGGATCATCGACACACTGCATATTCTCTCACAATGAGAAGTATACTACCCTTCCGTCACCTCTCCTGCATGGACTATCTCAAATGTCAACTCATCCATCTTCAAGGGTCAGGAGCTTTACACTCTTATGCAGGACTTAATAAAGCTCACCGAAAGCTTTCACTTCACACAGACACTTCTCTGCAGATTCTTCTCTGCTTTTCAATTAATGTTTCTCTTGTTCCATTTGCAAATTCAGAACACTTTAAAATAGTTTAATATCCTGAAAGATGATATGATTAATACAAGTATAAGACTGCATTGAAATTACTGTTGACATTAAGATTACACGCATCATTCTGTTTTTTTGGTATACTGAGTAATACACTTAAGAATGAACGGCTGACATAAGCATATCAGCTTTTGCGATATGCTCGAAATCGTGACTTTGATGATAATGTCCTAATATTTTCTACACATCACTTGGCTCGGGTAATATTGTTCCAATTCATTATAGATTTTTAGTCATTTAGGAGAATGTAGGCGTGGTTCGCACAGAGTGAACTTTCAAACGATGCGAATTTTCTCTATGTTTGCAAAGAGCTGACTTACCATTTCTCATCTCGTTTCATGGGCTTAATAATTATCTATCTTATGGCTAAGAAATGACGAACTAACTCTTTTCAAATTAAGAGAAAATTTGCGTTGTTTGAAGGCTCACTCTGTGCGAACCATGTCAACATGCCCCTATTAGTACAAAACCGATTTGAATTGATTACAATAAATTTTTACAATTAAAAAAAATGTAGCTTTATGATTAAATTTGGGACTGAAAATCAATAACCGGTCTCAAATTGTACACGGCATTAAAACAAGCCAAGTTTGTCTATCAAGTTGACTTTTCATATGGAGCTATTTGAAGCCAACTCAAAAATTGATCTCGGAATCAGCTCACAGTGCTCTGAGGGAGAATGTATTTAAACAGAAATCTAGTATATTTACGACAATACTAAAAAAGTTCTCATTTTAAAGATTTTTCGTATAACGGCCGCGAGTGCAAAAAAAACCATACGAATTTAAATGGAAATACGGGAAAGTGACATCAACTTTCAGGCAACTTGGCAAAAACTTGGATTAAAATAACTATCAAATTAATTAAAAACTTGTTTCAAATACTTCAGAAAGATACTCGTAGAGCTTTTGAAGTTGTGACCTTATTCAAGCCACACTGGAAGGAAGGACCGAATAAAACTCTGCGATACATGTACAATATTTTTTCCCTGAAGTTTATTTAAAAATACAGAATATTTTTAAGCAGAAAAGATTCCACAGAGAAGCTATGCAAGCCATTGTGCGAAGAATTGACCTCGGAGTAGACCTAGGACAAAGTGGATGAATCAAACTCAAGATCGTGCTTTAGAGTACCTTGGGATCGATCGCGAATGTCTTATTGAAGTAGCAGATGATAGACAGCCGTGGGCTGTTAACCTTGATGTCATGGGCCCGCAATTCCGATAAGGACAAGCGATTGAAAATGATGATGATGAATTTTTGATCCGGAAATTGTCAATTTGATTTTTGATTTTTATTTAAGTACAATAGCCCAAAACAAATAAGAAATCACTTTTATCTAGGGGGAACTGGGGTAGTAGTAAACAGGGGTAGTTGTAAACACTGTGAAAATTTTCATTAATTTTAAGACTCTAGAGGATAAAACCCATAAGCATTCATAGATACCATGAAGATGTATGTCAACAGATGAATTGGTCAATAAAATCCTAATACTTTAAAAATAAAATCATTTTCCCGAAAATGTTGATATTTCGATTATTTTGGTCATTTGGATTTCCACCTGGAAATTAAAAACTGTGTAAAATAATCGAAATGTAGCAATACCAGTTCTTTCCTACATCTTTTAGGATTATATTAATGCATTTACTAGAGAAATTGAGATTTTCATTATTTTAAAAGGATCAATAATTAGTCAGAAAACAGCATTTGGGGTAGATGTAAACAGGCAATTTCCCCGTAATTGTAGATGTCGCGAGTGTTGACTGAATCGCAAAATATTTTTCTTGGTATTGCATCTCATGGTGGGAAATTTTTCATTGGCTATGTTCAATAAGAAGTCACATGATATCAAAATATGGGGAAAATAAATTGAAAAATGTCTTTGATTTACAAGCTTTTAGTTTTTTTGCTATCTTAATTATACTTTGTAAAAAGTGTAGTGATTTTTTGAATAATATACAGTCTTTATATATCTCTTAAGTTATTAAAATAATTGAAAGTGGTGCAAAGTTAATTTCAAGAGTGGAAAAAAGGTGTTTACATCCTCCCCAGGAAGTGTTTACTTCTACCCCAGGTATTTTGTGAAAGGAGAAAAATGCACATCAATGACACAAATTTTATTTTTATGGAAAACTCAATTGTTTTCCAGCATCCGCATTACCCTCGATGTATTGCCTATACCCAAGGGTAAAACATGAGCTAAGAAAGATTTTCCAAAAAATCACTGTGTGCTTGGAAAATCACCTCAAATTCGCATCTATCGAAAATGTTTACATGTGACCCAGTCTCCCCTATGCTTAATGGCATCTACACACTGGAGAAATTTATATCGATATCGAAGAGTTTTCCCTACAGAACTGTAGAGATTTTGCTTTAATATGGACACAAATTTTTTATAGTGTGTAGAAGACTATAATGGCCTCTACACACTAGAAAAATTTATGTCCATATTGAAGCAAATTCCCTACGCTCTTGTGTAGGAAAAACACTTCAATATGGACATAAATTTCTCCAGTGTGTAGAGGCCATAAGACTCAAAGATGCTTCATAATTTCTATATATTTCACTATTTTTGATTATCTTTTTAACTACCCGCACCGAAAAAATAGAATATTGCAATTCACCATCTTTCCCAAAATATAGTACTAAACGTATGGGAATATACCGAAAAGGAGCTCATTTTCGACGTATCCCAAAAAAAAGTTTAAGATTGACGGACGTTTTTTTATGGAAATCGGTTTGACATATATTTATATATACATATTTGAGAATTAGTCAAGGGACGACATACCATAATTATAATTAGAATATTGATAAAATTACATTTTAATCAATTTTTCATTAAAGCGTTTCACAGCTTAAGCGGTAAGTCTACAGAGAACCAAAGGTCAACTTTTGACAGCTCTGAGAAAAAACGGGGGTGCGATTAACTTTTTTTCCTCAGAAATTTAACACTTTTTAGGTGTAAAAATATATCAACATTTTTTAA
This sequence comes from Phlebotomus papatasi, assembly GCF_024763615.1. Taxonomy (NCBI): domain Eukaryota; kingdom Metazoa; phylum Arthropoda; class Insecta; order Diptera; family Psychodidae; genus Phlebotomus; species Phlebotomus papatasi. The sequence continues at coordinate 48,434,306 of NC_077223.1, forward strand.
TGTTAATTTTACACCTTTTTAAAAGTAAAATTAATATGAAAAAGGGTACCTTTAAACCCTAATACACCTAAAAAGGGTAATATCTACACCGGTTTTGGATCAATATTGTAGGGTAAAATTAACATTTCCGGAATGTTATTTTAACTTTTTCGGATTTCTCTCAGTGAGGTATAAGAACACTAAATCACAATCTCAAAATGGAATGGACAGAATGTAAAACTTAGAAAATAAATAGATTTTTAATATTATCGTAATTATTTTATAACTATTACTATGTATTATTGTTGTCATTATCAACAGTTCGTTGCTCTTTTTTGAGTTTCTGTTTGTAACGGGAAAATGAATAAATGAAATATGTTATTTTTTGTTTATTTGACAATACATCTTAATTTTTCTTTTTATTAAATTATGCTACATATCTTGTATGACACATTGAAGATTTTTTAAGGATATTCTAAGAGGCATGACAAAACTCAGTCGTCTAACAATATGAAGGCAAGCAATCGAAATATATTATATAAGCAGAGAGATACCGTGTATGTATATAAATATACATACAATCCATTGTGTCAAGAGTCCTAGATGCAGTTTCATCGTGTAAAATTACAAGAGTCTCTCATAACCACAAATTCAATAAGCTGAGGTTCACTTTTCAACATTTGAGCCTTGTCGATGGAAATTGACGCGAATTGTAACTAGAAATAGATGGCCCAATTTTTCCTTGAAACCATCATAGAAAGAGTATCAATAATTGGATTTTTGAGTGAAGACTACAGCTAAAGCTCTAAGCACAAGAAATGTACTTGCTGAAAGTCCTGAAAGTATAGAAAGTTCTCTCGAGAGGAATTATTGCAACAGTAACTTAATTTTCATGTAAGTTTATTGTATCCATGTTAATAATCAATTGCGCTACTTGGGTACACATATGTACATGTGTGTATATAGGTATACATTATGTTCTATAATGCTACCTCTGCAACTAATATAGTTTACGCATTGCCATCTCGTGGGATATTTTATTGAATTTCTTGTGACACACGGAGATATTTCTTCCCTTAATAAACATCCTTATTGGCTGAATGATGTAGAATACGAACAATTATAGGTATAACAGAGTTGGAAAAAATATGATTTTCGTAAACATATAATTGCAATCACATATTTATATTGCCAATATTTGTATAAAAATCAAAAAAAGGCTCGTTATAAAAGCTACAGCAAATATTTTAATAAAGGAGCAAAATTTATTGTTGAGGAAGAGATTTATTTTAGTTTAAAATAGATGGGTAGAAATGCATTTTTCAGTCTGTATATTCGCTCTGTTTCAGTTCTTTCCATGTCAAAAGTTCCAGGAAACATTTTAAGGAAAGTGTTAACATGAGAAAGAGCTTTAAAAATGCCATAAACTCTGAAGAAATTGTGCCAGGGTTCAAAGTTTTAACATGATTGTCTGACAAATACACTCCTTGCTTGGTTTTAATCCCAGCAATTGCATTCAAGATTGAAGGGATAATAACTAACGAACTTGCAGATTCAAAGCTGATATTTCACAAACTAATATAAAGTAAAAGCTTAATTGTGTGATATACCTTGAGATCTTTGAAAACTGGATCAATTCGTATAGTATGATCCCATAAAGGAGTTCACCCTCTAATGCTATTTTTTTATGCAAATAAAGGTAGTGAGATTTTTTTTCTAGAGTAAAAATATGATGCAGTGAATTTAAAAAAAAACTATCAGTTATTGATTATCTCTTTCAATTTAGGTGCTAGAATGACTTCAAATTTTGTAAAACTTGATGACAAATAAAGCATTTCAGTGGTAAATTTAACCTCAGCCGCAGCAGTGATAAATTTAACCTATATTTTACATAATTTGAATTTAAGGCCTCTACACATTAGAAGCAATTTTCGCTAAAAATTGCATTTTTGGCAGATTTTTGACATTTCTATCTGCAGCGGTGCAGACGATTTAAATCAAAAAAACAATTTTTGATGGAAATTGCTTGCTATCAATGTGTAGAGACCGTTACAGTACTAAAAGGGAAGTAGAACACCTTTCAATTTGAGCAGCTTCTTTCTTCTATTTATAAATGGAATTGAACTTTATCATGAAAATGGAAAACGGAATTTGGTTTGTTGAGCTACATTGTATCGGCAAAATCTTTTTGGTCAGTAAAAAATTCAAATTGGTCAGTAAAAAACTTTAAAAAAAATAGTAAAAAATTAAATTTGGTCGGTAAAAAGTCAAATTTGGTCAGTAAAAAAATCAAATTTAGTCAGTTAAAAATTAAATATGGTTAGTAAAAAATATAATTTGGTTAGTGAAAAGTCAAATTTGATCAGTAAAAAAATCAAATTTGGTCAGTAAAAAATAAAATTTGGTCAGTAAAAAATAAAATTTGGTCAGTTTAAAATAAAATTTGGTCAGTGAAAAATCAAATTCAGTAGGCGAAAAGTCAAATTTGGTCGGTAAAAAGTCAAATTTTGTCAGTAATTTTTTTTTTAATCAGTAAAATGTGAAATTTAATCAGTGGAAAATTAAATATGATCAGTGAATAATAATTTAGTTTAGTCAATAAAAAACTAAAAGGAAATCAATAAAAGTTAAAACTTTGCATATCCGGATAAAAAGTATTGCACATTTCGTATTGCAGAATCTTCGTATTTTAGTACATTTCGTATTTTACCATTTCGTATTTCATATTTCGTATTTCCTAAATTTTGTACAAAAATTAAACAGGTGCTACTGATAACTTTCCAAAGCACGGAAAATTTCCCTTTGCCTCAACAGGCGATACAGATAACTTCCCGAAGCACCGAAAATTTGATTTTTTACTGATCAGGTTCTTTATTTTTTACTGACCATTTTTTATATTTTACCGCTCAAATTTCATTTTTTACTGATCAATTTTGATTTTTCACTGACCAAATTTGATTTTTTTACTGACCAAATTTTACTTTTTACCGACCAAATTTGACTTTTCCCGGACCGAATTTGATTTTTCACTGACCAAGTTTTATTTTATACTGACCAAATATTATTTTTTACCGACCAAATTTGACTTTTCCCGGACCGAATTTGATTTTTTACTGACCAAATTTTATTTTATACTGACCAAATATTATTTTTTACTGATCAAATTTAACTTTTTACCGACCATATTCTTTATTTTTTACTGACCATATTTTATTTTTTACTGACCGTATTTGATTTTTTACTGACCAAATTTGACTTTTTACTGACCATATTTAATATTTTACTGACCATATTTTATTTTTAATGGCTCCGGCACACCTTTTAGATCAGGAAAATTTCATAAAGTCGAAATTTGGATCCCCTTCTTTCTCAAATGTTTTGCATATGTCTATCCTACTCTTTCGCACTCTTCTTCTTTTTTTTTAACATCACTCCAAATTCAATTTAGCTCAATCGAATTTGGTATAAGAAAGAACGAGATAGTCATATGCAAAACAAGTGAGAAAGAAGGGGATCCGAATTTCGACTTCATGAAATTTTCCTGATCTAAAAGGTGTGCCGGAACCATAAGTAACCACATTCGATTTTTTACTGCCCAAAAAGTCGCAGCCCCTTTATATCATAATAAGGTCAAGTTTCATTTAACAATAGGAGAAAAAAAAACAAATATCAAAAGTGCCCCAATTCCCCCTATGCTAATCTTTATAGAAGATTTAATTAAGATTTGTTTATGGCTCGGTTATATGCCTTTCGGATCCACAGCACCCAAGCACAATCTTTATAGAATAGGTAACTTAATTTTGTCGAGTTATCAACCTCCTTGAAAATGTACGTAACAATATTTTTCGATAAAAAAGAAAATTTTTCAAAGAAAAGAAAACTGCTACGTAGTGCTATTGGTAGTGCTAATGTGAAATTCATAGCAATTGCGTAAAAATCTATTTATAAATTTAATTAATCTGCCATTTCATTGAATTCAAATCCATATAACGAAGCCCACACATCAATTAAACGTCTCATACTCTGTTGTGTTCTTTTTTTTTCATCTGAGTTCGTAAGGATGTTTAGAGAAGAAGTGGGGAAAATTTACAAATTAATTTTCTTGTTTAATAGCGAAATAATTTCATTTGCATAAATCATTAAGCGATAATTTCTCGCTTTTCCTCCCGCCAATTGTCAAATGGAATATTTCCCACAGAGAGAAAGAGAAAGAGAATTTCATTTGAGAGGCTTCCTTATAATTTTTTCTCTTCTTCTTGGGAAGATTTCTTAATTTAAATTTGATTTCTCAATTAAGACAACTCTCACGTTGCTTCGCCTCACAAAATTCTTCTATGTATGTCTACGGATTTTCTATACATCAGAAAAACATCTCATACTTTTCTTCTTTCCCTCCTTTTATGATTCAAAATATATCTTTTTGTTGGCTAAATTTGAATATTAGATTTCTTCAACACTAATTCTATCCTTACAAGTTTACACGCCAGTACGGCAGTAAGACCAGTAAAGCAAAAATTGTATTTCTTCATACATTTTCAGGGAATGAAGAAGTTACCCATAACAAAAATTCCACCAAGTAATTATAGAAGAAGATGAAAAAAATGTATAAAAATACACAACCAATCTTGTCTCTTCTGGGTGTTTCTAATTGAATTCCCCTGTCCGACGTACACTTTTAATTTTAACATGATTTTCCCTATCTCGCTATCTCAACCAATTATCATTTTTTCCCATGCCACCGAAAATGCTTACAATAAAAATATATTTTGGTTCAATTTGAACCAATAGCACACATAACTAAAAAATGACTTGTTCTCTATAAAATATTTATATTTTTCTGCCTCATTCATTTTCCCTGGTGGGTGTAGTTTTATGGAGAACTTTTTCACTATACACATTAAATATCACACGTCTCCTAGACAATTTGGTTTTTTCCACAATTAACCAATTTTGTTTTGTGCTACGACTTCACAGTCCATACAATCTCTATAGGATTTACTGATAAGCCTACCATTTATGTAATCGATATTTCCTATAACATTCTAAAAGGTCATTGTCAAAACAGCGAAAATCTAAGATTTTTCTAGTAAAATAGTGATATAAAATATTTGATGAAATTTTTGCATCAAAAATGGAGATTTTGAAATATTCGATATCAAAATGTAAGAAATGAGTCATACAATTATAGCACTGCTGGTATGAATTTTTAATGTTGCAAAAAGTTAACGAATTTAACGAAGCCTTTCATTTACATAGGTTGCCCAAATTCGAATAATTAGAACATAACTTACGATTGTGTAAATAAATATTTTGAATAGTTTTTTTTTTAGGTCAGATTCGATATTCTCAGTTCAGTGGTTAGTATATATCAGTATCATAAAGGGTACTTTCTCTGTATTTATGAGGTTTTGGATTCAAACTTAGTCAGTTCCTGCTTTTGCTATCATATCAGTCTTATGCATAAGATCTCTTATGCATTAACACATTGGGAGCAATTTTCGTCAAAAATTTGCCAACTGTGTTGAGGCCATTAATGAAGATCGAACAGTCTAAAACATAAAAATTGATATAAAACGAGTTTCGTCATAAGTAGTACAGTCGACGATAGTATTCAATTCAAATAGTTCGAAGAGTCGTAATTTAAAGCAAATCTATGGAGTCCAATTATTGCCAATTAAGACACTGAGAGAAATCCAAAAAAGTCAAAGTAACATTCCGGAAATGTTAATTTTATCCTGCAGTATTGATCCGAAATCGGTGTAAACATTACCCTTTTTAGGTGCATTAGGGGTTAAAGTTACCTTTTTTCATGTTAATTTTACCCTTAAAAGGTGTAAAATTAACATTAAAAAATGTTGATATATTTTTACATCCGAAAAGTGTTAAAGTTATGACGAAGAAAAGTTAATCGTAGCCTCTTTTTTTCTCAGAGAAAGTCTGGATGCAGAGAATATGAAAGGAAAAACGATCCATAGATAAGTCGTAATTTTGATCTTAATCTTCCAGGACACAAAGAGTGTAATGCGATCTGTCATAACTTCTCTATAACCTTTTAAAATTTAGTACCAAGATATTAAAAATAAATCGAATTCGAGGCGTTCCAAAATTTCTAACTTATTTTTTTCACTTTTTTGAAGTCACAATCGAGTTGATCGAGTTATAATATTCTTAAGAGTTGTGTAATTTCAAGAGACCTTTTTAAATGTATGTTGTAAAATTTAACCGTATTACTCGTCTTACCAAAGATATCATAAGTAATTTTAAAATTACAGAAAGAGCTTCAGCGACACATTTTTCTATTACAGGTCGTCTATAAAAGGTAATTCAATCAGTCCAAAGTAGGATAAGTAAGGAAATTACTTTTTTATCGAATTCGATTTTATTTAACAAGAAAACGACGATAAAAGTTGAAAGAACTGTTTCTGCAATATCCAACTATTTTACCCCGTCCGAAACACAACTCTTTCGAAAACTCTCCAAAATGAGCCGTAATATTAGATAATATGAGGCCTTACGAATATGGCGGCTAAAGGACTAGTTAAAATCTAATTTCGTGCAATGCTGCTTTGTATTTAGTCCAAAGTGCGCAAATGAGGCAGCCAAGCCAACGCGCAAAGGACTTTTTCATATCCAAAATAACGTGTAGAATGTTGAACTAAAGATCATTTTGTATTCTTAGCTAGAGCCCTTAATTTTACTTAGGGGGTCAAGTTCACCGTAATTTTTTTTGTAGTGCGACAACGTAAGTCCAAAAATCGAATCTGAATGAAACATTCTAATTATTGGTGAACAGTCTGGTTAATAATTAACTAGCTTGGAATTGGTTTGGATTATCATTCTCTGATGTAAATAATTGAGTTTAATCAGAAAGGAAACTCTGATTTTTCAATTTAAAATAAGAATACTTATGTTAGAGTTATTTTTAAGAGCTGTAGCTTGTAAAAACATGGTCCGATTAATGTCAAATTTTGACAAATATCATTTGTAATACACTTGAGAGGAATCCGAAAAAGTTAAAATAACATTCCGAAAATGTTTATTTTACCCTGCAGTATTGATCCGAAATCGGTGAAAATATTACCCTTTT